>NC_054534.1:16423192-16778192 GCF_017654505.1 Polyodon spathula
TGCTTCATTTGGAAGTGGCAACATGTTGTGGTTAAGTTTTAAATGACTGATTTAAAAAATGTGCTCTTCTGAAGAGAGAGCTTGCTTTTTGCAATGTAGTTGAACTCTAGTTAATGAATTAAGATGATTAATTTTAAAACCTTTGATTCCCTCCTAACATCTAAAATCTTAAATTCAAGATTTGGCCAAATGTGGAGGTTGAAATGCTTTTTTGGTCTTTTCACAGAAAACACCACACTCATTTTAACAGCACAAGATAAAAACCTGGGTCTTCTGAACATTCGGACAGGAAAGTATGAGATTCTTGTGGCAACAAGTGGTTCACCAGGGGCCATTGCATATGATCTGTCACGCAATGCATTTTACTGGGTGGATGACCAGGAAATCATCAATGTATATGCAAGAGGATACAAGTCAAGTAAACTGTACCCAGGTAAGTGTGTGCATGAGATTATATATATATATATATATATATATATATATATATATATATATATATATATACTCTGTGGAGTTGATACAAGCTACACAATGTATTTTAGATTGTTTACACAATGCTTCCCAAATGAAGGACCAGGGAGGGGCCTCTGGTGGGGGGCTACAAACATACTAGAATATTCTCATGAGTCCAGAATGACTGACTCTCTTCACAAAGCATTCCTCCCAGCCCGAGGGATTCATTTATTTACAGGAGTGCTGCGATGGGTTGTTTAATATGTCTTGGACATCAACTAAGTCATACATTATGAATTTACAATGCCTGTATTAAGTGTGATTGTAAGGGGAACAAAATTTGACACTTGGTGGAGTCATTCATGGTGGTCCCCAGTCAGGGTGCCAAGGGGGTCCACACAAGCCTAGAAAGTTAAATGTCAATGGCATCCCATGTGGGAAAACACTACACCTAATAGATACTTTATGTTAGTTGTCCACCAAACTCCTAGCAGTGGGGTGGGATTAATGACATTTTGTAAGCCCCAATATAAACAAATACAAACCATACATCTTAACTATTTGTTGAAACCTAATATGGATGTTTGATGCAGGTGCAGATGGGGTACATAGTCTTGCAGTAGACTGGTTTACAGGACAGCTATACTGGACTAACCACAAGAGAAAGGCCATATATGTTGGTGCTGCAAATGGTAGTGGATATGTGACAGTCCTGGGGAAGAACATGGATCCGAAGGAGTTAGTTCTACTGCCCGCTAAAAGGTTTGAAAGTTTGTCTTGACTGATGTGTCCAATAGACCCATAAGCAAAAAAAGGAAAATGACTAGAGGGTTAGATAGGTTGAAATGATAAAAGCTGTTTGTCAAACGGCTTTAGGTCAACATTTGTGTTTTCTGAGAAAGCTGTGCTCTACCACACTGGCCCCCGAGGTGTTCAGATGGTGAGCTGGCTCAGCACAACAGACAATCTACAATGTTTCATTGCTCAATGTTATCCTGAGTTCCACGGGCAAAAAGAGGATTTAACCCAACTTTTTTTTTTTTTTTTTTTTTTTTTTTTATAAAGACTCAATTTCTAAATGACACCAAGTAAGTTGTTTTTACTGGTGGTGGTACAACAGAGCTTGTTGTTCTTGCCAGCACTGGGCTGCTTCTCCAGAAAGATTAATGGTACATCTTAATGAAAATAAGCTAATGAAAGGAATGCATTAATATTCAAATTGTTTAATTCCAGTACCATGTTTTGGATTAACAAAGGAGGAAATGGACAAACTAGTATTGAGGCAGCTGGAATGGATGGCTCTACGAGGAGAGTAATAGCAGTCATCACAGCACAGGAAGCAAGTGGCTTGACACTGGATTATACAGTAGAAAGGCTGTATTGGATGAGTGAATACAAGGAGGTAAAACAGCGGTTTCTTTTCCTTTTACCAGTGTATTGGATTTAGTGGTTTCCTTGTAAGAAAGGTGGATGTAAAGATCTTCAAATGACAAACTACAAAATGAATGGAAGCTAAAATGACTTGCTGACGAAGGCACTGTCAGGAACAGTTTAGATACACAAGTGAATTTGCAGAGAATGTGTTACTTTATTTACTAGGGTTTATACAGTATTACTATCCAAGGTGCACAGGCTTTGCTTGTACCTGTTTTGGCTAAAACTCCTGAAGTTGTAAAACTAAACTATATGATGATTTCTAAATGGAATAACACAGGTTTAATGGTATAAAACTAGCAAGAAACAACTTAACAGCAACTAGGAACAGGTATATTGAGCAATTCTACTTTTTATATAGAGATGTTGCCTTTGCACTAAACTTTGGTTCTGCCAAAACATCACAGTAAATGCGATCTGTGGTACTGGATAACTTGGAATTTGTTGCTCGATAGCAGCCATTGGCACAGATGATAACCACTGTCCATTTATGTGCTTTAAGCATCTCCAGTCTTGGGTAACGTTTTGGTTTCTGCTGTTTAGTCTGTAGAAACGGTGAAAGTCGATGGCACTGGACGCTACTCCTTCCTGCATGTGTTTCAAAAAGGACAGAGGACTGTGGGCTTTGCGCTGTTTGAGGACTGGTTCTACTGGTCTGATGAAAAGCAGCTCTGGCAAGCTTCCCGCAGCCACTTTAAAGACAAGATTGCCCTTGTTGAGGCTCCAGGCTCCATCATATCAGTCTTTCATGAACTACAGCAGCCTAAAGGTAAGCTGCTTGGAGATAGAACCTATCATAAAATCAGACTAAAACTGAAGACTCTTTGATTTTTGCAAAGGGTTTGAATTTCAACCATGTTGCATGGCTTAGTGTAGCATGATGACATGTACACTTGGTGGCTTTAATAACCTGATCAGAAAGAAGATTACCAGGAAGGACCTTTTTTTGATCCGTGACTATTCATGAAGGACACCTCCAAATGTTTTCCATGTAACCAATGTTAAAGCCAAATTGATCATACTACAGATGAGATATAGACAAGCAGCATAATTGAGTTTTGTGAGTCATTTTGGGATGCATGGGATTAAAGGTGATGATGCTTCTCCTATATTTTTGTGTAATTTCTGCCTCTCTCCCTCCCCACAAAGGTTACTCTCCTTGTGCCCAAGCAAACTGCAGCCATGTTTGCCTGCCATCTCCAGACCAGCAATTTGGCTATGTTTGTGCATGTCCCGATAGGACATTTCTTCTGCCCTCTGGAAAATGCGAGAGTAAGTTTTTTGCTTTTGTCCAGTTAAATCAATGGTCACAGCTTTGTCATGGTGGTCTCAATCCTGTCAAGTTCAGGTTATTAGTTAGTGTTTCATTGGTCAAAAGGTCACATGGCAGTCTATAAAAATCTATATTGCATGCGATTACCGGTACATCACACTGTCTCCTAAAGCAATTTCCAGAATGTTCTCAGCAGGCTCGCTCATACAGAGAAAACGCCCGCTATACTCTCCTTTTAATCTGTGCAGAGATGGTGCCCTGGCATTATCAATGTTCCTTTCCCTTCCAATTGTGTCAGTGACTGCAGCTGGCGAGCCTCCTGTTTTGAAGTAAATGACGCGACTACAAATTGAATAAATTGAAACAGTTTCAGATCATTTCTTTTGCCATGCATCATAAAATGATTCCTCGGGTAGGCTATACTGATCTCCTGGGACAATTGCCCTCCGCCTTTGAATTTAAGCAATATAATTCCATCAGTCAGAATTGCCCACCCTCGTGGACAATAATTCTAATGTGACTCAAAGTTCAGTCCATATTTTAAATATATAATTTAGACAAACTGAGCCCTACCCAACACCTTGCAAAATCCAATAACCTAGTAGTACCACTCTAATTTAATTTGCATTATCCACAGACCTAAAGGTCATGTACGCAACAGCAAAAAGTCTGTATCTGTTGGAGTTTGGGGAAATGAGTGCTGTCAAGGAGAAAACATCAGTTCTGACATTCCTTGAAAACATCACGTCATTTGACTTTGACTGGAAGAGAAACTGGATCTACTGGACAAATGGAAGCGGACAGGTAAAACGAACAAGAGCCAAGGAAGATGAATCGGAACTCATCCCAACATCAGTTCCAGGTAAATGTTTCTGGCGGGGGGGGGGGGGGGGGGGAAATATAGCATTTATTTCTACCTCTGTATAAAAGTTGAGCTACTAAAATTGAATTTTGGTGTTTATTGAATTGAACAGCTAAATGTCCTAAAGAAATGACACTAGTCTGGAGGTAATGTATCATGTCAAGTTTGGTGGTCACTAGCCTCTAGTGTACATAGTTTCCCATTCAAAAGCACAACAAAATTGTCATTCTGCTTGAGCGGCCCAGAGGATTGAACGGGTAGGTGTTGCCAATTTTTAGTTAATTTTTCAAGGAAGTGGAAATCGCTTGTGGTTTGTTTTATTTATCTGTTTAAACATAGGTTTGGAACCTGTTCCCCCAGAAATGTAGAATCTCCTTAGATGAAATGTACTGTTTTTCAGTTTGCTCTGTCAGGGTTGACGTGGAAACTGGAAACCTGTATTGGTTGTCATGTGATGGGCATGATGTTGGAGCCCTAGATGGCAGCAGAAATGAAACAAAGAAGCTGTACCATGCACGGGAAGTCATCGTGGACCTGTGTGTCGATTGGCCAAGGGGTCGTTTGTACTGGCTGGAAAAGGGTCAAGTTATTAGGATGAGTCTGGCTGGTGGAAACGTTGAAAAAATATTGGATGTGTCAGATTCTGAAATTGGTCAAGTAGTAATGGATATAAAATCCAACAGCTTCATCTGGAATGGCGATCAATCTGGTGAGATTCACTCCTGCTGTGTGCATAATGCAGGAGATTCATCTACATCCACCTATTCCTTGCATTTACTTACATAGTAGTGTACAGTAGTTTAACTAAAACTTAATCAAATAGTATGTTAAAACCGTAATATTTATATGGGCTCTTTCCAGCACAGGTGGACCACAGGGGTTGCTATTGTGTGTTCATTCTTCTACTATGATTGTCATTTGTAACATTGCTATTTTTAAAGCTTAATTTATAGAGTAGCATAATTACTGGCTTTTAAGATCCTGGTTAGCACCACATTTATACTAAATTAACATTAGGTAGCCCAAGATGCGCTGAACAAAACTGGTTTATATTACATTGTTAGAATCCCACAATGATCATGTGGCTTATATGCAAATCGGCAAATAGTCAGCTTCATTTTGTCTTTTGTTAATGCATACCTGTCTTCAAAATGGTAGTCAGTTAATGTTTACTTGATTCATTCTATTTTTAGGCATAAGTTTTAAATTTCACATTTGAATATACTGATTTTAGAATACCATTATAATTGTTGGTCATGACAATAGACATTACAGTTGTGTTGCATAAAGTGCAGTTTTTGGGTAGTTTTCTGTATTTCATTTATTTGTAGGTAACCCATCTGTTCCAACAGTGTCCTTTTTGCTTTTCTGCAGGTTTGCGTGTCATGAGTGTGTTAAAGGACAAGATGTACTTTCCAAAGAAAACCCTGAAAGGATCAACTGTAGCGGCACACGAGCCATTCCTGCTGTCCTTGCAGGATGGCACACTCACTCTGTGGGACAGAAGGGAGATGAGAACTCTCACAATGGTGGAACTGGAGGAGAGTGATATTGTGAGGGTGATGATTGTGACAAGCGATGTACAAAAAGGTTAGTACAGCAGAACATGGAACAGTAACTTGACAGCCAAGCGATCCTCCATCACTATTTGTGTGTTGATGTGCCCAATACCCTTGGGACACAAACTCCACAATTCTCCTACTGCTTTTGTAATAACCCTTGGCACCTTTTTAAATGCTTGTTCTCAAATATTCCTAAACCATATCTTAAACACATTTACATTTATAACAATGAATAAATACATTTTGTCTTCCCTGTAAATGTGAAATCGCTACCAATCACCTCTAGCTGTAGCCATCTTTTAGAAGTGTTTCAATTGTCTTAAGTTTACAAATATAGTGATTTGATTTTAAATGGGAAGTCTGCCAAATGCCCAGAATGTACACATTTGATTGTCTCATTAGATTCAAAGGCTTTTAAAAGACCTGCCAATACTCCTCGTGCTTGTCCTCGGACATTTGTGCCTTGTAAGGATGGGACTGACTGTGTTGCTCATGACCACCAGTGTGACGGGGAGAAGGACTGCAAAGATGGCTCGGATGAGGCCAACTGTCCCCGGGAATGTGATATGTCTGGTAACCTATGTGTATATGACTTTCAGAAACAGGTAGTGATTAAGAATTCTGTTGCATGTCAAGTTAAAATAGGCCTGCAACAGTATTTCTAGAAGATGTTCCATGAAGTACTGTAGTTCCTGGAAATAAGGGTTGTGTTTTCCGCCATCCTCCCGAGTTAAATGCTCCATGAATGTTTATAGAATAGGTAAATTACTTGGATCAAGCTCTGCACTACTTCACAAAGCCCAGTAATTGTTATAAGAATTAATGAAGAAAATGTTTAAACTCTAAACTTGTGTGTTTGCTGCACATGCAGAGCAGTGATGTGCTTGACCTGGCTGTAGCTAGAGCAATGTTATTCCTCATTCATGACCATTCAACTAGCTCATTCAGAAAAATGTAGATCCCTGCTTTCTATCTTTTCTACAGCCCAAGCCACTCCCTGCAATATACCCATGTTTAGTTCTTAGCATGGTTGTAATGAGAAGGCTACATTCAGTGTTCTAGAATGTATTACAACTGTGGGATGGTTAGCCCTATTGCCAAGCACAATACATTTCAATGCAACTTTTTTTTTTTTTTTTTTTTTTGTAATTCTGTCTTCAGGAAGTTTTCGGTGTCTTGATGGAAGAAAGTGCATTGAATCGAAGTGGGTTTGTGATGGACTACCGCAGTGTGCTGATGGTTCGGATGAGGCGGACTGCTGGAAGCCCACCGAAAGCTGTCCCTTCCACTGTGACAATAAGACTAAATGCATTCCTAACCATGCTCGATGTGATGGTCATGTAGATTGCGATGACAAAACAGATGAAGAAAACTGTAGTAAGCTACTCGATCAATTAAAGAAGCCCGCTGGTCTAGAACAGTTAAATATTTTTATAAAAATATATATCTTTCAATAACTGAATTAAAACTTTCTGAATGGCCTGGAATCTAGTACTGGCTCTTCAAACAATCCTAATGGAATCAGTGTTGTAGCAATTGGTGGCATTTTGTGGTGTGAACAAAAGCTTGCCACTGTCCATTTCACAAGTCAACTGGCTGCCTGAAATAAAGGCTTTTGGTTGTAACCCTGTTTTTTTTCTTTTGGTTTTGAAAGCCAGTAAAACCCAACCTGTCGGTACCACTCGTGTTTGTCCCAGGACATTTGTACCTTGTCAGGATGGAAGTGAATGCATTTCCTATTACCACCTGTGTGACGGAGAGAATGACTGTCCTGATGGCTCTGATGAAAATAACTGTTTCCCCAAAGTATGTAATGAGCCAGGTAAGTCAGTAGGTGTTTGACATGATGTGGCTCCTCCTATATATAGTATGCAGAGTACCTGTACACTTGTAAGTATGCAGATACTGCATTGGTCGGGTGGCTAACTTGGATGTCCAGGCTCGCCTAACACAGCTAAACAGGGGTGGTTATCTTGTGAATTAAAATGCCACGGATACAATGTACCTGCTTATTTGACTCCCATTTTTGTGTTTTTAATGCAGTTATAGACACATCACTGATTTTTATATTACTAGACATTACCTACAGTGTTAAACATTTGTGTAATACATTAAAATGTTCAGTACAGAACTCATACATGCAACATTTATATCCTGCAATGAGGGCTAGCATTTTAAAGAAAACAACCTGGCAGGTTGAGTTTAGGACAGCCAATTACAGTATCTGTGGGGGAATATCTGCATGAAGTGAACGGACTAAGGCTCAAAGCCAGGGTCAGTTTAAGTGCAGAGTGGTGTTACCGTACACAGACATTTGGTCCTATAACTCTTATATGCTGCTTTATTAATACACAAGTTAAAATCCAGCTATATTTTCTAATTACCAACCTTCATTTAGTCCCTCTTCAATTTGATTGAAGAGGGAGAAAGTTGAAGAGCATGCAGTTAAGTGGCTGAGGTACACATCCAGTTGTGATGTCCCAATTTTGAATGGAATTTGCAGTTGAATAGAATTTCAGAGGTGCCTTGCATGTGACTTAAGCCAGGTGATGTCACCCATGCTGATATGGAGAATACAGCATGGTAAAAACTGAGAATAGGGTTTTCAATATGTTACATTGATTCCATTGTCTTGTCAGGGCAATTGCATTGTCTAAGTGACAAGAAGTGCATTGAAGCAGAGTGGGTTTGTGATGGAGTGCCACAGTGTCTCGATGGTTCAGATGAAGCAGACTGTCCGCAGCCAACTGCAAAACACTGTGACTTCCACTGTGACAATAACACCAAATGCTTTGCTGGCGGAGTTGTCTGTGATGGTAAAAATGACTGTGATGACAAAATGGATGAAGCAAACTGTGGTGAGTTATCACTGCTATACTTCCAATGCTGTACTTGTATATCCAACAGTGGCCTACCAAAAGTGGCTCACACCTAATCTAGTTCTCTTCCTTCATGTACAGAAACATAATAAATAAACACATGTTTATTCTGAAATTATATAACAATAGGATAATGAGTGGGGCTAATACTTTGTGGTGTAGCCTTTTTCCTCATGCAGATGAGATCAGCAATCCTGGTCTGTGTGATTTGCAGATTATGCCTGGCACAATCTATATTGGACTCCCTGGAAATCTGTTTTCACTGGGGTGCTTTTGCAGGGATCAGTCGAGGATAGCTATCCAGGGAGGCCAAGACATGACAGTTCTGATGCCCAAACTGAGTTGCATATAAATGTGTGTGCCATAAATACTGCCTGTCTCTTTGTACAGATGGCTATTGGCATTGATGGCTAGAAGTCCCTCTTGGAGTGCTGTATCATGCAGAAGTTAGTTCATTTGCAGACCATAGCTCTGACTGCCCATCGCCCATGCAATGCAAAGATGGAGTCAGTGCTCATCCAATCCTTGACTTCTCAAAGAATGCGTATGAAGTCAGATGGTGATAATACAGGGTAGTTTTATCGGTGTTGTGAACCCAGTAAGCTAAAAACAACCTGTGGTCTAGACTAGTCAAAGTAATGACTGGGCCTCTGCTTTCATGTTCTGAAGCAAAACTATTGACTAACACACAGCCAAAGTGTGTTTGTTTTATAGTTTTACCTGGTTTTGATGTCATAACGGACTTGTTTTTACGTTCAGCAGATCTATTTTAGGACCTAGTACAGCACTAGCAAAGTCTCACGCTCGTATGTATAAATATATATTTTTAAATTTTGCAGTTGCTGAAAAACCTCCAACTACACTTGAACCTCTGATTTGCCCCAGGGCATTTGTGCTCTGTCGGGACAAGAGTGACTGTGTTCCTATTGATCATGTTTGTGATGGGGAGAATGACTGTCTGGATGGCTCTGATGAACACAACTGTCCCAAGGGGTGTCATGAGCCAGGTAATTCAGACCCACTCCCCACAAGAGAAGGCTCTGTAGGTGGTTTAGCTGACTATGTATAAAGACCACTTTTTTTTTAATTGATAGATTTTATTTATAAACGTATGTTTATACGTAATGTTTAAATTATCAAATGAATCAGAGGCTGGAAGCTAGACACCAATGCACAGCAGTATGATGCTACTGGAACAAGTAAATGATGAGAAGTAGAATTGGACAACAGGGTTGTACCTGATTTTGTTAGTTAGTCTCCCAGTAAGTTCTCCAACCTGAAAAATAAAAGCATAGATAGATTATACAGTGATTTGCTATTTGTAGTTAGTCTTTGCAGCTAAAGTATTTGTGTGTGTAACCCCAATATAATTGCCTTGCTGTGGTTGAACCAGACCCCCATTTAGTGGTCTAAGTGTAACATTGCAACTGAACTGCCAGGTCTTTTGTTTCCTAATAAAATAAAACTTGTTTTGGGCAGGGCATTTTCAGTGTGTGCATGGCAAAAAGTGTATCGAAGAGAATCAGGTTTGCGATGGTGTATCGCACTGTCTCGATGGCTCAGATGAGGCCAAATGCTGGGAACCCACAGGAAACTGTGCCTTCCGCTGTGACAATAACACCAGATGCCTTCCAGAGCAATTCCGATGTGATGGTGAACACGACTGTGTTGATGGATTGGACGAAGGAAACTGCAGTAAGTCTTTAGCTGTTTTGTTCACTTCATTGTCCGTGTCTTCTGTTTTAGACATAAATCTGGGCTTTGTCTTTCAAAGCATACCATAGCAATAAATGGTTTGACTACAAATTAGCAGAAGGCAATGTGTGTTTTTGGGAGTTTTTTTGCTAAAGAGACAACTTCCCTTTTGGTATGTTTAACATACCTTTAGTCAAGGGAAAGCATGTTTTGAAAGTAAGAGGTACTTGTTGGCTGATGCATTGGCAACTACTCCACTTATGTTTATTCATATACATTTATATGTATATCAGGGGTGGCTGGTTAACAGTGATTGCTCGCTGAACCCCTTGTCTTTTAATGAATTGCTCTTCCCTTCTGGGTGATGTGCGTTTCATTTTCCCCGCTCGCGTGACACTGGCACATCAACAATGCCGTTCATCCCATCTGTTTAATGGGCTGAAGCCAGGCTGTGCTCACACACAAATCCACTGTGTACATGCGCAGTAGCATTCAGCCAGGACAGGCTAGGATTGGCTTAATGTCTGCATGGAGTGCAGCCGGTGAGCGAACGTTATTTCTGGGACAACTTAAATTAGTGTGTTTTTTAATGTCTTATTTCAGCATTTCACTTTGTATATATTTAATGTATGGAAAACCAAACTATTTAAATGCTTTAGCCATGTTATCAATTGAAAGACATGATGGCCGACATTCCTGACTTTAATAATAAAGTAATCAAAAAATTTTCCACAAGACATCGCAGAGCAAATTTTGTATAGATTCCAGCAAGAAACCAATCCACCGGACACTGCTTCTACCACTGAGGCTGGCCACCCCCTCACCTGCATCTGAGGGGTGAACCCCCACATTTTGGCCACTAGCCGCCACAAGTGTGTGTGTATATGAGAAATACATCCTACAGCAATTATAGAAGGGCATTGCCAAAATCGGGACGTGTCTGCTGTGTTCACTGGAGTTTTATATTTCCTAGAATGCACAAGCATTCTGCTGTTATGAAAGTCAAGATGACAAACCTAGTTTCTTTTATCCTTTGTTTTTATTTTCAACCTCGGTATTTGAACCCCCCCTCCCTCCTTTTTTGATCTTTAGTTGTATTTCTAAGCTCAATTAACTGAATAAAATTGAACATCAAATGAAAGCAATTTGTCTTAAATGCAGCACTGTCAAACTATTTTACCTATGGTTAGTTCGCGTTTAATTTGTGTGTTGGGAAAATGTAACATTTTAATCTTCATTTATTTGAAGTGTTTGGATGCATGGGGGGGGTGTGCCTAGCTGGAATCTCCTGACTTAAAAAAAAAAAAAAAAAAAAAAAAAAAAAAAACTAGACAAAAACAGAATAGGCTCAAAGGCTGTGAGTTACATACTTGGTCTACAGTAGTACTCTTTCTGTTAGGTGAAGAGTGTGGTGCTTCAGAGTTTCGGTGCAGCAGCGGGCAGTGTATTTCCGCGGTCCTGCGCTGCGATGGAGAGACAGACTGCAGAGACCACTCTGACGAACTGACCTGTTCTAAACCTCCCCGCTGCCTGTCTGGGAAGAGGTGTCCAGAGAGCAAAGAGTGCTTTATAGAGGAGTGGCTATGCGATGGGGACTTGGATTGTAAGGATGGCTCGGACGAGAAGGTGACTTCTTCCTATTGGAAATTCTCAAAGTCAAGAAAAGCTCTTGAGACTCCTAACCATAATGTTTATCTAGAATGCCAAGGACAGTTACAGTACGAGCAGTAGTGACTTCAAAATGACTTTGTGGACAGCTAGTGAGCATTTGTTGTACAATTACAGCAATGCTAATGGCCACGTGGCAAGATTGCCTTAAATGGACAATCTGTAGTTTACTTAGTATGAAATGTTTCAGTTTAAACTTGTGTGTTCATTATTTGGAATTCTTGGATAGATGTTTTGCTGTTTGGATAAGAGGATCCATTCAGGTTTAATAAAATTAATATAATGTGTGTTGTATCTGTTTTTAGAACTGCAAGCTTTCTGAAGTGAACTGCAGTGAGCTGCAGTGGACCTGTGCCTCAAAAACCCAGTGCATTCCCAATTCCTGGCGTTGTGATGGAGAGCAGGACTGCTCAGATGGCAGTGACGAGACTGGATGTGAGACTTTTGATCTCCTTTCAAAGCTTATTCTGTACAGCTAGTGAGAGGTCTGGGATTTCGGTGTATATCAAGTTTTGAAGATGCAAATTAAGTGGTGTAAATGACTAAATGCTGCCCTGGAGCTTATGCATAGTTGGGAAGACCCTCCATTTTTTTAAACGTGTTTTTTGGTTTACTAGCAGGTTCTCTTCAAACTCCACAAGCATTTACTCTTCTTTTCTGGGTTCTGTCAAGATGCATAGCAGTTTCACTCCAAGTTTTAGTATGAGCTGGATTAGCTAAAGTGTAATTAACAATGTTACTCATAGTAAAACCAGTAATTATCAAACTGCTATGCAATGGGAGTTTAAATGCGTGTATTACATTAATAGAAACTTACTGCTAGAATCTTCACCTTGTTTCTCATCACTAGGTGAAATTGTTAGCAAAACATTTAACAATGCATATATGTTGCAGTTAAATTAGTAAGTCATTTTGTCAGTTTTTATTCAGTTGCCAAATACATGTTTTTTCTTTCTGTGGTGCTACAAAAATGGAATGTTCCCTGTTATGATCAGGTACCCCAATGCAGTGTCCAAGCCATCAGTTCCAGTGTGGCTCGTCCGGGGAATGCCTGAACATAAGCATGGTCTGTAATGGGATAAACAACTGTGTGGATGGATCAGATGAAGGTGGGGACTGCAGCTCTGTTAACTGTGAAAAGAAATGCTCACAGACCTGCTACAAGACACCTAATGGACCAGTAAGTATGAATGTCACCTGACAAGGTGACTTCCTACTGGAAATTCTATTAATGTCAAGCAAAGCTCTTGAGACTCCTAACCACAATGTTTCTTTTCAAGCCTTTTATAGTAATCTAAAATGAGAATGATGAGACGTAATGAGAATTTTGCCCAAAAAAAAGCCTTTTCTCCTGTAATGGAACCACCCAGGGTAGATTTGCAGCAATCCGTTTGAACATTGTTTTGTTCCCTAGCATTCAACTAGCATTGTTCGTTTTTTTTTTTTTTTTTTTTTTTTTTTTTTTTTTTTAAAACTGGTTTTTACCCCTTAACATTTCCTGGTGTATCAAGAAAGGTCCTGCTTTGAAGAAACGTTCAGGAGAGTTCTTTTCAGAATAGTATGTGTGGAGTTCTGCAAGACTGCAACCAGTTTGACTAGAAATAGAAACACTGATAAATTACAATGTATAATTTGTTTCCAGTTTCATTTAAAGTAGCACTTTGATATACTGTAGTATATTGTATAATTAAAGTAATCAAAGTAGAAAAAAGTTTCATGAATTTATGTACCCTACATTTTGTGAAATGTTTTCTTTTTAAAGTGGTTAACCATATGCACGCTTGAAGGCATGAATTTACCATAACATACAATGAGTTTGGTGAAGATTGCCATAAATTCAAGCCAGTTTATATTCAAAATGTAGTGTACCAGACAGCGAGAGATGGATGGACAGATGCAATTAGGCAAAATTGTAAGAGAAAAGCTAATGTGACTGCCAGTTTTTGCACTGACTAAAAGCATGGGTGATCTTGAAGGCTAAAAACATTTGGCATTTATAAATAAAGTTTGTATTCTGGTTCCAGTCAAATCTTGATCTGTTGAGGAGGTTGGCTTTAGCCCTAACTGCACACGCTCATTTTCTTGGAATTGCCAAAAACCAACATCCTCAGTGGATTACCAGCTTTATTATACTGATGCTTCATTCCTGGTTATATTAGGTTATGAAATGGTTAGATGGTTAATTTGCTCAAACTTGGCATCTGCACCTAACTTGGTTTCAATGCTGCAATAAACCAGATTCTCTTTCACTCTTCAGAAGTGTGGCTGTGAGCTGGGATTTAGACTCGCCAGTGATGGGCTGTCCTGTGTGGATATTGATGAGTGTGAAGAGCTCTCCCATGGCTTTTGTAGCCAGACCTGTCGCAACATGAATGGGTCGTTCAGCTGTGGCTGTCACCCGGGATACCTGTTGGAGCTAGACGGTCACAGGTGTAAAGCAAGTGGTATGGACCCTTACCATGTGAAATACATTTTAGAAGCTTTTCATTTAAATGTCACTTTGTATTTAAGACAACTGCCTTCTAAATCACTGCAAATCCTTAATTATGCAAACAATTGACTGTTTGCAAAGATTTCTGTGAATTTAAGTTCTATTTTACCTTTTATATGTTAACATTTTAAATGTTTGGTGTGCTGCCATCCACATTCTAAAGGCGCAAAGACAATACAGAACCTACAAAGTTTATTATTCCCCATATGTCAAAGGATTTTTTCTTATCTCTGTACACTATCCACCAGATGGGGCAACTTCCCCAGATGTCTGTTTTGGGTAAATTACTCTGGCATTGAATAATCTTAAGTGGAAGCAGCAGAGAGAGGTGGACTAGAATATTCAAAGTTGGTTTTTTTGTGCAAACTTTCATGCCAGTTTACACAAAGCTTTCATTTACTCACTAGAGTCTTTTAGAGACTTGAATTGTTAAATATTTCAGTAAGCGTTGCTTGGCAAATACCTTTTATACCAGTTATTTACCCCCTCTGATTCATACTGCAATTCTGGTGATGGAGGCATATTGCAAGAACTAAGTAGTTGGATCACTCAGTAGAAATCTGTTGGTGGCTAAAAAATTGCAATTGCAAACTGCCTAAAACCACCACCAGTTCATTATTGAACCATTCATACTTTTGGAATCTAAAAGATCCAGTGTTCCTGAAACTGCTTTATGTATTTCTCTTGTAATGTAAACCACTATCTTTCGTCACTTTGATTTTTTTTTTTTTCAGGCCCGGAGCCATTTTTGCTAGCATCTGTCCAATCTGACTTGCTACTTTATGGACTGCGAAGCTTCAAAGAGGATGTTCTTACTTTCACTGGAAAGAAAATTACCTTTTCAGTGGACTACGATTGGAAGGAGAAGAAGGTGTTTTGGTTAAATTTTGATGCAGAGAGTATAAAATGGATAACGTTGGACCAGAAAAACAAGGGAACAGTAGTAAAAGGTAAGACTTTCTTGGTCTAACTTTTTAAACTATCCTCCTACATTGTTATGCCTAGTTTCCATTGTTTGGTGCTACAGGCTTTGGCTGCCCATGGCCAGCTGTTGAAATAGTGTTTGTGCCTTTTTCAAAAACTGGCCGACCTCAAATTCTTGCCCTGCGTCAAAGGTCAGAGGGATTATGGGATAGTATTGTTTTTCAAAGAAAGTCGATAACAAATACATTTAACAGTAGGGTCATTACAAATAAAATAAATCTGGTTAAGCAGAGCACAGCCAGACAGGTTTTGTTTATCATGAATTTAAAAAGAAAAAAAGCAATGTGACTTCAGAATTGTGTGCTGAAGCAGGATGAACATTGTGCAATTAAGTTATCTGCTTTCAGTGAACACAATAAAGCTTAGACAAGGGTCATGTTTGTGCTTTACCTATATAAAAGAATCTGCCACAAATAGTAGTTTTATTTCCTTGTTGCTTTCTTCTTGACACTCACCTTGTAGGTATGTGATGACACACTTAATTTATAGCCAGCTTGGCTGCATAGAGTAAGTGTTACAAACCTGACCAGACAGCAGCGCTCAACTGCTTGGGCGAGCCGTAGAAACGCCCTGCTTTGTTGCAGTGGGCAGCTGTAGCTGGGAAACAATGGTTAGGCATGGAAAATTACTCTGAACCGACTAGCGTCATACTGTTCATAAAGAAACCTTGTTTCGAGAAATATTTAAGCAACACCTGATCACTGCACTGTCTGAAATTGAGGAATTATTACACAGAGCGGTGTTTCGCTGATAATGCACAAAGTTCCTTCAAAACTTCTCAAAAAAAAAAAAAAGGTCTACTCCAGCAAGCATGTTTGTTTATTCCTATAAACACGTTTGCTTGTGTATGATTGGCATTAGGATGGTAGTTTCTTGCATGTGGATTTTAAAATTAACCTTCGTATTTAACAGCACTTTTTTTTTCTTTGACCATTTGTGTAATGACTTCAGTGCACTGATTGACAGTGAGATGGTTGACAGCTGCTGTTTTTCACTGTGATACATGAGGTTCTTCTTGTTCACAACTATTAGGCTAATTTCAAATAAATCTATTGTAATGAAAGAATGCAAGAACATTGAATTGCACTGCTTGAAGATGGGGTATGCAAGAACTCAATATCAAATTACTCAAAGATACCATTGATTTTTTTTCATGATTGCTAATATAAAGTTTGACTTGTGAATATGCCCATCTCTTTCCAGCATTCTTTTCATATCACAGTAATGCATGGATATTTTGCTACAAGTGTGTAACAGGGTGTAAGCTTGGTACAAAGTGATTGACCTGGCAAAGCCAGCATCACACAATACTGCCCCCTCCCCATTATCTTGACTCGCAGCTGCACCAACCAAGGTCCAAGTCGGTCATAACCAATTCAACAGGATGGAGTCTGGGCATAAACCACAGAACATGTGCTCTGCAAGCAAGCATCTTAACCATTGCAAGAGAGTCAGGCTCATAGAGCTTTAACCACATCTTAAAGGATTCTGAATCCTAAATGGCTGTGCATCACCTAATGCTGCCTGTTTCACAAATACATCGAAACCCATGAAATACATTTTCCCTTCTAGGAATCCAGTCTGATTGTATAGCAGTGGACTGGGTGGGTAGGAACCTGTACTGGACTGATGGAGCCGCTGGACAGATCTTGGCTGTTAGTCTGTATTCCAATTCAGCCGAGACCCACTATACAGTGGTGTTGGATGAGGATCTAGAGCAGCCCCGCTCTCTTGTGCTCCAGCCTCTCAGTGGGTAAGCCTAGACCGCTCACTGGATTGGTTGGTAAAGCATAATGAGATGCCAGCTTGTACAGTCAAGTCTTGGTTCTATTTTTACCATAAGCATATGTGATTTATTGGCTACATATCATGTTATTGGTGCTGCAGTTTACTGTTTTGAAAAATAATTAACACTTTCAATGGTGCCAGCTTACGTCCAGGCTGTGCAAAAAAGCCAAACTTTGCTGGGACTGAGGGGGGTGTCACATTGGCTCTGACACTCCTGGGGTGATGGAATGGTGAACTGACAGGGATTGCTTATTGCGCAACAGCGGACCCTACTGGCTAGACACTGAGCACACCTGAGTGGAGAAGAGGTGGGCTGGTTTCTGTTCTCCAGGATCCCGCCTCTCCGCTCACCTCTGTTCTGGATTGCTCAGTCTAAAAGCGATTCTGGCTTTAGGCTTGTGAGATCGGAGGATACTCGCATGCCCTCAGAACGTCTGTGCTGCAGTGAGGAGAATAAAAAACAATTCTGGGGTGGGTATAGAGATTTCAGCATCTTCCAATCACATGTATAGTGATCAGTGTTGCTGGACTTTGCATGTGATAGTGGTCCTTTTTGATTTTTCCAGTCACAATCTTTGCTTCTGCCCTAGCTGGTGCTCCTGTGGTTCAGGTCCTTTGCAGTGCTTGCTTTGTTCCTAATACTGTAGTTTCCACCACATTTTCAAAAACTCTTAATTCATTGTGCGAAAATCAATTTTTAAATCCTGTCTTCATTAGCGTTAGTAGCATCACACATCCTAATTTTGTATTTGTCTACTCCAGTAATAATACCGCTAAAGACACTTATCAGTTTTAATTCAAAATGATTACTAGGAAAAGAGATGAGCATTAAATGATTCTTTGAATGGCAACTATCAATGGTTTTATAACTTGGAGTAAACCGCTTCTTAACATGACTGCTCTTCAGTTATAGTTGCCTGCCCTACTGTAACGTGTGTCTATTATAAAGCATCTAGTGTACAGAAGTGCATTTCCAGCAAAACACAAGTTATAAGTGACAGATCGCTAGATGGGGCTAGTTCTTTACGACTAAAGACATTTTGGCTGATATAGCCTATTTTGCATACTGTCGATTTGTGGCATGAAACTAGAACGGAGGAGCAGCTCCTGAATGTTGGTGAAAGATTAGCGTAGACTTCAGAAAAATAAACAAGTATTTGAGTAATTATAATAATTGTCACTCAATGACGAAGTAGGCAAGGCAACAGTAAACAATATATAAATAAATAAGCTACTCCCTGTTTTTGAAAGATGTGCTTGTTAAAAGCTAAATTTAAGTGTTCTTGTATTGTCTAATGTGCAGGTTGATGTACTGGTCTGAAATTGGAGGAGAGTCACGGATAGAAAGAGCTGGGATGGATGGCTCTAATAGGAAAATGCTCATTACAAAGGGGCTCGGGTGGCCTATTAACCTAGCTCTTGATTTGCTGAGTGAGAGGATCTTCTGGGCAGATGACAAATTCAGATGCATTGGCTCAGCAAATTTAGATGGCACAGATATAAAGGTACATTGTTTGACCTGTTACTTCAGGTTACAGTGGCAACTAAAGTGGTATACAGTAGAACCTGTTGAATCCAGACTTGTAAGATATGATACAAACTAAACTTGTGGCACTGCCTGACAGTTAGTTATAATGCCCCAACTTTTTAATAAAGCAACCAAAAAATAGTAGGACTCTCTGAAATACAATATATTTTACATATCTGATGGACCTCTGGAACTAATCAGATACGAGACAAACTACTGTAGTTTCTGACTTCACCTGCAGAAGATTCCTGGTGTTCTGTGCAATTTAAGGTGAAAGGATCTATTCCCAGTAACATTTAAGAAATGATTGCCTCAATTGATTCTACCTTGCATATTCAAAGAGATCCATGTGTGTTATGCAAATCATTTTTTAAACTTCCATTTTCAAAAACGATTATTTTCTGTTTCTTATCCAAAAATGTACAGTTGTTTCAGCTACTTGAAACTCCAAGTCCTTTCTCTCTAAGTGTATTTGAAGATGCGATTTACTGGTCCGATACCAAAACGAGAACAATTCAAAAAGCCAACAAAGAGACTGGCAAGAATCGGACTGTCCTTATTAAACGACTCGGTCAGCCTTTTGGCCTGAAGGTAAGTGCCTCTTGGTGTCAGTGAGCCTAGTCTTGCAGTGACTTCATTGTTCTTCTCTTAGAAATAGTATTTGGTTTTGGGCTGTGTTCCTGTTTTTAAAGCTTTATTTTGAAGTTCAAATGAACTATCTTGTGTATATTGGGGACACCAGCTGGAAGAGGAAGGCTTGTCCTGGGGGGGATGATTACCTCTTTAGGAATGTGGTGGATGGACTGTTACGACTGGTGAAGCAGAGGTAGGTTGTGACTGACGTACTGCTCCTGCTTCAGTCTCTCTTCTGTTGATGGCTATCAACCCTGGTAGGCAAGAAAGTAAAACAAAACTGCACTTAATAGGAATGTCAAACCAATGTGATACAAAGATAGTGGGTGGCAAGTATGAACATCTAGAAAACTGCTTGTCCGATACTGCTAAAAATAGGGCATTATTTAGCCTGTGATATGGGATATGTGGAGGTGCTTGTCTAATGCACATGTGTCAAATGTACATACCCTAGGTCATGGTTAACTACTGTTTCCTGACAATCTTCTTTGATTAGGTTATACACGAGACACTTCAGCCAATAGCTTTTAATCCCTGCCAAAATCTGGGCTGTTCCCATCTGTGCTTGTTGGGGCCAAAACAGAGTGGAATGTGCAGATGTCCCATTGGATTCCTGCTGGTTAATGATGGCACAACCTGTGTACTGCCAGCAGACACTGCATTTCTGTTCCTTGTTTCACCTTCTGTCATCACTCAGGTAACCAGGTCCCTTTGACCCTTCAGATCTTTGTCCAGGACCATGTTTGTCAGTACCATGTAATAATTGTGTGGGTGTCTTCATAGGGCTAAGGACTGATGTTACACATTCAATATCCAAGCAAGTAACACTGGTGGCTCTAGTTTTAGGGAGTTGTTTTGTTCTAGAATCAAATATGGAAGGAATTTTAGTTTCTCAGTCATTGACATCCAATTATAAAGGCAAGAAAATAAAGGTAGGAGAAGTATTTAAAAAAACTGTTACCACCCAGGTCTTCTATCACAGAATACAGAAGAAATCACAACACAACTGAAACTCACTGCAATTGCCATATAAAGGGGTACGTAGATATGTAGAAAATGTTTGTCAAAGGTGCCCCTGCAGAAACAAATTTGTTAGGCAGATGTTGCAAGTCTATTTGTCACAGCTGGCAAGACGGCTGATCTGACTTACTGTATCCGAGACTGTACAGATTTCTGATTCATGAGGAATAGTTGTACGTCATAACTAAATAGGCTATACTGGAGAACCAAATATGCTGCAGATTCATCCCCCAACAGTTTAAAAAAAAAAAAAAAAAAAAAAAAAAAAGACGATGAGCATTGAGTAATAGTATATTGGCAGTGGATGAATTCTTGTCCTACCACTAATCTGTGTAACGTGAGCTGCAATTTTAAGAACATTTACAATAAATTTGATTTGGTGTACCAGCATTTTGTATTAAACCAATATGTGCTTTTCAGGTTTACCTCCAGGACATCCAGTCCACTATTGGCTTGAAGACATTGCCTGAACACGAAGCCCTCTCTGTCCCTATTGTCAACCAGATAACGGCTATGGATTATGTGCTCAAGGACCAGTCTGTGTATGCTGCCGACTCGGAGGGAGGCTTTATCGCACAGTTCAAGCTGAAGGAGCAGGAGCTGGTCTTTCGTGGGAAGGTGCTCCAGCTGGAGGGCGACATGGTGACGTCCCTGGCTGTGGACTGGATAACCCACAACATCTACTGGAGCAGCAGGCAGCAACTCATTCATGTCACCTCACCCAGCAAGGCCTACACTGCCATCCTCTTCGACAGAGACCTCAGCCAGCCAAATTCCATCGCTGTACACCCACCCTCTGGAGTCATGTGTTTTTCACACATGCAGGAAGAGGGTAGGAGTGGGGAACCTCGGATAGAATGCGCCTATATGAATGGAATGAATAGGAAGCTGCTGTGGAAGAAGGCAACAATGCCCACTAGCCTGGTGTTTACAAATTCTGGCGCTATGCTTTACTGGGCTGATATTGGTATAGCAACTTCTTCTTTTCATGTCTACAGACAGGACTAAAGAGCTTTAAGCACTTAGTAACTATACAACACTTTTAGTAACTAATTAAGTAGTTTGTCTTAATCAAGGTCATAACCGTCTGTGGGCAATCCCAAAAAGGTTGTGGACTGCTTGTTTTTCTCCTAATCATTATTGCTGAGCTTAATAGGCAGTGTTTACCTTTTCTTTACCTCCTTGGTGGCATACCTTCTAGCTAGTGTAGTTTTTAAAGTCTCTAAACATGAAATGCTTAATTATAATTTATAATATTTGTAATTTATAATAATTCCAGCTAACTCCTCCAACCTTTCCTTTCAAAAGTTTTTTTTTTTTTCAATGCAGAAACACTTCCTGCTTTGTTGACAGGTGCTGGAGTGATTGGTTCCATTTCACTTAATGGTTTAAATTACAGAGAGTACAAAACGGGACCAGAGCGTCTTGCTGCTTTTACACACATTGAAAAGATGCTCTTCTGGACAACAGTCAATGGTGAGGCATTGCTCAGGTTCTGTGCTTTTAAAAGTGAAGCTAGAATGCATTTGTCAAAAGGGGCTTTAGGTTATTTATTTTTACATGGAGTGCTATTGTGGACTGTAGTGCCAAAAGGAGATAAAGGTGGGCCTCAAGTTTGGAAACCCTTGCCTTAGCCTTCACCTACATCTGCAGTATACATCTAAATGTTTCTAGGTGAGATGCTAGCACTGGCGTAGGACATTCAAGTTTTATGTAATCCCTTCCCCTCCCCATTACTAATGGGAGTCAAAAATAAAAATTACCAGTACTGCAAATGGAGTAATAGGTAAGGCACCCAAAGTGGATGGTAACTTTTTTTTTTTTTTTTACCCCCACCAGATACAACCAAGGTGTGGTACAGTGATGGCCTGCAACCAAAACAACATCTGTGGTTTGAAGTGAAGGAGGATGTTGTAGATTTGAAAGTGTACAGCAAGCTTAGTCAACAAGGTACATTTTATTTAATGAGTCTTTGACAGGTGCAAGTGGTGTGATGAATAGAATGATTGTCCAAACAGTTATTTCTCCCAAAAACATATTTTTTTAATAAAGCAACAAGAGAACCATCCCTCAACCAGCAATGGTATCGGGGGGCGGGGGGGAACACTGCTGGTTTGCAAACCAAAACAAAGTACAGTTCTTTATAAATCCACAGTCCCATAAATGAAAATGTGCTCTTAGATCTGTGGGGGTGGGTGTGCTGGTGTGGTGAGGTGAAGGTAGTGTTTTGGTAAAGTGGGCAGGCTCTGTAGCTGCAGTTCCTGGATCCTTACTCCTCCTCTATAAAGACATGAAGCACAAAACAAACCAAACCCGTTCTGGCTGGTAGTGACATTTCTCAGGACAAGGCAGCGTACTGACATAGCTGCTTCCCCTTTGTACCCACAACCCCCTCCCTGCAATCAACCCATTGCCGTGGTTTCTCCAATAGAGCCGTCCCGCAGCTGATTGCAATAGTCGTTCCGGGTACTTGCAACTACGCGCTCCCCCTAATATGGTCGCCTTCCAGTTTCCACCTACAGTCCAGGTGGCCCATCGAGGAGGCAACGTACCACCAGCCTCACACAGTGCCCTTTCTAATCGGGATGGAGATTTACAACATTCATCCTTTCTCTCACAGTCTTGTATATTCTAGTAACCCCAATTTAGATCTGCCAGACTCAATTCTATTCCTTCAGTCTGATAGTTTTAGATACTTTGTAGACACATTCTGAGCTCTTAGATCACTTTACCACCAAAGTATTGAACTTATTTGTCTGACTGAGAATCAGGATAGTATCTACCATCAGTCTCAGAATTCTACTTGTGGTGTAAATTTTGCAGATTTAAAACTACATTTTAAATTGACATGTTTAATTACCACCAAGGGGAAGTTGCTGACCTTCATCTCCCTTGCTTTCTTTTGACAACCCATATCTGTACATATTCTGTCCTGTTGTCATAATTTGTTTTGTTTCTTAGGGACAAACCACTGTGTGGAACAGAATGGTGGGTGCAGCCACATCTGTCTGCCTTACCCAGGAGGGAGGACCTGCAAGTGTCCTATAGGCTACAACTCAACTAATGCAACAGCCTGTGGGAAGGATGTGAGGTGCCCAGACATGACCAGGCCCTGCAAAGATGGACGAAAGTGTCTGCCGAGGGAGAGGTTCTGCGATGGGCAGGCAGACTGCCTGGATGAATCTGATGAGGAGAATTGTACGTGTGCTCACATCTAAAACCAACCTTAAATGTAACTTTACATGTTATAGCATCATTCACTGAGGCAGTCTATTGACTTGTGGCAAGTAGTTACTTTTCTAAAGGGAAATTGACCAATGAAAAATGGATGTGTAGTTTAAAGACCCTGGCTGTTAAATTTGTATACAGCCTGAGATCGCAGTAATGTTACATAGAAATGGTGGTGCATCAATATATTTTCCAAGTGAAAAGCTGGATCACAATGTAAATCTGCATGACTTACTCAAACAGCAGTAGACAAAGTAATTTTGCTTGGGAGGTGGGGCTAAAGTAAATTTGCCACCATCCCTGACATCAATTAATGATGGCTTTGTTGTATATAAGCATGTGAAGTGCCTGATTAAGTGTAGCACTGCAAATGTAAACATCCATCAACACGTTATAACTCCAATATGTTTCAGTGTAAATGGAAAGTTTCTAAATTAAATACATGGTATGATACTAAACAGGGAAAATAACTTAACTGCGTCCAACGTGCCGTCTTTTAACGGGCATGCCGTAGGTTAATCCCTGCCAGCTAGACTAAGTAGTGGCTGAAAATTGGCTGCATCGTAATGGCTCTCTACTCGGTGGAACAAAATATAAAATTGATACTGAAAAAGGAGCTTTTAAAGAATGGATTCATGAGTATTTGTTCATTTAACAAATGTAGCCAAAGCCAACTGACAAATACAATGATTCTAGCTAATAAATCTGTGAGGATGCCAAGCATCAAGAACAGAGTTCCCTGGACGGGCTGGCCTGATGGTCCATTAATTTACCAAGGGGTCATGTGACGCCATAAAAGGGGACAGACACAATCTGTTCCTTCACTTTGGTTTGAGTTTTGAATCTGTAAGGACCATGAGACCCAGTAAGAAATTACATATCATGAGTTTTGTTTAATTGTCTTGTATGTAAATTACTAGATGGCTAACACGATTCAGAGTGGTCGTCAAGGGTTGGCACAAAGCTGGAACTGCACTACTGTCACTAATAAACTGTATCGCCCACCACGAACACTACTGCCCGCACCCAGCACTGGTGACCATGTTGGTATTGTGGGGTGGATATTTGTTTTGTTTGTGATTGCAACCCATTATTTACTCCAAGCAATACACTGTTGTGTATTGCCAGGGTCTTATTTGGTTACCAGACCTGGTTGCCATAAAATCCCTTTCCAAGTGGATTATAACTGTTTAGTCACACACTGCATAACCTGTAGCTAATCAAACATACCTGTTATGCAACTAGTGTGTTTGTCATCAAGGAATACAACCAGAGATGCCACTTTTCAGACGAAGCACCCAGCTTTGTGACAATTATCCTTTGAACTCAAACGCGATGCGATCCAAGGTCGACTCTGATTTTTACATCTTACGATTAGGGAAGTAAGATTCTTGTTCTGCATCACAACTACACAAGGCTATGACAGCTTCTCTATGCGTGGCCTGGATTCTGGTGCGAAAGAAGCCCTTTTACTGATTTCCAAAACAGTCAAAGAGTTTGACAGCTGTTTTTTGAGGAAGTGGTAGTTGATGAGAAGACTAAAGCAACAGTCATGACACTGTCAAGCAAGTTCCTCCTGTCATACGACTACATTGCACAGTGTACAGACATTGGATAATGAAGTGCTCCATTTATTGAATGGTCTGAGAGGTGTTGAGTTTGTCACTGGCTGTTGATTCAAAGGACAAGGACATAGTGAAGCTATGTTTGTGTGCGAGATACTTTGGTCAGACCTTTCAAGAGGAACTATTGGGTTTGATCTCTCTAGAAACGTACACCAGTAGAGATTTGAGAGTCTGTGCAGTCTTTTGAGGAACATGGACTCGCTAAGCAGGATTTGCTTTCTGGTAATGAATGGGGCACCTTCAATGCTGGTCAAGCAAGGTTCTTGTGGCACGACTGGCAGAGGTAGTGCCAAAAATGAAGGGCCTGCACTGCATCATACACCAGTAGTATGTGTTGTGTGATAAAAAGCACACTTCTGCGAGTTCAATGCTTACGTTGAGTTCCTTCGGCACGGTACCTACAGGAAGGCAGTTTAATATCTGTCCCTTCTAGAAAATGAATTTAATGTCAAAGTATCGTTTCTTGGTGACATTTGGCCATGTGAATACCTTTTTAATGTGCAGCTGCAAGGCAGGGCGGACAATCGGCGACCTAGTTGAAGCTGAAAGCTTTTTAGAAGAAGCTGGATAGATTTCTTGGATTTGTGCTTTGGGAAGCTTTTGCATTTCACTCAACTCCATGGCTACTGATCAGCACTAGTCTGATCATGTAATCAGTCCCATTATGAGAAGCTTCCTTCAACAGGTAAGCAGCAACTTCAGTGCCTGATTTTGAGATGATACCATTCCAAAGGATGTAATTGCCTTTGTTCGTGATCCTTTCTCCATACTATCTGATGGTGATTTCGCATCTCACGCCTGCAAGTTCCTCCCCAAGTTAAACAAGGGTGCACTGCAGCTGGAACTAATTGATCTGCAAACTTCTGACATGCAGAAGAATTTAACACTAATCGCAACATTCTGGACACCAGGAGTATGCAAGCCTTAAATTCGGCCTCCTTGTGTTCCTCAATGTTTGGATCAACGTACACGTGTAAATCCAGCTTTTCAGTCACGAATGTCATCAAAAAGAATGCCCAAAACAGGTTTACAAATGAATATCCGTAGAGCTGCCTTCATGTAGCAGTCCCATCACAGATTTTAGTAAGGTAGTATAGAGTAAAGTGCTAGTAACAGGTGACAAAAATAAGTCCTAAATATAGTATTTATGTAGATTTTTTTTTTTTTTTGTACAATGCCGTTTTAGTTTATTTTTAATGTGCGGTTCTTCCTGTTGCCCAAATAAAACCTTTGACCAGCTCCTTTTTTTTTACATTTTTTTTGTATAGTTTCTCATGCTGTTTGTTTCGTCTGTCACGGTCTGGGGCTATTGATGCTGAATCACTCTCAGATGTGCATGTTTTAAAATAAAAAGCATAATCTTACTACTTCAGGTAACAAAACCAACTGTTTAGCCCAGTAAGTCAACGGAGGCAGGGACCTTAAAGATATTTACAGGAGAGGAGTAATTGTGGTGAAGATAAATGGTAAACTGAAATATTCAGGTTGTGGAGTGTACTGACACGAATAAGAATGAATGTGCATACAGTGTGTGACTAAACTGAAGTTTGGTTTGAGGGTAGCTTACATAGCGAGTTGTAAACAAGTGTAACACCTGCTTGCTGAGACATTGGGGCAAGCCTCAGAATGGACAAAACAGTATAGCCTGACTACTCCACTGAGGGAATTTCACCCTCAGAATTGAAACAAACGGTAGTTTAAAACACGCTTCCAAGTAGGTTCTTTTTATAGGGAGTGGAGCTGGGATACAAATCGGGAGCACACAAACTACGATTAAATAATTCCAGGATTTATTTGGAGAGGACACACTGGTCATAAATATGCACAATAACAAACAATTACTATTGCCATCGAC
Source organism: Polyodon spathula (assembly GCF_017654505.1). Classification (NCBI taxonomy): domain Eukaryota; kingdom Metazoa; phylum Chordata; class Actinopteri; order Acipenseriformes; family Polyodontidae; genus Polyodon; species Polyodon spathula. The sequence goes on from NC_054534.1 coordinate 16,450,171, forward strand.
AGTATACAACCGTGCAGACATGACGGAAGAGTTGAAAACGCTTGAATAGTAACAAATCAACCGCAAAAATAAAAAATAAATACTAATAGTAAAATAAATCAAATACACCAAACACATCTTTAAATCGCACATATACAAACCAATAGAAACAAACGTGCAAAGTGCAACACATTGCTATAATTAACTATTCCATTTTTCATACACACCAAGCAAGTGGATTATCCTTGACAGTGCAGATAATTTATCAAGTTAATCCTACTGTGAGCTGGAGTCTAGTCCTGTTATAGGAAATTAAAGTCAGAATAAACAAACGGCAGGCTGTTAGGACAGTATGAAGCATGTGGTGGTCCAAGATTAGCCAGCTATGAAATGTAAACAAACCTGCTTTTCGAAACAAGTTCTAAACTAGTCGATCCATGTTAAAGATTTCACGACAACCAACGAAGGCTGTAGCTGACTCTGTCAATCAAACTTGCTTACTCAAGTCTCATACTTAAACGTTACTGCCGCTACTCTCGGACCACACACACAATCCTTTTGAACACACCGCCGTTGCACAGCCTCCCGTTCCCTTACATTCTGCTTCCTATTCAGTTCTGCCCTTGTCTGTAAAACCAGCCTTTTAAAAAGATCTAGGTAATGGGAATCATTTTGATTGGAGCGAGAAAAGGGAATAAAGAAGAGGGCGTTCCAAGAATGAAAGTAATGCAAACAGTAAACCCAAAGTAGCGACCTGCTACAAAGGAAGGATTATTACAGTGTAGTGATCATTTATTCCTATATTATGATGCGTTGCCAGTAGATACCGCCAGTTGAACACTGTCAGAGTAAACTTAGCTGTCATTTTATAAACACTGTTCCCAGCTTCAACAATCGGATAGATTAACTGTACACTGCATATTGTTGACCTAAATAGGCCAATTCAGATGGATATTTGAGCACAGCAGATCTGATTCGCTTCTGATGTGAAAATAAAATTCAGTTTATTGCAATTTTTTTTTTTTTGTTTTTGTTTTTAAATCCTGTTTCCTGGCATAATTTCAAGTTTCAAAAAGGCCTGCCCAGTTTGTCATTTTGTTAAAGTAAATGAAAGGAGGAGCTCTAGTTCTCACTAGAATCTGATTACTGGTTGGACTGTCGGAGGACTGCCGATCCAAGGAGCAGAGCCTTGTGTATCTGTCAGGCTGCAGTAAGTAAACTATTTACACAATACATGTTCAATAATTATAAATTTGATAACTTGCATACTGTAGATGCAAATGTATACCTTGAAGCCTGGAACTGTTGGAAGGACTTTTTTTTTTTATAATCTACACGATCAAGCAGATTTCCTCCAGAAACTGGTTCTACTGGATTCTACATCTCCACACCTTGTTCATCCTAATGTCTGAAGTTGGAGTCATTTTAAAATATAGGTACATTGATATATTATCAATGTACCTATATTTTACTTGTGGGGGGGAGGTCGTAGACATGAAGGGTCTCTCTTTAAACTAGTAACTGAGTGTAGTTTTGCCATTTGCACAGGTTTTTTTTATTATTATTATTTCAGTGGTACTTAGGATTTTAAGACTCAATTCCATTTTGAAGTGTCCTGGTGAAATGGTAGTGTCTTATGTATAGATGTCTGATCTCCTGAATGTGTCATTAGAAGCTAAGGATATCAATAGGAGATCCCTTCAGTTTATTTTCTTAAGAATAGAACCAGCGTGTTTTTTTTTTTTTTTTTTTTGAGGCTTTACCTGTTTCGATGTATTGCTCAATGTAGCTTGCAAAATGCTTTGTTCACACTACAGTGAAAAATCGAACTGCATGTTCACAAGGCTACAGCATGGTACATCAAAGATCATATACAGGGGCTTCAACAGAAATTTTGCATAAAGGTTTAAAAAGTAAACCATGTCCTGTGCCTATGGCAGATTTGTATTCCTTTTATTTATTTTAAAGGTGAAATCTTTTAGAAGAGGAAAAGCCAGCTCCTGTCAGTACACATACTGTTCTACTATAAAAAAGACCACGTATATTAATATTAATAGCTCCTCTACAACAGCAGTATGGTATGCTGCATTTACCACCTGCTTCTGCGTGCAGTTTACATTTACAGTGCAATATTACATTTTTTGGTGTTTTTTCTATTTTAATGGTTTTACTTTTCTCCCATGTATACTATGCTTTTGATAGTCATTTTATGTAGTAGTTTGGACAATATTAAGAATTACTAGTTTCATCATAAGGACTGCCAATCTTGTTAAATAGGGGGCAGAGTAACACATGTCTGAATTGGGTGAGGTGCAGCCAGATACTTTAATTTTTCCATTTCCCATAGTGTTTTATTATATAGCCAAGAACTGAACGAATTAAAATAAAATACAGTAGCTATGGATACAATGTTTTGAATATTCTGTTCAACTGTACTTTTTTTTTTTTTTCTTTCAGCACAATTTAATGGCAGTCTGTAGCAAGAGTAACTTTTTAAATGTAACTTCTGCTCACACAGGTCATTTAACTGAAGTAACAGTGAAATCTGGACTCGCGCATACAGCTGTTCCACGGAGCCCTTCATCTCCGCATGCTGACAGTGCTGAAACCATTCCTACCACCTTTGCCTCCTACCACAGCATCATGGCTACAGATGAGGTTTTGGTTCGAAATCTGGAATCCCAGCCTTGTGACAAAGAAATATGTCACCTGAATGGTGACTGCGTGGTGATTAACAACAAAGTGTCATGTGACTGCAAGCTGGGTTACACAGGAGAGTTCTGCGATAGAAAAGTGTTTGAGTCGATTGCTGTTCCCTTGACACTGAGTGTCGTTCTTGTCTTGGTGACACTTTTTGTAGCAGGTGTGATATATGCCGTTATGAAGAGGAGGACCAAGTTGGCAAAAAGGTATATAATAAAAACCCCTTTACTGATTTTAGTAGGTTTGTGAGGATCTGGCTGGCTTTCAAAACTCCCTTGACCTTTTAGTCTCAATTTTATTATATGAATACGTATTGGATCTGTCATTCTTTTTCATTTTTAGAATTGTATTAATATCAGAATTGTGGCAAATGTTTTCTGTAGTAAATGTATTGGAATACTGGATTAAATGGCCAAAAGTATGGTGTAATTAGGAGGACTAATGGAACATATGGGAACTAACAATTAAGATCTCTGGTTAATTCCGGACATTATTTAATTATCCTTGCATGGCAAGATCAGATAAATGCTAGGCTTTTGGGCTAAATCTAATCCCCCCCCCCCCCTCCCCCAAAAGAGATCCCAAGATTTTTAAATCTTGTTTTTAGAAAGCCAGAAAATGTAGTTTGGTCTATTAAATCCACGAATACCCATAACTCAATTTGAACTGGCTGAACTTTAGTACCACTGTGTCAAACTGTAGAAGCAAGATTCCATTTATAGTTGGGTGTACGTGTTCACCAGAGGTATCGGTTGTTAGAAACATTAATTTATAATTGAGCAGCCAGTAACTGAGTGTTCTATTTATCAGACATGCACAAGCTGTTGCAACGGAGAGAGACATGAAGACCATGGAATCTTCACCAGACCAGGCTTCCAGTCAGACGTTTGCCAATGAAACCTATGATGCTGAGGCGGTACTTTGTCATATTGGTGTTTAATTAGAGGGGACGGGCACTTCAGTTTGAGTTTACCACTCCATTTTGAATTTACAGCTGCGGTGAGGAATGAATGACACTGTTCTATATTGGTAGTTTTCTAACAGGGTGGTTTTTTATTTGTTTTTAAAATATGAACATTTGTTCTGCTATTAAATAGAATTACTAATTGAAAGTGTTACATATTGTACATTGATATTGGGACTTCCAGTGCGTTTCTGTTGGTGTTTTGTAACATTCCAAGTTACAAAGGAATACATTATTGATTTTTTTTTTTTTTTTTTTTTTTTTTTGTATTGCCAGGAACCGATGAGCCCGTTAGAAACATAGAAGCCTTTAGATGTTGCCAGAATAAAAATTTGGATTGCGTGACCAGTAAAGTTTGAAGTTTAAGAGATGCACTTTTTTGTTTTTCATTATTGAAAAATAATTGTACCCAGAATTGACAATAAAATAGAAAGAAATAGACAATAAAATAGAAAGAAATGAAACTTTGAAAGAAATGTACTTTTGTTTGCCATCTCGGCCAATTAAACAAGAGGACCTTAAGTCTGGTTTTGGTGTCTTGCACCCCTGTTTTATAGCGGACAATGATTTATTAGATTATTTATCTAATATTTATATTCGATTATTAAGGCGACAGACTTGGACGTGTGAACAGTGCATCAGTTGCAGAGTTGCAACATCTCATCTGAAAGATGGAGCACAAGGTTAAGTGACTTGCTCAGGGTCACAGTGAGTGATCTGGAATTTGAACCGGGGACCTCTGGGTTCCAAGCCCTTTTCTCTAACAGCTGGACCACACAGCCTCCTACGATGACGCTATACAACCTGTCACCCACAGAAGCTGAAATAATGTGTACGACACTTGAAGACAATATCCACTTAACTTGGAAGGGGATACACAAAGCAAAATTGAATATTATAAAATGGGGCATTAAAGTACAATATTGATCTGTAAAATGTCTGATACTTGTGCAAAATCCTATCTTTTCATTGTTGACCATATAAAGTACACATCCCCATTTATCCAAAGCAGTTGTGGAATTGTACTTGATTGGGTGGTATTTTACATTTTGCAGTTTAAAAGGCTACAGTCACATTGTGAAATCAAATTCCACTCAGTGCAGTTTCACTGTTCAAGCTTGTTCTGTAAAACTATCTAAACAAATGAAACCGGTTTTACAGCTGTGGAACTTGAGCCAGTTTCTGTTGAAAGAACTCTGCCAAAACACGTACATGAACAAGATGACTTTTTTTTTTTTTTTTTTTTTTTAGTGTCCCACAGACCTGTTAAATTGTACACTAAAACAGGATTCCTCAGTGACTGTACTAGATTCTTTCATAGTTTAACTGCCTGTGTATTCTGTTTACATTACCTATAGTAGTTTAACCTGCAGGTGGGCATACAAGTTTCCTCTTAATGCTTTATTGTCATTAACTAGGCATCCTCTTGCAACTCCATGTAGCAGCAAGGGGCATGGGTGTCATATGATCTCTCTTCCCTTTGTTCACGTAGTTGATTTTGTCTGTACTTAACATTTTTAAAGCTCCACCTAATACAGCTGGTATTCATTAAGATGGACTTGAGGCAACACATAAAACATTTAATTTATTACATAGTTAAATATGTGTTTTAAGAAAACAAATGGGACAGGAAATAAAAATGTGCCTCTTTTTTTTTTTTTTCTCCCAATTCTTTCCTGAAACTGTATACAGTAATATAGAACCCAGAGCTGTGGTTGTTGAATAAAACTGTTTGCTCTCATTATAGTTACAGTGCCTAAAAGTCTACACCCCTTTTCAAAATGTTCACCTTTTGTTGCCTTATAGCCTAGAATTAAAATGCATTAATTCCTACACATCCTAATTTCCAAGTGAAAAAACAATTCTAAAAAAGTGTAGAAATTTATTAAATATAAAAACTGAAATAGCTTGATTGGATAAGTGCCCCCCCCCCCTTGTAATAGCAATCCTAAATTAGCTCAGGTGTGACTAATCACTAAAGTTAAGTTGCCTCCACTTCTGTTAAATTTGTAGTGATTCACATGATTTCAGGATAAATTCAGCAGTTCCTGTAGGTTCCCTCTGCTGGATAGTCCATTTTTCAAAGCAAAGACTCAACCATGAGCTTTTGTGGCCAAGACTGGTCAAAGTGTACATGTGACAACCATATCCACTCCACAAATCTGGCCTGTATGGTAGGGTGGCAAGAAAGAAGCTTACTCAACAAAGCCCACCTTGAATCCCATTTGAAGTATGCAAAAAATACACTCGGGAGATTCTATAGCCATGTGACAAAGTTTTGTTGTCTGACTAAATTAAAATGGCACTTTTTGGCCTAAATGCAAAGTGTTATGTTTGGCGCAAACCCAACACAGCACATCCCCCAAAGAACACCATCCCTACTGTGAAGCACGGTGGTGGCAGCATCATGTTATGGGGATGTTTCTCATTGGCACGGACTGGGGCACTTGTCAGGATAGAAGGGAAAATGAATGGAGTAAAGTACAGAGAAGTGCTTGAGAAAAACCTGCTGCTCTCTGCAAGAAAGCTGAAACTGGGACAGAAGTTCACCTTTCAGCATAACAACAACCCAAAGCACACAGCCAAAGCTACACTGGAGTGGCTAAGGAACAAAAAGGTAAATATCCTTGAGTGGCCCAGTCAGAGCCCCGACCTAAATCCAATCGAAAATTTGTGGCATGACTTGAAGATTGCTGTCCATCAACACTCCCCAAGGAACTTGACAGAGCTTGAACAGTTTTGTAAAGAAGAATAGTCAAATATTGTCAAATCTAGGTGTGCAAAGTTGGTAGAGACCTATCCCAACATACTCATAGCTGTAATTGTTGCCAAAGGCGCTTCCACCAAGTATTAACTCAAGGGGGTGGAGACTTATCCAATTATGAACTTTTGGTTTTGTATTTTTAAAATATAATTTTTTCTCCGTAAAAGCTTTTTTCCCCTTAACAGTGTGGAGTGTGGTGTGTAGATAAGTGGAAAAAAAATCCTCATTTAAATGTATGAAACACTGAGGCACCGACACTACAAAATGTGAAAAAAGTTGAAGGGGGTGTAGACTTTCTATAGGCACTGTATATCTAAGGCTACGGTTCAGTTTTTAGTGATTACCTTTTTTGGTGGTTATTTCTATTTTTGACTTTTGTAAATCTTTTTTTTTTTTCCTGTCACAATATGTATAGTAACTTTATTGTCTTCCACAATGGTCACAGGCATATTCGGGGGTTTCTTTTTGTATTTAGGCATTTTTTTACATTTCGTCACAATTTGCAATTCTGTTTTAAATTCCACAATGGTATAAACACTCCATATCAAACTAATATAGCTTTACATCTCAAGAGTAAGAACAAGGCTTCGTATTAACTTGTAATCTTGTTTTAAATCGTGCAAGCGTGTACAATCCTCCAATACAAATGTAGGAATTTGTTGCCACTAATTATCTGGGGTGGGTTTAAAGTATTCGGAACGAATTAATGCGATGAGTCAGGAAGGGGTGACATTGCCCAAGTGCACTGGGAAAGTATATATTGTGAAGATCCTCTGTTCCTGCAGTCAGGGGTTTCTTACAGGCAGAGGTGGGACTTGAACCCGGGGCCTCTTGCTCTGAAACATAGCGCCAATACCACTATTCAAAAGAGTCTTGCAAGAGCTGGTATCGGGCTTATGTCTTCATATTTGAATGCATCACCTACCAACCCTGACACCTTCCCCTGTACACGTTATACTCTCCTGTGCCAGCCTCTAGTCTGTCCTCAGAGTTGCTCATCAGGCTACAAGGCTAGTTTTTTACTGTATTTATTAACAACGAACATAACTGTAGCTGGCTTCCCCTCTTACACTGTAGGCAGGTACTGTCTCTCACTCAAGCCTGTCACACACACACACTTTTAATGACTCACCTCCACCACTTGCACACGTGCACACCCGTCACATGCAGTCTTCTGCAGCCATGCAATCAACCCCATTCACGCACGGCTGCGCACACACACTTGCATGCATAAACATTAACCCTTTAACTATCACTTATGAGAGTAGGCGTCTGAGAAACAGAAATACATTTTTTGCCAAGTAAAATAATTAAACCTTGGCATAATTTTCTCAACCATCTGGCTGAGCAACAGACAAAGGTTTAAAAGCACTCAGCAAGAACAGTGCATGTTTTTTATTGTTGTTCTGCTGCTGATCAAGCATGACAGGATCTGTAAGAAGTTGTATTTAAAATTGTCCTTACTGGGAATGCTCTTCATTTAAACTGTAATTATATCTGCAGGAATATATATACTGAAGTATGTTCCTACCCAAACAAATTGCTTAAAAATGGCATTTGTGCTGACTTAAAAAAAAAAAAATCAATTAACAGCCAGACTGACTTAATGAGCCTTTCTTTTACTCCAGCAACTGTAAAGTTTCCTTTTATACAAAACTGCAATCACTTATCTAAATTAATAGATTACCGCAGGCTTGTTTCTTAACAGTAAAACAAACGTGGTCATGAAAACCCTTACATGCTACTCTCTCTCACTGTTTAAATCTGAATCGATTAGTATTTTTCACAATGATATCAGTTATTTTAATTATAGAACTGTAAAGTCTACAGAAAAAAACAAAACCTAATTAAATACAATCTTGTGTGTATCCACTTTTTGTTCTGCAGATGGGTACTATCGATTCAATCTGGTCTCATCCAGCTAAGACACTGTTATGTTCCCTTCTGTTTTCCATTCCCATAGCCATAGAAAACGAGTTCTAATTTAAAATAACTGCTGTTTAAGAAAAAACAAAACAAAAAAATATGTTAATACACAATAGCACCACAGTGCTACACTGAGGACATAAAACAAATTGGCAGCTTTACATTTTTATGGGGAAAAGCAATGGGGCCAAACTATATATTAGCGGAGGGGGGGGAGGGGGGGGGGGGGTGGGCGGGCATTTTCACAAGTGTGGGTACTCCCCCCCTGGTTCCCCTGGTGGTGGCGACCCTATGTGTGTGTGTGTATATATATATATATACACAGCTCTGGAAAAAATTAAGAGACCACTACAAAATTATCAGTTTCTCTGGTTTTACTATTTATAGGTATGTGTTTGGGTAAAATGAACATTTTTGTTTTATTCTATAAACTACTGACAACATTTCTCCCAAATTCCAAATAAAAATATTGTCATTTAGAGCATTTATTTGCAGAAAATGACAACTGGTCAAAATAACAAAAAAGATGCAGTGTTGTCAGACCTCGAATAATGCAAAGAAAATAAGTTCAGATTCATTTTTAAACAACACAATACTAATGTTTTAACTTAGGAAGAGTTCAGAAATCAATAGCTTCCAGCTTTCATGCGTCTTGGCATGCTCTCCACTAGTCTTTCACATTGATGTTATGCCACTCCTGGCACAAAAATTCAAGTAGCTCGGCTTTGTTTGACGGCTTGTGACCATCCACCTTCCTTTTGATCACATTCCAGAGGTTTTCAATGGGGTTCAGGTCTGGAGATTGGGCTGGCCATGACAGGGTCTTGGGTCTTGATCTTATAAATAGTAAAACCAGAGAAACTGATAATTTTGCAGTGGTCTCTTAATTTTTTCCAGAGCTATATATATATATATATATATATATATATATATATATATATATATATATATATATATATATATAATTAAAGGTTTTTCACAGGGAAAGAGTTCAAGTCAGTGTGAATTGAGTAACCATTTCCAGTGTTTTTATGGTGATAATTGGATACACACCAATCTATTTTTTTTTTTTTTTTTTTTTGTATTGTGGGGTTTTTATCGGTTAAAATCGAAAATCAGAAGTCCTAGCTATATCTTACAAAGTGGAACCCAACTTCATACGCATGTATGCTTCTCTGGTTCTTGATTTCAAGATTATTTTTTACTATATGGGTGACTGTTTAGAATGAAGGATATATTAGGATGGTTGGTTGAAATGTCACCTTACTTGACTAGTCATTGATATGCCAGTCAGGCACCTTTTATCACAGGGGCCCTATAATACTGTCATAGGTACGTTGGGACCTTTATACACCACATTTTATTTAAATATTTAAATGTGTCCATGTTTTAGGAGGTCAGGTGATTTAATGATCAAAGAAAGGATAAGAACTACTTACACTATCAATTTTTTCTTCCCTGATGAATCGTCTCCTTATGGAGAAAATGTATTGCTTACCTACTGTATATCTCGATCACTTCTCAAAGTTCATATTTCAGCACATAGATATAAGATCAAACATTTCAGGAACATTTATTTTTAAATATTCGCTGTAGGCAAATGTATTTTACAGTCAGTTCATGTTTTGCAGTAACCTTTTCAGCTGCATGGGTACTTGGGCAGTCAGTAAGTGATTCTCTGTTTTGTTGCTCCGTTCCCCTATCATTGTTTCTAACAGTAGTGCTGTTGACTTCCTTATCCCAGGAATCTAGTGTCTCTGTGACATCTGACCCTATAGTCAAAGAACCCAGCTTTAACATGATACTAATAAAGACAGCATCACATTTACTTACAGGAATAAGAAAAACAACGATAATGATGAACATTCCTTCACAAAAAATGCCACTCCAAAAGAGACGCAATTCCGAGCTAACGCTTTTATTAAGATAATGGCAACATTTTGTTTTACCTCAATGTATGATTTATTGTAATTAGGAATAATGCAAGTACAGGAACTTATCTAAGGAGTACCAGAGACAAACAAAATGCTAATTTTCTCTAAAAAAAATGTTAAAAATATAAAAGTATTTGTAAGTTCTGACATCAAAAACCCCAGCTAAACCATGAAACGAAGAAAGAAGTCAAGTCGCTGTAAAACAGAACTTTCACATGTGTCTGCCCAAGCAGAGTTCTCTCTTGAATTTTTTGGGTTAAATAATTATATTACGTGTTAACCATACCACACATTGTTCTGTAAACAACTTGCAATTTGAAAATCTATCATTTATTTTAGTTTGTGCATGTTCTAGCAAATCATTCCGAAACAAGATATTTTTGTTATCATTTCCATTGTAAATTAATTGGTGTTTTAAAGACTAAAAAACAAATGTAAGTAAATGAGTGCCATTTCTAACTCATACGTGGTCAATATCTATTCTGTAGAATGTTCAAAACATGAAAGAGGCAGTAGTGCTGGATTAGGAGAATCATCTGTGTACATGTGCACTGTTCTACTAATAAATCCCCTTTTCAGTAAATGCAGGTAGTGCTAAAATCCTTGGTTTGAATGTCATATTACAAACAAAATACAAACAATAAAATTATCTCCTTATCAGATTATACGCACCTGTACTGTATCTTAATATTGTAGACACTCTTAAAAGTCAAATAATCCTTTTAGTTTATAATAACCAGTGATGACTAATTTTATATATATATATATATATATATATATATATATATATATATATATATTATCTAGTTCACAGTTAAAAGTTAAAAGAAAGTCCTGTTGTACAAATTAAGGTACACTTTACATCAATTAGGAAGATTTTCTACAAAGGAACAAACACAGTATACTCTCCTCCAGTGTGTGCCTGTCCATTAGTTGGTTGACCCGATGGCCTTTGTCAGTTCAGTGTTACATCCAATCATTTCTCCCAACACTCCAGACATGTTCCTTCACAGAAAAAAAAATATTCCACATGAAAATGAAAGTTAGGTTAAAAATCTGCATCACACGGTTCGTTTGTGGTGAAGTCGGTGATGTTAACTGCTTTTTTGGGTGCAGGCTTTCCCGGAGGAACAGTAAAATCGACGACCTCAAAAGGTCTACTCAAAGATGTAGGTTGCTGGGGCCTGGTAAACTCATGCCCATCAACTGTCTTTATAATGGACCTGGATGAACTTGGGTTATTGTGGTAGTATTTGTTGGAGTGGCTGTTGGTCAGTTGCTCCTTTTTTTTAAAGCACAACTGGAACAAACAGATAATCAAGGCCCCGCCACCGATGAACATGAAACAGCTGCCGATATATCCCAGGACGATGCAGTACCCCACACGAATATTCGAGCCCGACGCTTTGATTGTGTTCAGGAGGCTGGTGTACCAAGCAATTGGAATAATACACAAGATACCTGAAATGAAGATCAAGATACCTCCCAATCCAGTCATCAACAGATTTGGTGTGTCTTCCCAGCACCTGATCCCTAGGGACGTTACCACAATCCCTGCCACGGTTACGATTAACGAGGCAATCATTAGACCCTTGGCTGAGGTAACGACTTGTTGGTTAAAGTAGTCGTTATCTGTTTGGCCACATTTGAGAGTAGAGGAAGTATCAAACGCTTGACAGATATCCCAGATTCCCTGTTGGAGCACTGCATCTTGTGCTGCATTCGGAATGTTCCTCACTTCCCTCCAGTCCGGGGCCACAGTAGAGACGAGATCTAATACCAACCCGCAAGGGGCCAGAACGATCCCGATAATCATGACCGCTGGGGTACGCATGGTGATGTGTGCTCTTCCAGTAGACTCGGCATAAGTCTGATTAGTTTGTAAGTTTAACTGCACTCTCTGTACTGCTGTGTTCTGATGAAACTGGCAGTGGGTGGGACCTAGGCTGCACTAGTTTTGTGAGATCTTTATCGGTGGGTTGGTGTTCTGGAGCTGCAGTAACAACAGGTGTCACATTACACTGCCAGCAACAGTGGCCCTGCCTTTTATTATGAGATGTGGGAGAATTTTTACCTGATACTTATATACCAGACTATTAAACTCCCTGTAATCTAGGTAGGGATTGCCAGGTGTAGCTTTTATGTTTTAAGTCTCCATGTTACTGACATTGGCCCAGTATGCATTGAATTGCTAATAGAAACATGGTTAGTAGAACAGACCAACAAACTATTTACTATAAACTGTGTGTTTTTTTTTTTTCTTTACTTTTTGTTTTTTCTTTTCCTATTAGGAAGCTTAATATACAACTATGTATTTAATTGGGAAATTAACTATAACGAAGTTAGACCATAAATGCAGCTTAGCAGAACTAAAAAAATAACTACAGTCCCTTACTTTTCTGTATTGAAAGCACTTTTTGTGGTATTTTGAGAGTAGTTGTTTTACAGATAACAAGTGCAGGTACAATCCTATATACGATAATCGCCAACTACTTGGTCAAATCAGAAACCATGGAAACCAATTCAAACCAGAGGGTCACCAGAACTTTAAAAACACCCCAACAAAATGAATGACTGCACAGTAGAAAATGTTTGTATTCATGAAAATACGAAACAACAATGTTAAAACCATTGCCTCTAGCGGAAATGCTAGTTAATAAAAATGATACCGGTAATTCAACAAAAAGGCCAGATGTTTACTGAACTTTCAAACCATTAGAAACCAGTTCATTGGTTTGATGGGAACTCTTGTACATTCCCACTAGTTAAGTTTGTAAATGTTCTTTTTTTTCCCCACCCAAAATATTTTAAAATATGAAACATTCTGGCATGCAGCAGGGCTGCATTGTTAACTGCTCAAACACACTTTCACATATCACTTCTATCAAGAGGAAAGAATGTAAGCAGATTAACACCCAAAACTGGCTATCAGCAATCTCTTGGTTTGATCTTGGGCTAAACAGTGCTGCACTGAGTAAGTTCTAGTACCATAGTTCCAAATAGGGCAAAGCACAGTTGTAAAACCTGTCAAACAGGTCCAAAAGGTTAAGACTGCCTTCTCTCTTATACCATCACCACCTGTTGCTTCACAGGACGACAGACGAGCTACCACTTCTTACATAGAAATGAATGCTACTAAATAAAAAATAAAGCTTATACGTGTTTATTACATATTGCGCACATTCACTGACATATAATCATAATCACACCCTCCAAACCAGCCAGTCGCCCTCTCGTTATTTGTCTTATTATTAGGTGTGGTTGGTTTTGTTCACAGCACCATGACAATGTTCACTAATTTTATAAAAAATAAACAAAGAAACAAAAAACAATATAAGCCTTTATTAATTACTATTTGTTGACTTTTCCAAAGACTTTGACATGTAGCTTTTTTTTTTTTTTTTTTTTTTGGTTCATGTACTTGTTGAAATCGTGTTATCTTTACACGAAACTATCTTGTTCAGACAACGTAATACAGCTTGGGTCCACTCTCTGTTATAAACAATTTCGATTAACACAAATATCTTCTGCTTTTTTTTTTTTTTTTTTTTTTTTTTTTTTTTTAACTTCACAAAGAAATATTAATCATTTTCAAAAACAGAAAACAAAAATCCCTTTTCAATCGCACGGTAACTTTTTTGTAGTTTAGACATCTGCATAAAATGGTTGATTTGTGCTGAAGTCGGTAGCAATTGTTTGTTGGGATGCAACCTGTGTGGGTCGCCCAGTAAAATCGCAAAGTTCGGTCGATCTTCTGGGCACTCTAGATGATGGGAAGTGGGCAGGCTGCTGGTATTTATCAACGGTATTTATGAAGGACCTGGATGAAGTTGGGTCATTGTAGTATCTGTTTAAGTACCTGTTGGGTGGCTTCTCTTTTTTATGGAGCCCCAGCTGGAACAAACAGACAGTCAAGGCCCCGCCACCAATGACCATGAAACAGCTGCCGATATATCCTAGGACGATGCAGTACCCCACACGAATATCCGAGCCCGACGTTTTGATTGTGTTCAGGAGGCTGGCGTACCAAGCAGTTAGAATAATACACAAGATACCTCCCAATCCAGCCAACAACAGATTCGGCGTTTCTTCCCAGCACCTGATCCCTAGGGACGCTACCACAATCCCCACCATGGTTACGATTAACAAGGCAATCATCAGGCCTTTGGCTGAAGTAATGACTTGTTGTTTAAAGTAGTCTTCATCTGATTGGCCATATCTGAGTGTACGGGAAGCATCAAACGCTTGACAGATATCCCATATTCCCTGTTGGAGCACCTCATCTTGTGCTGCACTCGGAATGTTCCTCACCTCCCTCCAGTCTGGGGCCACCATAGAAACGAGATCTAATACCAACCCGCAAGAGGCCGGAATGATCTCGATAATCACGACCGCTGGAGTACGCAAGGTGGTATGCAATCGCACTGTGCTTCTCAATTTTAAATGAATTGCCACAAGTTTGACTATCTTTCTGAGCTATACATCTACGTCTTTTGGTCAGACCGGTAAAATAGCCGGACACAAACTTTAGAAGGTGGAGTCTGGCTCCACTAGATAAGATACTGGTTATCTTGTGGTATTCAGTTGTCACCTTAAACTAGCCGGTGCCACAATGTACTTGTGATATTTATAATGTAGATGATGTGAGATTAAGAGCTTCAGGGTGTTTTCTTTATGTTGTTTGGTATGTTTTTATTTTCCTTGATTCCTGTACAAAACTAGAATTTAAGAAGGGAATGTCATGCAAGCAGTATGTAGCGTAATTATAGTACGTCTCATTGGAACGATACTGAGACAGATACTGTCGCTTTGTAATGCTGATTTTCTAGTTTATCGACTATACATATGTAATGAATTGGCTTCTCAGTCCATTGACTTGAAAACCGGCAAACAAACCGCGCAGTTCAAAGGCAAGTCTCGCCTTTCAACTGAAGAGTGTAAGCTCTGTGGTCGAGAGGTAAGGACGTGCTATTATTAACCCATCAGTCGCTAGGTGGAGATTCATTACACTTTAAAATACGTTCATTTCCAATATACCAAAACGTGTCAGCTTGACCTAACCTCAAATGACATTTACTGTGGGGTCACTATCCTGATTACACTGTGTAACAATTTTTTTTTTGGTTCCTGGGTAGTAAGTGTTATTTCCTAATTGCTTATGCCTCAAAAGTATAGAAAATGGCAATTATTCCCCACAAACTTTGCTTTTGTGACCAGGTGTGACAGAGAGCGAATGAATCCGAATCAAAAATCTCCCTCTCGACCAGTGAGGGCACTGTACAACAGGAGCTGCGGGCTTCCTACTGAATGGTTGGGCAGTTCATCCTGGGGACAGTCGGGAGCCGGCCATTCAGGAAGAGGGCGGCGTTACGGTACCTGGAGTCATCGCCCTGGTACGGTGAGCGAAGTTTCAGTCATGAATTGGAGGAGACGTGATTGAACTAGCTATCGGAGGGGGCGGGGCTTAGGGTACTTTAGGGGGACGTGACGCCGTAATCGGCTCCTTTGTTGTGGTTAATGGGAGGAGACAAGGACGGAATCTTGAATGAAGTGTGGGTTCATTGAGGAGTATTGTGTTTGTTTTGCCAGACGGCTGATACGAAGCTGGAGCTGCAGCGAGAAGCCCGGACCTGAACGCACATGAGCACCAGCACTCAGAGCACCGCACCTGCACCAGAGCACCCAGTTTGGAGACGTGTTTTTGTGTTTATTATTTCGGGACTGCAACACCTTTATTTTGTAGCTGGTAATACCCATTGCTGGGTAGAACCAGCTTTATTATTTTGGGTCCAGTTTTCACTGGCAATACCCATTGCTGGGTAGAGCCAGCTTTATTATTTGAAACCCGGTTTAAAAAGGGCATTAAAAGAAACCTGACCGGTAGACTTTGTGTTTGTCCTTTGTTGGAGCACCTCAACTCACCTATACACCGGAGCACTACAAACCACTTTGCCACACCAGGACAGTGATATTTTGAAATGTACCTGTTTTCCAGAACATTCCAGATAGATTTAGTGCTGAGTAAACTTGAAGTAACTTCTAGAACTTTCCAGTAATATAAATAGTGGTATAAATACAGGGGCCTTAAGCCCACCAGTTCAGTTTAGTTCCAGCTGCCTAAGTGGATACATATCTGCATTTTTCTGAGATGGCGTCAAGAGGCTGCAATGGTGGCATTCCTGATGGGTCTCCAAGGTGGTTTTACCAAGTTTCCCTGCTATCTTTGCCTTTGGGACAGCAGGGACACCAAGGTGCACTACCACAGGCGGGACTGGCCACAGCGGACCGAGTTCTCTGTGGGGAGGAACAACGTCAAGTGGGAGCCACTGGTGGACCCCCGGAAGGTGCTGATGCCACCACTGCACATCAAATTGGGCCTTATGAAACAATTTTTCCGAGCTCTAGATAAGGAGTCGGCAGCCTTCAAGTACCTTCAAGACTTCTTCCCTAAGCTGTCTGAGGCAAAGGTCAAAGCCGGTGTCTTCGTCGGACCACAGATAAAGAAGATCCTGGAGGGCAATGAATTCCCCAAGAAGCTCACTAGTAAGGAGAAAGCGGCTTGGAACAGCTTTGTCGCAGTGGTTCGGGGCTTCCTGGGCAATCACAAGGCCGAAAACTATGTGGAGCTTGTTGAGACTCTGGTGAAGAACTACGGCACAATGGGCTCTAGGATGTCCCTCAAAGTCCATATCCTTGATGCTTATCTTGATAAATTCAAGGAGAACATGGGAGTGTACTCGGAGGAGCAAGGCAAGCACTTCCACCAGGATATACTGGACTTTGAACGCCGCTACCAAGGATAGTATAATGAGAACATGATGGGAGACTACATTTGGGGGCTGATTCATGAAAGTGATTTACAGTATAATCGTAAATCTCAAAAAACTACTCACTTCTAAATCTTTTGTAGTCATTTTTCTATTACTTTAGTATAAATACATGTTAATTTGGATTCATATGTTGTTTTTTTCTGACTTTACGTGAACAAAAAGACTGTTTTCTCATTGGAAATAGGTAGATTTCAAAATATCACTGTCCTGGTCACAATAGCAAAGTTTGTGGGGAATAATAGCCATTTTCTATACTTTTGAGGTATAAGCAATTAGGAAGTAACACTTACTACCCAGGAACAAAAATTGTGTTACATAGTGTTATGTGTGCAGCTATGCAATGATATGCAGCATGTCGTGCCAGGATCTGTACGTTTATCACAGTGGTTTGATTGCTGTTAGTTTTACTATTGTGACTTTTTAAAAACCAGTTGTAGGGATAGCTGCAACATAATGAACACTTTCCTAGGATCGGTTTGCCGTACTGTAGTTGCACCTCCTTAAATGTGATGTATAGCTGTCTAACTGTAAAAAGACAACCCTACTACAACAAATGATAAAGCGTTCGTTCAGATGATGATATGTGCGCCCCGAGCATTTATGAGATACTGATTCAATTCTGAATGCGTGAAACAGTGTCCCAAGTTCCATTGTATGAGTCATGTTAAACCTTCTCGAGGTGTAGTATTGGCAGATTTCTGAAATTCTGAGGCCAGTTTCTAGGTTCTACATGAGCCAACATTAATATCCAGAAAGCTAGAATGTTTAAAATTGAATTAACTGTGTTTTTAAATGTAGCACATACCTGTTCAAGGAATTTCCATTGCACAGAACTCAGAGTCACTGTATTGCCAACCGCAGCCTGCTTGCAGCTGTATTATTTTATTGAGCTACAGTGAAACTTGTACAAGGTATTCTTTAACTGCTGTAGATTTTTGCGGGACCATGAAACAATTTGTTAGGTAAACTGAAAAAACTAACAGAGTCTGGATTCTGCCGACATAGAGGGTGCAGAACAGTAATCTATGGAAGAACAATAATCATTAAGGAACCATCATTTAGCATCAAATAGTTTGGATGAATTAAAAAAAAAAAAGGTTTAATCGACTCTTGTTTATAAACAGGTTTTATAGTTCAAGGCAATTTTTCACCCCAAATTATTGAACACCCAACAGTGCTGAATTTAGAAATACTGAAAGAAACTCAAATTCAACAACAAATGTTTTGACTAGTTAGAATGCTTAGGTATTTCTGAGTGAGGCCCATTGGCAAGTGTTTCTCTTTCATTAGTACATGCAATTTCAACTTTGGAGCAAAACATTTCGAATGGTGCTTCATTCACTTCAGTCTGATACAAGCCGTGTGATACAAACTATCTGATACAAAGGAATTCTGATGGCTGGATCACTTCAATATGTGGGTGTACTGTATATTATGTTATTAATGCATTGTGGCCTCTTATATATTACACACATACCCCAACAGGTAACTTGTACACTGTCACAAAAATATATCATTAATGTATTTTGCTTTGCAAACTGAACAAAAAAGAGAGCGCCTGTATGACAGTAGTTATGACTATTAAATTATATTTTGGGAAACGGAAATTCTTTTGAAAAAATCAATAGTGCAGCAATGACAGCATTTCACCACCAGATGGCTTCACACAATAAGAAAACAATTCTAGTGAAAGGGAAAGACAGCAACACCCTGTTAATTACAATTAGAATCTAAAACAATTAAGACCTGAAAGGGGAGTTATTTATTCCACACTATTCTGATTTTATTCCACATCCTTAATAACTACCTTTATTAACCCAAATGCAATAGGTGTACCTGCTTCTGACAACTCTTAAAGCTAAAACGCAGTGTAAGAAGAAACCTTGCCTTAGAACCAGCTTTGTTAACTTATTAAGTTCATGTGAGTTTATAGTAATAAATGTGTATGTTAATAAAGTATTGTGCAAATAAATATGTTTTAGGTTACAGATTTTTAGGATCTGCAATTCACAGGGAAAACGTAAAATAGACATTTAGCACCCAGCCTATAAGGCTATTGATTTGACTACACCACACCTTAATTATATCAGGAGTAAGGGGAGCCCAGAGTTACCAGATCTCATGTATTATGATCCCCACTTGAGTCCCTTACAATAAAATAAAAGAATAACATAGGAAATGTACATATGGTTTACACCCTCCCTCAAGTAGAAAATATTTATTAAAAAGACATAAATTGTTAAACAAATGAATGTTTGCTTTGTAGTACATGTATCTTCTTTGCTAACTAACAGCAGTCATTATATGCTACAGTAGATCTAGCCTAATAGAAAGCAAGAGTAAGTTTGGTAAAGCACAAGAACACCAGGGCAGCCTCTCAGATGCTATTGCGCCTGAGAGAAAAAAGTGCTCAAAAACAAATCAAAGAAAAAATACAATACACGTTTCAAAAATACAACTAAATAATAAAACAATACAAGTGCCAACAAATCTGAATTGTACTCAAACAAAATCGTGACTGACTAACACTACACAAACACCAGGGGGCAGTGTGATCTAAGGGAGGCGGAATATATACTTCCAAGCTTTCATTCAGATTTTCTTTACAAACATATTATTGCAACGTTAGATAGTTAAAGCTTTTGTTTTTACCACAAAACGGTTGCACTCAGATTTGTTGGTTATTTTATAAAAATCAGGATGGGAAAGGTGTGTGTGATTAATGTTTTTAGTCTCTAGAGCTCTGCAAAGGGCTGCCTCTTGTGAAGAGCCACTTTGATAATAAACTAGAGTGGAGCTTTTATCTCTGCAGCTGGCCTTTGCTTCCGGTTCATGTTTTATTTACAAACGCCCGACACCAAAGAGAACCACACATCACCTTTCTTTAAGGGCTCTGGCTGCACCAGTCATTGTATTTCTCACTGGAGATAAAATAAGAGGTTAATATCAATTTTAACCCACCTCAGAATATCATGCCTGCCCTTTAGTCAAAATTTATTATGAGTGTCTCTTGAGACAGAAAGGCAATACAAGTGTTTCAAGATTGATTGAAAGCAGCCATTTCCTCCATGTTTTCAGGTGTCAGAGTGCTGCAATGCCCTTTGTCCCTTTTTAGAAGAAAGTATTTAATCTATATTCTCACTTAAATACCTATTTGTAGTTGCCGTTGGTTTCAGTCTGCAAACAGTTGTTAAACCATTGTCAGTTAGCTAAAATGTAGCTTTTTATATAATTACCATTTGCAAGTACCTTCACCTACAAAATAAGAGTCCCAATTCAAAACAGTTTGATCTTGGTCTGCTGCTATATAACCCTGTCCCAGTAGCAGATGGAAACGAGGCATTATCTCATTTTCCTAGCGCATGGCTTCGTTAAAGCTAGATGGCACACCCCATTCTCTTATTTCAGACTAATGCTCTCAGGTGCAGCAATTACATAAACGGGTAACAGTACCACTAAAATGTGGTTCCAAGTAGTTTACCTTCATTCTGGAAGACCTGTAGGCTCCAGCACGGTGATTTCAAGCCTCAGCAGGGTTCTGATATGAATGCAGTGATTTACAGACAGCAAACTTGCTTATGTAAAGGTTTTGTTCTGTTGTAATATTGGAGAACCATTATTATCGCAAATGAATGGCTTATGATCTAATTTTGTTATGATACACTTGATAGTTACAGTTAGAAAAGATGGGGTTCGGAACTCGGGTTACGGATGTCAGAAGTTAGGTCCCCTAGAAAAAGCAGACAGTTTAGATACCGTTTAATTGTCAAAGAAAATAGTTCACAATTTGCAAACATTGCGCAAATGAACAGCAGTGTGCCATGAGGTACCACTCACATCTTAAATTAGTTCAGTAAATTACCTCTGCCATACACATCCATTCATTATATAGGCCCTACATGTGCACTAGGTTACATAAATCTGTTTTCAAGCCCTGCTTTTAGATGGTGCTGCACTTCCTTGGTCATTTTACCTTGGGGGTGTGGGTGAATTTGGAATAAAACCAGTAATTAAACCTTAAACAATAACTACATGCTAAGCAACACAACAGCATTTAGATGGACAGCAGGTTGTAAAGTGTTTTGAGTGACAATGTCTTTTGCACATTTTGAGCACAAACATAAATATTCATATGGTTGGAGGTATGCACCCTGTACATCTTACCTCTGCAGGGTCTGTAAATCTGATGTTGTGATTATATGGGCTTGTCCATGCTGTGGCAGGGCGGCTGCCGTGATGTTCCCAGACCAGGAAGTTGATAGAGAAACTTGCAGGTGCTTTCAGGTTGAAAGTGCTGGTGCACCGTTTTTATTCATAAAAAGGGTAGACAAAAACACTGCTCACAGAGCAAAACAAAAGGGTTGAAAAAAAACAAAATCTTGCACACAATATCAAACAAATACAGCGCTGGTCTGCCCAGCACGAGTAGCAATTGCTTTTAGTCCATTGGCCAAGACCAACATTTTCACATATCGGTACCTCCTGAGGTTGCAAAATCTCATATACTTGAATAACAAATAACAGGGGAATGGGATAAAGTGAAAAAACAAGTGTGATAGCCATGTTTATGGTTGAATTATAACAAAATAAATCCAACAGTGTTGGAAAAATCATCAAAATAGTCTTGGAACTGTGATGATATTTAATAGTTTGATCATGTCAATACATATGTTCCCTATATACATGTCTAACATATGCGCAATGGTATTCAGAAAAGTTCAGACTGATCTTTCCATACATTTTCATACATCATAATGCCTATCCAGTTACAAAAAAGTCACTCTGAGGGGGGATATGTTCAGATGCTACAAACTACCACTAAGCTGCTACTCTGCCATGGTTATCATATCAAAATATACCATAGACATAGACCTTAACAAAAATCACAATGAGATTTTGGCACCTCGGGTGGTATCTATATCTGGTCTGGCCCATTGACTATTTCTTTCTATTTTACTTTCTTTCAATTTGTCCTGTCTCTCGTTCCTTGGTCCAAAACACCCCACTCTGCGGGTTTTTAGACACGTGACCATCTCCGGATTAGCAATAAATTAATAAATCCAGAGTCGGTCACATTCAACACAAGAGTTTTTACTCTGTGTGGCCAGCAGCCAATTTATCAGTAATCATCATTTGTCGCATTTTCACAAGATGTCTGGCAGAGTCGAGCTGCTAACAATCGCCTCTGCCAGACCACATTCAACTGTACAATAACTGTACATTCACCCATGTTTATAATTCCAAACAGTACTTTTTAAATCATTCAATACATCTCCACAACCCGTTCATTAAATACATCCATAAATTCACCTGTTTAAATCGCCTGTTGGATATGCCCAAACTATAACCTAATTATATATATATATATATATATATATATATATATATATATATATATATATATATATATTCCTTAAAAACTTCTGTTGCACACACCATATAACTTTACTAGCTTATTTATCATAATTGCTACTGAAAAGAAATGTGAAAGATCACATTCCTGGAATGCTGTTCTTGACCTTCAAGCTCTGATGAAATAGGGAGGTCAGTTTCAGTGCCGTGAACCGACTTATGAGCACCATACCAGCGTCTTTTCATTCACAGTACAGAATGGTGTTGTCATCTCTGGTGTGGTCTCTTGCATCATTAGTGCAGGGTTGTCAACCTGAGTAGATTGTTGGATGCATTATTTTGACCAGCTGAAGCAAGCTTTTTTGCTGCTGTACGTGTTTGTGTGTGCACGCTTTTTTCACAAGTGCCTCCTTTTAAGGCCAAACAAAGCCGAACAAACATCTGTGCATTGTGATCAGTAAGACGCTGGAAGGTTTCCTTTCAAACAACTTCACGATTGAGATCTCATTGAGTAATTTCCTCTGTCCATTGCGTAAGAGTAGCATGTTTTATGTACATAATCAGTTCACGTATAGATTCAAAATGCTGCTTTTTTTAGAAGTAGCATTGGAAGCTTTTCAGAGGGTATTTGCTTTATAATGTCTCTGTAATTTATTACAAGAAACATTGACTTCTTTTTCTTGTGGAGAAAACTAAAGAGTCGAGTAGGTAAGGCAGGATGCTTTGAGCTTATTTGATTACAGTAAGCCACACAAATGTTGGGCATGTCAGGTGCTGTATTGTGCACTGGCCCTTTGCAGTCTGCTACCTTAAGTCTGATTCCCAGCATAGGACATGCACTTACAATCAGCATGGGGCCAATTGCATGTGCTCATTAGTGCTGACTTGAAGGCATTCTTCCTGAGGGAAGTTGTGCTTTTGTTTAATAGAGCACAGTCATCAAAATAACGTAGGCAAGTTCCTAAAAGGGAAGCCGGAAGACACTTAAAGAACCTGCAAGTGCTTCCATATGGCTTTCTGCATGAGTGTGAAGAGTCCTCTGACAAGGCAAAAGCCAAAGATGGGTGGAAAGCACAACAGATTAATGCTACATTTGTGACGCCACATTTCTGGAATTCAGCATTCAGAAACAAGCAGCACAGAAATATTCCTTTTGTGATGTTGTCTTTTGGTGTCTTTTGGTGATTTTGTCTTTTGGTGGTCAAATTTACATTTGGGTTAACTAGTTTTGGGCATTCAGTGAGTGAACCCATAAACGAATGAACTAGTTTGGCGCACCACCAAATGCACAGTTAAACATGCCCTGGTGAAAGCAATGCAAATAGCGTTTTGTATGTGAAAGCGAACAAGTGACGATACTAAATCAATTCAGTCATGGACAAGCCCAAGTTAAAAAATGTTATATTCAATGAGGGTGATCTAGCTTGACATACATTCCAAGTCTTGCCTGATGACTAAGCTGCCCATTAACACAGTTTTTCAATTTGTAAACGGATGTTACACCTTACCTCTTCATCCCACCAATGCAGAGTTTACAAGTATAGTGAATAGTGGTGGATAGTAGATTACTGGCCTGCTTGTTACTCTTTGATATCTGGGATCCAATTCAAAAGGCAGTACATTCTGATACAGCAGTGTTGGCCCTGGTTGCCTGAGAACAAGCCAAGGTGCCTGTCAAGCATGGCATCTGATCATGACCAAGAGATGAAGACAGTACATTTATGCACACTCTCATATGTTTATTAGTCAAGGATTATTGCTATGCAACAGTGCAATCATTTGCTGCATGAATAAAAATAGTACTTGTAAATCGTTTTTCATTTCAGATAATCATTATTTCTAAGATATACCTATAAAGCACTTAGTTGGGTTGTGTTCAATGATTTAACTGTTTCTTAACTTATGATTATTATTAGTTATCAAAAAGCACTGTATCACGCAAATATATTTATTATTCACATAAAAGTATTCACTGCTTCCCACGTATTCATTTAGAACACAAAGTAAGCACAGGACTAGGTTGATGTTCTTAGTTTAAATTGCAACATCTATATGTTTTCTTTGGTTGTCACTTAATTTTCAGAGAGAAAAGATTTCTGCCCCTTTTGCCACTTTTAAAAAGCACTGCCTCAGTGAATTTACACTGGAGGCGAGAATAGTCTAGGCTTTTGACAAGTTTGTGCATCAAACCATGACTGAACAGGACTGACAGACAAGACGTATGGGCTAGACTTACAGCTTGCAGAAAATGTTTATGACCACAGGATACAATTTAGAAAGAGAACATGTTTTCATTTTAAAGGTACTAAGGTACTGTGAATGTCTGAAATAAAATAAAAATGAAGTGAAATGTTGTTGATTAGTGAACCATTTTCTAATTCTAATGTATGCTAATATGCTACTTTTTTGTTGTTTTGTTGTAAGTTTGTATTACAAAAAACATGCTCCCCTAATTTAGCAAAGGAATGCAATAATTCTACCAGTGTGAAAATATAATTTTATTAAAATATAAATTGTATCTTTGTTTATAAAGAAGCTGAACTACCCCCATAGTTTTAGGTTTGCTTCTATGTTGAACCAGCCTAGGCCAGGGAATCAACAGACAGTTTTAAATCCCTTAAGCATCATTGATGGCACAGCAGTGTGGGTTTATCTTATTTAACATATGTCCGGGTCATGGTAATAACCCTGACAGGGGATTTTTTCTATGCCTGAAGATGAGAAAGTTTGCCTGTAGCCCACCATTTCATGTCTTTTTTTTTTCCCCATGGAGATTTAGTGCTTTCCTTTTATTGGTTTTATTATTAATATTTATTTCAGCCAGTGTCCATATCAGCTTCACCTAACCAGGTGGCTTTGAACGAGATTAGGAGGATTGACAATTTGGGAGCATTTGTTTTCAAGAAATGCATTCCTCGTCCTATGTGAGTGTGTGTAAGTACAAGGTCAAGTTTATTTATTTCACTTGGAAATGGCAGGGTTAAACAGCATTTTAAATTAAATAGGCCACATTGACATTGTGGGCACTATTTTTCAAAGGTGCTATTTGGAAAACCCACACAGTAATTTATCAAAACGAGAAGGACACAACTGGACTTCGGTGGACTTTCCATTATGTTTTGAATTGTTTTTAACTTCTTTAGTTACACTGGGCCCTTAGGCACACTCCCACATTTACCTTATTGTTGCTACCTGGTTCTATTTCAGATCTGGCATTAGTATCAAATATCAATAAATAAATGTAAATAATAAAAGGGTGTTAATATGTATATGTGATGAACAGTACCAATGACTGGACTTTTTCATCCCCTGTAACTAAGCTATGGTCTTTTATTAACTTATGTTTTGAAGGACTTTAAGTTTATTTATTTTACTGTTTTGCACTAGAATAAGAAACCATAATTTTCCATTTGGAATTCATATTTTACACTAGGTATTAATTCAAGAACAAATTGGTTTTCCACAAGTGGCCAAGATACAGATACAGATACTGGTCAGAAAGCTAAATTAGATCACAGAGAAGTTTATTCCAGCCAATATCCAGAGCTTAAAGTGGATAATGACGTGTGTGTAGACTGCTTTACCGCTGGTGATTGTAAGTAAGGTGATGCTTGACCTGTTATGGTGTAAGGAACATTCTGCTGGCTTCAAATGGGTCCACTAATTAGAGACTGGTTAAGGGATTGCTGAGTGTTATGTGGGAACTCTTGACAGTGTTGAATTTCATACTGCAAGATGCCAGGTCTTTCAGGATCCTAATTCATAGATCTCTATTTGTGAAAGACTGAATCATAATGTTCATGTATCTAGATGTGTCACCCCAGTTCCCCCACTTGGACCCCTTAATTGCTTAATACTTTATCTTTATCTTTGTTTCCCTGCAATATTTTCAAATAGCATTACATACAAAATAACTTCAGAATTGGTGGGAAGTTTGTTCTTCATTTTATCACCAAAAATGTTTTACAAATTGCCAGTACTGAGAAGGCAGTTATACAGGGATACCAAGATATTTAGAAAAGATTTTATATTTCTAGCTAAATTTGCACTTGGAACGCCATGTGACACAAATCATACGAATTTGAAAGTACAATAACTGTAATAGTTATTATTTGATCTTACCGTTTTTAAAGGACCGTAATGCACAAATATATGGGAATTCTACAGTGATCTGATCACACTGGAGTACATCCTGAAATGTTTTGCATATACAAATAAGGTATTTTTCTGGCTGCTTTGAAAGACTGAGGTTGTAACTAGTTGATTTGCAGTTTGTCAGTAGAACCCCCCCCCCCCCCCCCCCCCCTGTGTCATCTGTGTTCAAAAAGGGGGATGGGTTATTGTAAAACTAAATATTTTCTTAATCCCAATTGTAAAACTGAACTATAGAGTCCCTGTATGATATTGAAATGATCTGATATTAAAATAAATGTTTTTAGAGCATTAACTGGCATCTTATGCTTTAAAGAAAGGGAAGACCATACATGTCCTGTTTATGTTTAAGGTTTCCTGAATGCTGAATAGATGCTTTCTTAGTGACATATCAATTGGGAGATGACAGCAGATTTAACAATATTTCCCAATATAACTGTCTGGCCTAAATCATTTAGTTGTGGAGTATGGCATTTTCTTGCCCAGTGCTCTCAGATCAAAGCATATTTGCGCTTGCTGGATGAAACTGTACCCAGGTTCCCTGGCTCAGTCCTGGAGGAAAAGCCCAGGAACCCCACACAGCTGGCATAGAAGCAGTCATAAAGAACACAACTCATAGCTTGTTACAG
This sequence comes from Polyodon spathula, assembly GCF_017654505.1. NCBI lineage: Eukaryota > Metazoa > Chordata > Actinopteri > Acipenseriformes > Polyodontidae > Polyodon > Polyodon spathula. The sequence continues at coordinate 16,477,404 of NC_054534.1, forward strand.
GATATTCCTACTGATTTATGCAGTGCAGGTGGCCGTTGTGGTCTAAACTGTCAGACAGTGATACAGGCTTTGGGAGAAGCCTTAAAGTCTTGAGTTCAGGGCTCTGGCTGGAAGACTCGAGACGCCTGAGACAAATGACTTTATTAACGGTTCAACTCCAGTCATGTTTTCCACATCATAAAATACTGGAGAGTGATGGTTCTGTGGGAAAGCACCTGTAGCCAGGGACAATAAAACAACGACTTTGTTTTTGGACTTCATGTCTTCTTTTTCTTTGAAGTTTCATGCGAGTCTTTTTTTTCTGTGTTGTGTTGTTTTCTTTTTTTTGCGATTCAATTTTTTTTATCAAAACAATGTATATAAATTCAAAATAATTAAAAAACCATGAACTATAAATATTAAGAGGTCAACCTATTCCACAATTAACAAGATTATTCAGCTGGATAGGCAGGCTTGTGTTTTGTTCTTTTCTGATGCTGCATATCTTCCTGAGTTTGTAGCTAGCGCCTTTGAAATTGCTTTGCTGATTTATTACAATGTCTTACCTATATTATGTGATTCATTAGTCTAATCTTCTTTACCACTGGACTCCTGGGTTTGGTTCTAGCTCAAATCATCAGTGAAAAAAGTTTGGTTGTCTCAGCTTAACCACTAGTGAACACACAAAACCACCAGAGTTTGGAAGAATTAATAGAACTGAATTGTAGGGAATGTTCAGGTCAGGGTTGCCACCTGCTCATAGGCCAGGATTAATCAAAGTGCAATAGGTGTATTCTTGAGCTCAGAATTAATAATAATAATAATAATAATAATAATAATAATAATAATAATAATAATAATAATAATAATACATGACCAATGTAAGATTTGGGTGTATCTCATATTAATAAAAAACACCATAATAATAATATTAAAAAATGTGCATGTTTATTTGCAATAAAACATTTTACTGAATACATTTGTCACCAAGCAAACGCCTTACAGTACTTTATGTCCCTCAGGGGCTGCCATGGTTTAGTAGTTCTACTGCTTAGTTTGGCATTTGTTCTCATATAGTTTGAGGTGGAAAGTCGGCTAAGAAATCTAGGTGAGAAATTATGATGTGAAATTGGACATTCTTTTATGACGACCATTCATTAGAGAGAGACAAAAAAGGTTGGCTGAAGTTAAAATAATTTGCAGTTGAAACTGAATGACTTGGGGCCAAACAACTCTGTGAGCAGTCCCTGAATCAAGTGTTACTCAACAGACCCCTGATGGATACATAACATGTACAAGATGTTCCAACTGATCAAACAGGTGGTTCCTCACCAATACAGTTCCATAAATTAACAACAAATCCTTTAACAGGCTAGTTTGTTTTAGGCACCAAAATTTCTTTGCAACAAACTCATCTCAATACCAATTAGTGGCAGAGAAGCTAGCATGTAAAATATTTAACTCCACAAATAAACTTGGCGAAACCAAACAGATCATTTCAAGTTACACTGATGTGGTGGCAACTTCACACAAATTTCAAATATTTGGTAAGGTGAAGACTGTTTTCATTGTATCTTATAGATTCATTTTGGGGATTACAGAGTAATTTCTGTCCTTGATTAGCCATCTGCTGGAAGAGAATGAGTGGTGGGGCATTTACTTTCTAGGCCCCCTTAGCTGAGGAATTCCCTTCCAAGGGAAATGCTTGGGTGGGATTTCTACTTGAAATTTATGTCCAGGCTGAAGATCTGCTTGTTTAGCCATGCCTATTTTTAAAATTACTGTTACAATTGTGAGCATCTAAATAGTTTTGTAGCTCAGAGAATTTTAGAAAACCTGTTAGAAATGGAAAGTTAGACCAAATCATGATAAAGTGGGCATGAAAAGATTACTGAGCCTAATTAAGAGTAAAAAAATCTATGTTATCCCAGTTACTGTAATACATAATAATAGGATTTGTTTTGTGCATCTGTATTTTCTGCTAAACAGAAGACTTTACAAAACTAACTAGGAACCGTTTACTTGCAACCTTAGACCTAAATTATTGCCCTGAGTGGATTAATTCCATAGGGAAAGAGCAGTGTAATTGTTTGAAAAAATGCTTGTTAATGTATCCTTATGAAATTGATGCATGAGGTGGATTAAACAAGCTATACATATTTTGTAAATGTCTCCCTGTGGCAAAGTGGTTGGTAAGGGGAACAGGTGTAGCGGTGATGCGGTGCAGGAGTGATGAACAGACAACAGTGATTCAGTGAACAAGTGTTTATTTGTGCTGTTTCCAGGTCTGGCGACCGTCAAATAATAAATCCCCAGCAGTACACAACAATGTGTAAAGCGCGGGGATGGTGAAGAACACAGTACAGTCTCAAACACAAACAAAGGCACGGTCACCAGTCCTGGGTGATATTCAAACGTGCAGGTGCTCTGTGCAGTGATGCTCCGGATAGTGCTTTACGTGGCGACAGCTCCGGAGGTGTGCGTTAACTGTCTAGTAGTGCGAAAAAGACAGACAATTATAAACAAACAAAGACAACACACAACACGTAATACACTCTGAGAGCTCTTCTCTCAGTCCTTCTCTCCTCACGTTACGCAAACGAAGGTAAAGATCAGCGTTACCCTGGCCCCTATATGTAATCCCGCATGATATCTAGGTAAATGGTTGCAGTTGCCTTATTACTTGCAGCTGCCTCTCGTTTACCTTTCAAATCAATACGGTCTTACAACAGAGTCGCGCTTCTTTCCAGGCTGACCCACTTCCGTGACCCGGAAACGAACTGTCAGGCCAGCCCTTCCAGATACTTGTCCTCTCGTTCTTTAGCGCCCTCACAGGTCGGGAGGAAGATTCATCACCAGAACTCATGTTTCCGTCACACACCCATATTGGCAATTTTCACACATGAAATGATGGTTGAGAATGATCGGATTTGTTTGTTCAAAACATGCAATACATGGAAATCCATGTAGAGTTCCGTGGAGATTGGGATTAATATTGACAAAGTAAACAGAATTCAGCGCAGTATTTCTCTTTCTAGTTGAGCAAAGATTGAATAGGGCTAGGAAAAAAGATCATGTTTGGCTATTATGTCAGGAGCCTGGTTGAATCGTTCCTTGTGTCTTAAGTTCCTGGAGGGCTTTTCTTTTTATTTCCTTGGCACACACTCTTATGTGCACGAGATTCTGCTTCAAAAGATTGAAGGGCCTCTTGTGGTTTCTTTGCATCAAAGAGGACAAACAAATGTAAGCCTTGCAGAGATTTGTGAAGAAAGGCTGTAGCATGCATTTGTGGTCTCAGCAATAATGCAGGTCTTTCACCCTGTTGGAAGGAAAGGGCTGCTTAATGGACCCCTTATTCCCGTCATTCCAGCCTGCAATCAACTTCCCATCTTTAACGGAAGGCTCTCACAATGCAGAGCAGGCACCAGAGACACTTGATTTGAAACACTCGGGGCAAGTTAGCTCACTGCTTGCCTGTTTTGTGTTTCTTATCTAATTGCATTGAGATTACACCGATAAGGAGCTGTTTTGTGTTCTGTTTGCTTAAGAAAAAGCACCCGTGTTACTAATTCAATTTGTACGGTATGTTTTTTAAATGCATCAGATTGTGAGCTTCGACCATAGCGGCTCCAGATAGTATTGAGGACACCCCTGCTTGTCAAAATGAGAACCTTCAAACTTAGTAGTCTTTGGCAGCATTTGCTCTCTCTCAACATTACCTTTCTTCTCCTAAGCTCTCTCCTTTTATATTCTGTGGCTGGAGACTTAATTTCTTATCAATCAAACACTTAATAGGCAATTAATGTTAAGGCTCTAGCCACATTCTCACAAGGTTATAGAGATGGGGATTTAACCCCACCTGCGCCAACTAAACATTATTATGCTGGCTTTTCAAATTATTTTCTCAAATAATAAATAATAATGACGGACGGTAAAAGAAAGATAACTCCACTCAACACCAGTAAGCTAATTTAATATACTAACTTGCACATCTAAGTCCATTTTTATTTATGACAGTGAAACTATTAAACAAGTTATCCTACCATTACCTTTTTGTAAGGTTAACGTTGAAAGTTAAAGTTAAACATCTTTGGTTGAATTCACATTTTAACCCTATTCATCCTTGTTCCCCCCTCCCATTGTAGTTGGTTTCCTGTTTTTAATACAACTTAATGTATCCCGGACACAACAGGAACTGGAAATCACACAAACAAAAGGTCAGAATTACGAACGAAGGGGTACCTCAATTAACTACCACCGCTGTAGTATCCAGGAACACAGAAATGATGATTACTCCCATTGTGTATTATCAGAAAAATAACAGACTGCTAGAGATAAGATAGCAGCTGATGTGGGTTCCTCAGCTACTTTGCCATGAAGTCTGATGCATTTCTGAATTGTGCCTTGTCTCTCTGCAGTTTTCTACCCAAAGCATTACTTTCTAAGGTTATATATTTGATCGTTTCATGTATAGTAACTCCCTGAAAACACACAGTACAGCCCTACACATGAGCCTGAATCTGAAAACACACAGCACAGCCCTACACATGAACCTAAACCTGAAAACACACAGCACAGCCCTACACATGAACCTAAACCTGAAAACACACAGCACAGCCCTACACATGAACCTAAACCTGAAAACACACAGCACAGCCCTACACATGAACCTAAACCTGAAAACACACAGCACAGCCCTACACATGAACCTAAACCTGAAAACACACAGCACAGCCCATACACATGAGCCTAAACCTGAAAACACACAGCACAGCCCTACACATGACCCTAAACCTGAAAACACACAGCACAGCCCTACACATGAACCTAAACCTGAAAACACACAGCACAGCCCTACACATGAACCTAAACCTGAAAACACACAGCACAGCCCTACACATGAACCTAAACCTGAAAACACACAGCACAGCCCTACACATGAACCTAAACCTGAAAACACACAGCACAGCCCACATGAACCTAAACCTGAAAACACACAGCACAGCACTACACATGAACTTAAACCTGAAAACACACAGCACAGCCCTACACATGAACCTAAACCTGAAAACACACAGCACAGCCCTACACATGAACCTAAACCTGAAAACACACAGCACAGCCTTACACGTGAACTTAAATCTTGTTTTCAAATCTATGGTGCATTTCTTTAGAGCATATATATGTATTTCTACCTGGGCACAAGTAATATTATTAATTTCTATCACAGGTGAATCCCTTCTTGTTGTCTTCCATTTATCACCTGCTGTGAAAAACATTTCCATTTAGACTCATCTTGTTGTCAGTAATATTATAGAAATAATTAGTAATTATTATAGAAATACTAGAATGCAATGCAATTCTGTGTTGTTGGTATAATCACTGGACAATGATGAACTATCAATAAAAAATGAATGAATGTCACCGACGAGAGACTCTGAGTGCGAGCAATTACATCACATAGCAACCGTTGCCGACTTCATTCCGGATCTGAGTTAGATTAGAAAAGAATGATGTTTGAAAAACGTATTTTATTTGTTTGTGAAAAAAAACTTAAATCTTATATCTTATATATGATTATATTATGTGTTCATAGTGAAATTGCAATTTATTTGTAGTTACTAAAATACAACTAACTAGACCCACAAGAATCCAATCCCATTTCACAGGAATATGTATTTTTACAGTTTTTACCTGCAAAACTCGCTCCCAGCAGAATCTAAATCATGCAGTGAGTTTGTCACTTTCATTGATACGGGAACAGCCTTGTTTCTAGCAGTTCAACTCTTCAGTTCATGTTCTAGTTCTCTGCAAGGGTGAATAGTTGTGCTCCTGTTAAGTAGATGACTACTATGAAGAGAGTAATCCAGAGGATCAAATCTGAGGGGTCTTCTCACTCTTCTAGGAGGATCATCTTCCAAGACATCTCCCTCCTCCTGATGTACAGCCCACACAAGCACATGAAGCCTGACATTGAATAGGCTACAAACCAGATTTATATGTTTTTCAACCAGTAAGTAGCCTGTCCTGTTCAGACGAGTTAACAATGCAATTTAATGTAGCATTACAAATAATAAAATACATAAATGACCTATTGGATAATTAAACAGACTTTTTTTATTATCACTATTGTCTTAAATACATGTTCCTAAACACAGAAATTATGCTAGTAAATTAGACCATTCAGACACATCTCCTCTGCCTGGTCTGAGGCACATGTCAATTATGATGCCTATAACTGCAAATTAACAGCACCGTACAGCTTTATGAATCAGATGAATAAGATTTGAATGAGAAAATTGGTCTCCAAGGGTATGTTATTCTAAAGTCCAAAGGTAAATGGCTTTAATGAATCACCGCTGAAATACTGTCATGTTAAACACTATTGCGGGCACGGTAAAGGGGCGGGTAAGTTTTATGCATATGGGCCTCTGAGTTGTTTTTTCTATTTAAAACATTTCTTTCTAATTGATACTTGTTTGGTAATGAGCTTTGTGAATAGGGTCCATTGTCATTCTTAAATAGCAGCTCCATTAAATCAGTGTGTTTATGGCTACATTTATTTATTAAAAGAAATACAAGACGTGTCCATTTTAAGAGGAAGGTGATGTTACAGCCATGGTTCCCCCATAGTAGTCTCTTCACGTACCAGGCCATAATGGTCTTCTGGGATGGTTGAGTTCATGTGGCAAAGCAGCCTCTGATTATCTAAGTTGCAGTTGCAGTCAGTGATATAGATGTTTAGACTAGGGTGGCACCCTCTGTTCCTGTGTGTAGCTGATAATGTCTTGAGTCTTTAGATGCTTGATACTATGTAAGTATGGTTGATATTTTTTTTGTTGTTGTTTTGTTTTGTTTTTTTAATTAATAGTGCTACATGAAGAGTAGCGGTACCACTAAATGTGTTTTCATTCATAACTAAATGTGTTTGTTAACTGGGTATATTGTGAACCAATTAGACCACACCTACAAAATGAATCAAATATGCTGAACAGTCATTTACAGAAAGTTTCTGTTGGTGGTTAGGCAGAGCTCATTGAGAGCTATCCATTTGGAAAAGATAACCTTTCCCCTAAAATAACAGCAATAAAACAATACAGCGGAGTTCCTGAGTTATGACAACCAAAGGAACTAAGTAAAATGTTCCAGCTCATTGCAGCAGAAGTGGTTTTCAGATAGAGTACATTGGTATTCTTAAGGAGGAAGTACTGTACACTGCTGTTGAAATGAAGTAACTGCAGTAACTATGGGTGTTTCCATGGTATAAAATAGAAACAGTAAGGTAAACACTTAGCCAAGTCAGGAATGTCTAAGGCTAAAACAATTTCATTGATTTATTGCTACTAATCTATAATATTGGATGCCAAAGTGTTTGGCATCCAATATTACAGATTGTTTTAATTTATTGCTACTAATGTTGGGCTATTGGGGGTTTTAGCAGGGGATGATCTCCTGACAATCAGATAGTCAGGGTGAGAAAATACCACAGGACTTCACTTGAAGGGGATGGGCACTTTAATCTTGTTGTGCAACAAAATACGAGGCACTCAGTTCAGACAGGCATTTGAAGATGCACTTATTGGAAGCTATGGTTATGACTATGGATTAATTGTGTTATATAGCATTGTCATCACAGGATGAGTTTAAAGTTAAATACCTCATTTGGCAAACATTGCCTTTAGAAAGTGCCACATAACAAGAAGCTGAAACTAGACCATCTCTTTACTTACATGCGTGACATTATCACAGGTAAGGAGTTTGGACTGAAAGTTAAGGCAAAGGAGATACTAGGTTGAAATCCCTACTTGGTTTCTGACTTCTGTGTTGGTTTCTAACTTAATATTGTGATTTATTCTTTTACAGATATAAGTACATAAGTTCCTGAGAACTGCAGTCCTAAAATACCAAGCCAGGAATTGCATCTAGACTGGGCATGCAGAAGTTGCTAATTTACAGATTTACTTCATCACCATGCCAAGGAGCTGTCAAAAAACGAAAATAAGATAATGGTCTTTGTATGTCAACTTCACTTAAATACCTTTTTCATTGTACACAGTCCTTCTTTTGAGGGGCCAGAGATCTCTCTGGAGCCAGGCTTATTTTTAGTATGCATTCTTCAATACATTTTCTTGGAAAGCTTACCTGCTTTTCTCACAGCACACCTTTAACAAGACTCCTGCATATTGGTTGAACAGATTTAATTATAAGGTATGTATATGTATGCATTTGGGATTTGCTATGTGAAATGTAGCAACAAACCTTTCATTTATTTGCAATTTCTTTAGTCATGTGGTCAGATTTTAAATGCAGCTCTAGTGCTTCCAAAGGGTAGAGCTGTTGTAAGAGAATAATACTGTTTAATTACACCATGTAGCACTAGAGCTGCATTTTTTTTTTTTTTTTGGTTCCTGGGTAGTAAGTGTTATTTCCTAATTGCTTATGCCTCAAAAGTATAGAAAATTGCTATTATTCCCCACAAACTTTGCTTTTGTGACCAGGACAGTGATATTTTGAAATTTACCTATTTTCCAGAACATTTCAGATAGATTCAGTGCTGAGTAAACTTGGAGTAACTTCTAGAACTTTCCAGTAATATAAATAGTAGTATAAATACAGGGGCCTTAAGCCCACCAGTTCAGTTTAGTTCCAGCTGCCTAAGTGGATACATATCTGCATTTTTCTGAGATGGCATCAAGAGGCTGCAATGGTGGCATTCCTGATGGGTCTCCAAGGTGGTTTTACCAAGTTTCCCTGCTATCTTTGCCTTTGGGACAGCAGGGACACCAAGGCGCACTACCACAGGCGGGACTGACCACAGCGGACCGAGTTCTCTGTGGGGAGGAACAACGTCAAGTGGGAGCCACTGGTGGACCCCCGGAAGGTGCTGATGCCACCACTGCACATCAAATTGGGCCTTATGAAACAATTTGTCAGAGCTCTAGATAAGGAGTCGGCAGCCTTCAAGTACCTTCAAGACTTCTTCCCTAAGCTGTCTGAGGCAAAGGTCAAAGCCGGTGTCATCGTCGGACCACAGATAAAGAAGATCCTGGAGTGCAATGAATTCCCCAAGAAGCTCACTAGTTTGGAGAAACGGTTTGGAACAGCTTTGTCGCAGTGGTTCGGGGCTTCCTGGGCAATCACAAGGCCGAAAACTATGTGGATATCTCTGAAGTTCAGAGTCTGCTCCTTGTTTTGGTGACTCACTATCAGTAGATACTGTACACTGAGCCAGATGGGTATGGTTTTGAATACTACCTGATTGAGAACTTCCTTAACTTGATTAAATCTCCATTGTGAGAAGGAAGGTGCTTCCATGTCCAAAACTGCACAAACAACTCTGAAAGGTGATGAGTCCATGGGCCATTCTGCACCTTCAAATTATCTGAAGGAATTAGAGGGAGTAATCATTTATGAAAGGTCATTATCCTCACCTCAAGGACATTCCAACTGCTTCAGCAAATTGGCACAGTGCTTGTTGAGTTACAGGTTACCACAGTTTTATGTTGCACCTTTTCAATTGCAATACATATTAAAGAGCCCATATCGAATGGAACTTGAACATTTGGATATTCCACAAGCTGAGCTGTGAAATAGGCTTGCTTGTTACTAGTTTTTTTTTTTTTTTTAACATTGACAGTTAAATATTAATTTTATAAAAATGTCACCATTTGAATTCTAGAGTAAAAACCTTGATAAATTTGACCTATTGCCTAACAAAATCTTCTTAATCGGGGCTTCACTATAACTAAAAGTCTAGATGAGGGCTTGAGAGGAGTCTCTTCATTGTCTGTGCTATTAATCACACATAATTGAATATCCAATGTGAGTTTTTAGTTCAGGGTTATGTGGTTTTGCTACAGTTATGTTGTATATTAGGATTTGTTAATGCTCTACTCCAAACTAGCTGCATGTGCAAAATCTGCTCTTTTATAGGAAACAAAGGATGACCTAAATCCCTTTATCTACTTCCGCATACCTGCAGCTAGAATATCGGCAGCTACAGCAGAACAGGGGTTACTTAGTGAAATAGTCAGGTTGCAGACTGTGAAAGGGCGCCTGTGCTCTTTTGCCCATTGTTTTTCAAAAGATTCTTGACATTCTTAGTTGAGTTTAAAGTAACCTTCAGTCCAGTAACCTGAACCAACTTTGTGTGCTTAATACCTGACCAGGGTTGACTCTTCCTAGCTGTACAGAGGTATTGCTGGTCTTTATTGATTTGTTCATCATTTTTAAAGATTTCATATCCAGGGATATCCTGTCCTCATTAATAGGAATCAAGGACTTGCGCGAATGTCTTTTAATTAGGTGATTTGACGTAAACAGATATTTGGTTGTTTCCTACTTCTTTCTTACTAAAATTTTCTATCCAATCTTATATTTTAGATTATGTATAAGGTCCTGGTTTGTGCTTGAGGCAAAATATGGGAAACTTGATACAATCTTATAAACTATTGCATCCCAAAAGACACATTAAATACACAATAGCTTTAACAAACAGAAATGTTGTAAATCATTGCTTAAGTGCTTCTTAAATGAAGCAGATGTGATTTTGATAGATGTACTCCCCACAGAAAAACACACATCGAATCTTATTTTTAGTTTAGTTTAGAATCTTATTTTTAAATTAGTTTTACACAACAACTAAAGGGGAGTAGGTGCATAATTAGAATGGTCCTACTACATTATACTGTATTTTAAAAAGCCAATATTTTGAACCCCTGTTTTTGTTTTGTTTTATTATGTTACCAGTGATCCAAATTTAACTTGATAAAGACATTTAACTGAACTTAGAGAGTAACAGAATCTGGAGATATGGGGACGTACCTATTAGTCTGTACGTTACATTTTTACATACAGTCTGCCTAGAAAACTAATTATTGTGATGGAACTTGCTCACAGCATTTTTTTTATCACAATATGGAGAGCCATAAAGGTACCATTGTGTGGATTTTGCACATAACACATTTTTACCTAAACATTTGTGGATGTTCTTTTTTAATAATACTTGCTGACTTTGTACTGACCCAGTTTTACAAATTCACTTTCTGAGACAAACCAAGGATAGACCAAGGATAGGTCCTCACGTGATCAACTAAACCATAGCAGTCCACAAGACCACAATAAGGAAATATCGCCATACTTCCACTGATACTAATGTATATTCCAGTTCAACTCAAATAACACATCAGGTGTTCTGAGCTATATGAATTATCTCCAAAGAGAAGCTGCTTATAATTAATGTGAGGTGTAGCATTTATAATATCCTATATTTAGGTGTTTCAAGGAATGTATATTAAAAAGACCCCCAAAGATCATAAATAATGTATTTTATTTCCCAATCTTAGATTAGTATTGATTCTTTGTCCTTTCCATATGTACATAATATTGTATTGGTAACTAACTTTGAAATAAATGCAAGCTCAAGGAGTTTAAGAATGAATGTGTTATATATATATATATATATTATATATATATATAGATAGATTTGCTTCTTAGCATTTATTCACAATATTTGAGCCTTGATAGGTACTTTAATCTCAGTTTTTCTTTTCCAGTCATTAGAGGTTCTTTTATTGTTGAGGTTCACTGAGACTAAGGTGGATTTTGTATGGCATAGTTATTGTGTCCTTTGATTATATAGCAGCGGTGTGTTAGTGGGTAACTTGGTTACAGACTTGACTTAAAAGTGGCAGGAGTCAGCTGCAAGGTGTTCACTGTGCAAACATTCTTACATTTTTTTTCTGCAAATTATGACCAACCATGGTCAATAAATTCCTTTTCATGATTGAACTAGGGCAAGTCCTGACCAGATCTTTCCTTACTGTGTTTAATGGCATGTGGCTACCTGCAAAGAGGAGTGTGTATGTTTTTTTTAATTATTTAAATTCATGACCTTTCTAGGACAAGTTCAAATTTTAACTTTGAATATCAAATACTTTTTTCTGTTTCCTTGGATTTTGCTGGTAATAACATATTTGTTTGCTGTAGGCTTCAATTGTTACATTTATATTTGGTTTAGTTACGGGTTAGTGTACTAAAATTACTTAGAAAATGGGCTTTTTATTTCTTGGCATCTGATTGGCTAATACCCTTGGTTGGGGGGGGGGGGGGGGGGGGGGGTATGTACATTAACTTTTGTAATCTTATCTATAGATAACCATGATATAAAAAGTACCTGCATATGTGCTTTTTCATCTGGACACCTGGTCCTATCCTTGAGCTACCTAATGAAACTTTTTTTCCGTAAGTTGTACCTTTTTCTAAGCGCAATAAGACCCTTCGGGGTGGGCAGTGTTGCCCAGTGCTGCCCACCATGTTGGGTCTAATTGGTTTACTTACAATACAAGGGAGAACCAACTGGAGTCTTATATAAGTAGTGTTACCTGTGTAGTGAAGTACAGCTTCTTAAATTGGTATTCACCAGCTGTGGTTCAATTGAAAATCTGACTGATTGGAAGCACCTTGGAGGGAATGAGAACATATCTGTCCAATACACAGGAAGTTTTGCTGCAAACACTGAAGTGTTGAGATAAGAAACGAAGGTTTGCAAGGAAGTTATGACCACCGTTGGCAAAAGCACATACCAAAGGGTTAAATGGTGTGCCATTAAAAATGCTATGGTACTGTTGTAGTTGAAAAAAACAATTGCTGTTTTCATAAAGCTAATGTGTCAGTGTTGTAGCTCCAAATGTGTCTGAGTAAATCCAGTTCCAAATTAGGAACATGTTTACTGTTGTGCAGATTGGGAAAATAAAGTCTTTAATTGAGGTCTATGAAAATCTAACCTTTTGTAGAGTGGTTAAGCGCTGGGCTCGCACCCAGTCTCCACCTGCACATTTACTTGACTTGTTTTGTAAATCTGTGGAGTGATGACTGCCTAAGTATATTATTTTCAATCCAACCTGCAAATTTTACTGCTGATGCTTGTTTTTCAGTGAAATTTTATTGTCAATGGAATCACATATTTATACTACAGTGTGTTTAGTTTTTAAATATAACTTCTGGTTTAGCAAAATTAGTACCCCTCTTAGAAATAACTGAACATATATTTCACCAAATGTGTGGTGGATTCCATCTTTATGAAGTTTCACAATCAATTAACATCCCCTTGTCATCAGATTAATAAATGTTGAAAAGCTGCTAACTGATGACTGCTTAATTTCGCTTTACGTGAAGTACATTTCAAAATACTTCTTTATATGCTCTACTGTGAAGTAGCTGCTAAACAATGTGATGGAGATTAAAAAAAAGAAATCAATTGTAGTGCCCCCTGATTGCATGTATATAACATTCCCTACATGCATTATTCTGTGGCAGTTGTTTCTGGACTGGACCATTGCACAACCAAGGGAGGGGATGATAAAAGTTATGTTTAACAAAAAGAAAAATGTTTTTAATTTTAAGTCTATTCCTGAGTACAATCTGCATTTGTGTGATTTATAAGAAGTTAATACTTTGTGTGAAGAATGTCTCTTTTTGCATAAGAGACATAATTTTGGACAGTTTGAGCAGCCACCCAAACTGCACTACAGGACATATTTTACACAATAAGGCACACCCTACTCTGTATTAACTTGGTGTTCTGAACCAAGTGACAGGGAGTTGCTACCTCCTGCTGTATTTTGTGCTAAAGAGAGCAGGTTCCAGCAAAGGCTGGATTGGAGTTAACACATAAAATAACAGAAACACACCCAAATTAAGTTGACTGGCTACATTTACAGTACATTGTAGCTTATTAAGAAACCACTCTCCTCAAGTCATAATAAAAATAATTAAGTAGTAAAATGGATTTTTGTTATGTTTGTTATTGTTTTTGATTTCTGTGTACTAACAAAGTTAGGCCAAATCCAAGATTAGAGCAGAGGGAGTTGATGGTAAAAACATGACCTGTGATCTCAGCCTGAAGTTTATGAATCGGCCATGTCTTAACCCCCTCAGCTAGTTCTAGACAAGGCCTTGTTGGGCAGTATGGATAATGTAAGAGGAGAGCCTGCTATCTGCCTAGTCATGGATATCTGCGTGGGAGGTAAGAACAGCCTCTTCCCTATATTCAGGGCAAGCCTAATTCCATGTGCCTGTTTCAACAGGAGCATCATAAAAACAGCAGCCGTGGGAAGCTTGTACATTTTCAAGTCCCAACACTTTGTTTAACCAAAGGGGATCAAAAATGCACCGTAGCTGAGTTTAGTTTACATCATACTATTTACTGTAGTTTATACTTGTACAGAAAAAAAAGGGAATTTGGAGTTAAATGACGCAAACGTGTTTCAGGGACATCAATACTAAGCAGTGCTGGAAATATGACTTCTGTTGCATAGCAGTTTCCCCCATTCTAGGTTTTAAAATGATCCTGATTAGCCACAGCTCAGGTGTGTCTTATTAAACACATAGTAAAACCAGGAATGGATCAAGCTGCTATGCAACGGGAAGCTTATTTCCATCTGTTACTATAATATACTGTGACAGAGCAGAAGCTCTGCACGATGGGCACCGGTGTGTGAGAGAGTTTGGTGTCTGGCTGTCATCTAGGTGAAGGAAGCAGGAACAAAGATGGCCACCCTTGCACAGACACATGGCATAGTTTAATTGTTTAATTGTTTTATTGGTGGAATGTGGCCAGGTGGCAATTGAATGACTGAAGTCAATTTTCCCTAGCCACACCCCATAAAAAGAAACAAGGGAGTGTTTTAAGAGAGAGAGGGCTGGAGAAAGAGAACTGGAGCAGAGAAAAAGAGAGAAAGGAAAGCAGTGATAGCTGTAGCTTGGGTATGGTATTCTGTTTATTTTGAAGAGTCTTGTAGGATTTTTGTTTCGATTTGTTTTATTTGTGAATAAAAGTGTGCCATGGTGCTTTAAGCAGAAGTTCTGTGTTTGGGGTTTGCTATTTCTGCCGCTGACCAGCCTTGACCATCAACAGATGTAAGTTCAAAGTGTCACTTGGCTTTCTCTGGAATGAGAAAATGAAAGTCAGTAGTTTAACATTCTACAATAGTAAGAGACAGTCATACAGAGACATTTATAAAACTGGAACCAGAACCACGCAGCACGACTGTGTGTACATCTGTTAAAATATTTATCATATAAGAAAAATATAATCATTTTTGGGGGGACATGGTGGGTTTAATTCATTTAAGTCTTTCATGCCTTTCACCTCTGAGGTTGCCTGTGAAATTCAATTCTGTTTCAAGTTACATGTGAATTAAATCTGGGGGTGTTCACTTAGCCCCCAGTGAATATTAGTTCACATAAGAAAACCACCAGGGCTTGCTGCCTCTACTTGAGAGAAGCCCAGGACTGATAGGGGGGTTCAGGTCAGGACTGAGTTGTGCTCACAGGGCTGGGATGAGATGCTACTGTGGTTTCTTATGGAACCATGCTTAATATAGTCAGTGCCATTCCTCTCACCATTTAATGAGCACTGAATTCACAAGCACCAGGCTATTTCTACTTTGAAGGAACTACTAAAAAGAAGAACCTGATTTGATTTTTTTTAAGATATCAGTCATGCCAGTTAACTTATGAAATAAATGTTTAGTTAAAAAAAAAAAAAAAAAAAAAAAAAAAAAGCACAAATATCCAAATCTCTGTTATGTTCTTAACCCTCAATTAGGCAAGATCCGTTCGTCATTGTATATTTGAATCTGACGTCTTTTCCTTCTGAGTCCTATGCTTCCAACATGTCTAAACAAATGTCTGCTTCAGTCACATACGTACACACAGTCATGGGAAAGGGTTGTGTTATTGTTATTCAGAATGCAAAGAAAGACATGAACGCTCTCAGCAATCCTCCTGACTGACATATTCTTATTTATTTTCTGTTTGCCTGTCTGCGTGTAAATGCACAGTATAAGGGTTTTTACCGTATTGACTGTTCAAATGGATCTAGAATGGAGTCATTTCGATTCTATAGTCGACACTCATATACAGTAGAAATGTACTGAAGTTACGAACACATCAGGAATTAACTCTGAAACTTGCGTTATTTTGAATGGTTTGATGTATTTGAACTGTATTCATAAAAAAGGTCTTTAAAACAAGGAATATTAAGCAAACAAAAATAAGCTAGGTGAGCTGTGAGTAACTGGTAATATTCCCAGTCTGATTTTTATATATTTTACAGAAGCAAGGAGCCCTGTTTCCGGTTTCAGGCGTCTTGTTTGGTCGACCGGTCAGTTTGTAAGTGTGCTGCCTGTCCATAGCTGGCATGCTCTACTGTACATGGCTGTTAAAAGCTAAAGATAGAACATACCTGAAATGATTTTCCTAAAAATATGAGCAGCTAAAATCCAAGCTGATATAGGTCATTATGGAAATTACACTAAAAGTTCACATATGTCTGGACCATAACTATTTTTAAAGTGAATGGATATCTGAGTGTATTAACTGTATATCATATCCTACTCACATGAATTTTATTATAATAGTTCACAATCTCTGAAGCATTCATGGTTTTTGTTTCTCAATTTGTGATATAGGCATAGAATTTTTTCCTCTATCCTCAAAAGTGTATAGAGCTAACACAATAATTCCACTTTTTCTAATGTAATGTGTATAACCATCATTTTGTAGGTCTAACATTTCCCTGTATAATATTATAGTAAACCTGTATTTGCATTTTAATGGTAGTTTTTTTTTTTTTTTTAAGCAAGTAATGATCTGGATTAGGGAGTGGTTAACATGTAGAAAACAGAAAGTACTGATTAGAGGAAAAACCTCAGAATGGAGTGTGGTAACCAGCGGTGTACCACAGGGATCAGTATTAGGTCCTCTGCTATTCCTAATCTACATTAATGATTTAGATTCTGGTATAGTAAGCAAACTTGTTAAATTTGCAGACGACACAAAAGTAGGAGGAGTGGCAAACACTGTTGCAGCAGCAAAGGTCATTCAAAATGATCTAGACAAGATTCAGAACTGGGCAGATACATGGCAAATGACATTTAATAGAGAAAAGTGTAAGGTACTGCACGCAGGAAATAAAAATGTACATTATAAATATCATATGGGAGATATTGAAATTGGAGAAGGAATCTATGAAAAAGACCTAGGAGTTTTTGTTGACTCAGAAATGTCTTCATCTAGACAATGTGGGGAAGCTATAAAAAAGGCTAACAAGATACTCGGATACATTGTGAAAAGTGTTGAATTTAAATCAAGGGAAGTAATGTTAAAACTGTACAATGCACTTGTAAGACCTCATCTTGAATATTGTGTGCAGTTCTGGTCACCTCGCTATAAAAAAGATATTGCTGCTCTAGAAAGAGTGCAAAGAAGAGCAACCAGAATTATTCCGGGCTTAAAAGGCATGTCATATGCAGACAGGCTAAAAGAATTGAATCTGTTCAGTCTTGAACAAAGAAGACTACGTGGCGACCTAATTCAAGCATTCAAAATTCTAAAAGGTATTGACAGTGTCGACGCAAGGGACTTTTTCAGCCTGAAAAAAGAAACAAGGACCAGGGGTCACAAATGGAGTTTAGAAAAAGGGGCATTCAGAACAGAAAATAGGAGACACTTTTTTACACAGAGAATTGTGAGGGTCTGGAATCAACTCCCCAGTAATGTTGTTGAAGCTGACACCCTGGGATCCTTCAAGAAGCTGCTTGATGAGATTTTGGGATCAATAAGCTACTAACAACCAAACGAGCAAGATGGGCCGAATGGCCTCCTCTCGTTTGTAAACTTTCTTATGTTCTTATGTTCTTATCTACAATGCTTTGTAGATCTACAATTTGTAGATTCTACAATGCTATTAGCGAGAGTAAGCTTGACCTTTTTGAGTGCTTATTATGCAGTCCATTGAGACCAGAATAAAAGTTGGTTGCAGATTTGGTGAGTGTACAGTATCTGTTTTCTTGATGGGGTTTATATTTTCACCCTGTAGCAGATGGATAGTTTGGTAATGATACCGTATTGAACCTATTTGCTTTGCTCTCACACCTCTCGTTCCTATCAACAGTAATCCCTGATGGCTTTCTTTCTGCTCTTTCCTCGCTCTCATAACCTCCCTTGGGAGATTCATCATGGAACCTGGCTTTTAATAAAAACAACCCCCTGCTTCTGAGCTCAACTCCGTAGAATATGGATTTAGACTAGACTTCTTGACCCCCCTCACAAGATTTCAACTTTGTCCACTCACACGCCTCACCCAGGCCTTCCTCCAGTGGTGTAGAGCTCTATCATGATTACACTGTCTCTTAGCACTGATCACTGCACCGCACCAGGTCAAAATGGTGCTTTCAGACATCCCCAGAAAACATCCATTCCTGGACCAACTTGCTGAGCTAAGCAGTCAGTGAAACTTGACAGATTTCTGGAATCACAACTCAGTTCTTCCATGCATACCAGTTTACATGTAGTATACCCTCAATCACAGAGCATGATTTCTCTCCATACTAATTGAACTGTTGTTTGTGCATGAAAAGATAATTAGACATAACCAGATGTCAAGGAATGTTTGTTATTGATGAATTAGGACTCTGAGGACTTGGAGAATGTATAGTATAGCATATAGAATATAAATCTTGAACACTGTACTATATATTTATGAAAAAACAATCCACTTGTGCTCTTTCATCAGCAGTAACTGCAAACTAATCCCAGACCAGCTGGTCACCAACCAGCAACAACAAATCCTCGAGGTCCACTTCCTGCCTCCCTCCCTCCTAGAGACCATACAGATTGTCAAGGAAGTTAGTCTGCCTGCTGGTACAATTGAGACAGGAAACCTGTGGTATCAATGCCTCCATTTTGTTTCCTATTCTAACAGCCAGTGTCAGGATGTGAACTCCTGACTCTCGCCTGCCAAGGCCCAATGCTCTTCAACTGAGCATGAGTGCCAGGCACAAAAGAAACATGTCCTTATAACTGCACTGCTTCCTCACCGCTTTACATGTGCTTATTCATTTACTGCCAGAATGGAAAGCTTCTCATATAAAGTATTTTAATCCATTCAAAGCAACAGAATTATCCCAGTCTAATGCAATTTGGTTTGCTAAATTCTGTCACAAAAAAAAAAAACTGTACACACACTCTTGTTGCATATTTTGTAGGATAAACACATTTACATTATAATAATAACTTGCAGCTGAATGTGGAACCATGTTATTCCACTAATTCTTTATTGCTGGAAAGGCAGGAGAAAACCCATTTTGCTAGGTTAGCAGACAATGCTGACACCATTGGACTCTGCAGCAGTAATACTAATAGTGATAAAGAAAACTATACAGATGTGGGCTTCTGCCCTTGGCGTCTCTTTTACAGATGGTCACCTTTTGAGCAGAATACAGTTTTGTAAATTTCATTATAATTTCTCTTTTATCAGCACTGACATAAACGGAAACGTTTGACACTTTGCCGGAATCCTATTTCATTTGGGTTTCCTGTCTTTCTGACCGTTCTCAGATTCAAGGTTGTAAGTCCCAGTGATTGAGAGCTTTTAAAGCACATGTAAATTGTTAACAAGTCATGTAGCATAGTGAGGTGAAGCAGTCCCTGACCCCAACCTGCAGGAGCTACAGGATCAGTGATCCTCCCCTGGGATCACCAGCCAGGATCAGCAATTTGAAGTACATGCGCAGAACACGCACTCTTCTGACTACACCTTGAACATCATATGGCCTTGCCTTTAGCAAAAGCAGGCATCCCAGCAAGAATAAGAAAACAAACACATGGTTTTGTTTACCTTGAGTGTGCTATAATATGCACCACTGTACATTTATAAATCAATGTGTGTGTATGTCTATCAAGATATGTACTGAAAACCACATGGAATGGATGTGTGAGGGAGTTAGTCTAATTCTTCTTGAGGGAGTGTCTAGTTCTGATCTCGTGGAGGAGTCTAGCTTCTCCCAGACAGGTTCTGACATGCACAACCCCTGTAATGAAGCTGCAGACAGGAACTGCTTTAGTCTACAGGAAGGTTTCGTTACATTACAACAACAATATCAGTGAAAACGCAGGCTCCTTTGTTGTGTGTTTTTTTTGCTAAGGTAGACTTTTCCCTTTTCTTACTGAAACCCAGGGATCTGGGTTCATAAAAACATGTCATTAAAACTGAATAGGCTTGGCTGGAAAATCATAACAAGCAAATAGGAGATGGTATAGACTATCCTTCTAAGGCTGTATGTTGTACATTGATAAGCAAGAATTAAAGTGTGATTTGTATAACATTTGTTCTGTATTAAAATAGTGTAGAGCAGACTATATGTCTCCCAACGATAATCAATTCTCCCAGCGATAATATTCTCTACACAACAGGTGCTATTAAATGTGTAGATGCTACTGGAGCACTTAGTATAAAATGAAGAGACAAACGCCATGTGAGTGTGTTTGCAGTGGAGTAAGTAGCCAATCAGAATGTGTTGGAAAATCCTTTATTCAACAGATGTACCACTGCTGCAAGGTAATGGCAACTACCTTGGTAATAATAATAATATGTAATATTATGTATATTTTATAATGCACATGCTTCATATAGAAAATTCATCCAGAAGGAGTTAGAGAATTGGACCAAGAATTTTCTTTTCATTGTATTCAGAATTCTGAATTCAGAAGTTTATTTTTCGCTGTTACTATTATGTAGTTGTAATTAATTGAGAATGCTGTGGCAAAAAAAAAGAACATGTCAAGATTTCAAGACTATTATTTCTGACAGTCTTTGCTGCAAATAATAAGCCTACACTAGTATTAACTGTACCATTGCAAAACTTGTATTACATTAAACCTAATTACATAGTTGTGTGGTACCTCTTTGGTAGTACAATGTAAAGTGTATACACATTAAGCATAAACATTATGCAACACATTATAAACAGTATTTAATCTCTAAATAATTTACACTGCAATGTTTATTTTGCTAGCACTTGTTTTTTGTGCATCTTAAAACAAACACTAAGATGTGTTTCTCATCTGTTCAATTGCATTTGTTTTTTTACAGTTTACTTTTGCAGTCTCTAGACAAATGTTTTTGCTTTGAAGGTTCAGATCAAGTCCCTTTTATGCATTTCATCGTTTTCACTCCTGTTGAGGGTTTATCTGTAATTAAGAAGTTGTGTTGGGGTTGTTAGCACAAAGCAGACCTGTATAAGACACTTTATACATTTAATTCAGACTTAAACCCATATATAAGTGGCTCTGAATATAGCTTTGGAAACAGAATTGAATGATGTGTTGAAGAGTCAAAGACAACAGCTTTTACTTTCAGGTCAGTGAACTGTCAGGGGTGATAGTTGTTTTCCATTCCTTAAAAGATTATGATCTTTTTAAAACAAGAAGGGGCCATTATTAGTCCAACACAAAGTACCTGTTTAGGATTGCCTAAGCCTGCTGACTACACAGTTCATAAACTGTCAGTCTGTGTTTTGCCCTGATAGAGCTCAAATAGGACACCACTATCTTGTACACTTGAAAACATAGCAGGCTTGCACTGAACCACATCCCTAGAGAAAGAACTGTCAGTCTCTAATTTTATGTAAACCTGTGTGAAACCAGTCTAGAGGCTTTGAAGCTATGCAGTTTATAAATCCTTCTAGTACAAGGGACCTAAATTATACCTAAGAAAGAACTGTGTTAAAAAAAAAAAAAAACATGAGTCATTCTCACTAACCTCACAATCACTCATATGTAGCTATGATATGCCAAACAGACAAGCGTGTCGATTTTCTGTGAGTAGACCTTTGTTAATGACATTTGAAAAAATGCCCAGCAGGTACGGCACATTCATCCATTAGATTTTGAACTGAGGTATCTGCAGTAAACACCCCAGGGTACTGATCTTATCTGCTCTGGCAGTAATTAAACTCAGTATGAAGTCTCTTGGCAATTCTTAAATCCCTTTTGTAGTGGTGCCAAGGGTTTGATGGTAGGCTTTAGGTGCATTGAAAACAGTGAAATATTTTAAGCCTTCATCTTTATGAACTTTTGGACCCTTTCAGATAAAAAAATAAAACAAATAAAAAAAACCATGTATTATGCTAGAAATACTGTGTCCAGTCTTGATTAGCTGCTCTTACACAAATAACCATCCAGTTTTACAGCCAAGAAGTTACAAAGCATGCAATGGCAGCTAAACATATTGTATCAGTCATGATAGAGTGTTCATTTTCATAAAGATCAACATCTTAGATATTATACATGTCATACATGTGAGAGGTCAAACAGCTCTGCTCTTTCATGATCTGTGAGAGATTTATAAGGGATAAATTTAAAAGGGAAAGTTACCAGTTGCTAAGTAAATCTTCCAGCTATAAAATAGGCATAGTCATGCCACTTTATTCATACCCACACCACCCACCAACTGTGGTATGAGGGTTCACCCTCTCTACAGCTCCCCTGCAAAATGTACTTGTCAGATACATGACTTTGGTATCTTTGTGTTTTACAAACCGGAAAGGTAAGGACTTGCTAAACATGTCCTGCATAAAATGTTGTGACCCCTGATTCTCAAACCACCAAAAACACAGCAAAAATGAGAACTCATGACCCTACCATCCCCACCCCCCAACATCCATCACATTTATGTCAAAACTCAGTAAAGCATAGCGTCATCCTGAGGAGTAGCATTCAGTGTGACTGGGCCTGTTACTGTCTGGGAGCTTCACTGACTGGAACCATGCTCAGAGATCAGGAAGCAGCATCAGGAGAGCCATTGTCAGAATAGATTAAAGAGTGATATGCATGTCATCTGAAGCTGGGGATCACGTTAAACAGGTGGACCACCCTAACGGCAATCACCCTTTACACTACAAAAGACAACAGTAACTAGCATTCCACACTGTTGATAGCCTGAATGAATAATTACAGATGCATTTCTTAGCAATAAAAAAGGAAACTGATCATGTATTACTGGGGGAGGTAGTGGAGCCAGGAACATACTGCCATATGTATGTTACATGTTATAATTTTGCATATATCTAGAGAACGGCTTGTTCTATTTTGAAGAAACTTGGTAAGGGCTTTATTATTATTATTATTTATTATTATTTATTTCTTAGCAGAAGCCCTTATTACAATTTATTTAGCCCAGTTTATTGATTGTAACATAATCGGGTCACATGTAAGCTGTCTGTGTACCATATATTCAGATGCAATTAAATACTATTCTTTACCGCAGGTTATTGATAGTTTCAGAATGTGGCGAATATAGTCTGTCTTGTCAATGTGCATTCTAACATATATCTTGAAAAGCTATTGTGATGAAACTTTCTAAGAACTCTCTCTGTTATTTATTGTATCACAATATGGGCGTGTATGGTATGGAGGCTGTCCATTCTACGTGTCAGATGCACATTTTTACATAATGAGAACCACTTGTGCAATTGTGATGAAACTTACAAAAAATCATCTTTGGCTAGATATTTATTGTATCATACTCTGGGTCTCATGCAGAGGCTGTCCAACATACTTTAACACAAGCTATTGAGAGTATGGAGTAAATGAAGTTATATGTCTTTATGCCTGTTTGTCAAATTTACATTTTTCTATGGCATGCATACAGTATATGAGGGCCAGCTGCCTTTTCTTCCAGGCTACAGATAGTAAGTAAATAGTTGTGTATCCCACTTGCAGTAAAATAAATATGCAACTTCTTAGATTTGTTTCAGATTCATTCAGACATTATAAACCAGCTGTCAAATCCCAATAATGATAACCAGGTTTAAATGAGAGAAAAACAACGTCCCTAGGTTTGTAAATGCTTATTTTCACTCCATTGCTTTCCTTGCTTCACCAGATAGTTCCGTTTGGTCTGGTACTTCATAGGCCCCAAGGGATCATGATTAAAGACAGAGGTTTTAGAACACCAGTAGTTTCTGGTGACACAAAATTGAACTAATACAAGCTGTCCAGTATAAGAGATAGCCTTTACTAATTGTGTTACCTTATATTGTGCGGTGGTAAATAAGCACTTCCCTAGCCAGGCAGTCTGTAGTGCTCCAGTCTGGTAGGTGAAATTGTATCATTATTGTCTGTGAGACACCATTGCTGAATGAATTAGTAATTTTTGACTTGGATACATTTTAAATAAATTAGCAGAGAATTGTAAAAATACTTTAATTGGCTATCGGACAGAGGTTGCCTATTGTAAGTGATTGTCTTTTGTAAAGCCGACATTCAAAATTCACAGAAAGAACTTCATACTACAACCAAACAATGGCCCACCGTGCAGCCTCTTTCCATGATTGCCTGATAGTGTGTCACTTGAGTTCACTGTATGGAGTGCATGGGTTTCAATATTGCTTTCAGCACAATTGTGCCCAGTGGACTCAGGCCTTGGCACAACAGGAATTTAAAAGCACAACTTTCTTAAGTTGGTTAAAATGCTCATGCCAGGCACATGTAATCAGAAACTATGCATGCCTGTTAAGGAGACCATCACTGGCACAAATCCTCTTTTGAGGTCACAGGGGTGTCTTTAACTTCTGAGTTTTAAACTCATAATGAGTAAAAAAGATGGTACAAAGTGAATCTAAGCAACAAGAACAATAGATTAGTTAAGATAACACAATATTTGATACCCACAACAAGTTGTTCTTTAAAATAATTCTTCTTATAAAGCAGATTGTAAAATACCTGTTGTATTTTTATTTGAATGAAAAAGTCATTCTTCCAAGTTTTGTTTAAAGTATTATGTACGCATTTGTGAAGAAAATGGCATTTTTAGAAACTCTCCCTTAACTCTTTCAGAAGCATTTGGGAAAAGGTATCATAGTCTATACAATATGGCTACATTATCCCTGAACAGATTATTTCAGTGCTTGAATAAAAGTACTGTTAAAGTAAAAAATATGGTAAACATCAATATAAGCTCACACACAGTACTGCCATGGCTATCTTATAATGTGATTCTTGGTAAGAACTAGGACAGCCTTGTGTTGAGTTAATATTTTATTATGCATGCATTGGTCTCCTAGCAGTGTTATTCCATGTTTGCCTGAAGGTTAATCATTTTGGCTAGACTGATGTGGGAAGATTTAAGCAGTAGCTTGTAGGTAGCAAGTTCTTCTTGCTTTCTAATCCCTTTACCTGTCCAGCAGGGAAACATACCATCTATGACTAATGAACTTTTGTTTTGCCTGAAGGTAATGGAAAATAATCTCACATTTCAAGATCTAACAAGTGTGAAAGTGTATAGTGCTTCAACAGCAGTTTATATGTATATTATTTCTATTTTTATTGTTTTGTATTTTGCAAGAAGAAACCAGACTGGCTTTGGGGCTAGTGTTTTATGAAGAGCTATAAGGCTCAAAAAGGTTTAAAAGTTTACTGCTATCTAGAGTGGTAAAGCCTATAAAAAATAAAATAAAAAAGTTGTACATGAAAGAGGTGGGGGTGTATTTTGGATTTACAGAGAACATGTTTTTCATTTAGAAGAACAATGATAGGAGTTTGTTTGGGTACATAAGGGGATATGGTTTTATGACACCACTCAGCCGAGTGAAAATTCCTATTGTTGATGGTTTACATGTGAGCTGATTTGTGAACTGCAAAAATGAAGGGAGGTTGTATATACTAGGTGGTCAGACACACAGGATTGGAAGTTGTCTCTCAGAACACTTGTCTGTTGTCTGATGTTGATTGTCTGAAGTTGAGGTGTTGATGTAATTATGCTTGTTTAACTGGAAACTCCAGTTAAATCGCATCTCAAGGCCGACAATGGCATTTTAGGCTTTTCAAAAACAGATCTTCATGGCAGATACAGTTCAATAAAATTATCTACAAACAACAACAACAAAAAAAGTAAATATTTGTTCACTCCACTGAACATAAATTATTGTTTTACACTGAACAGGTCAGTACATTATGCTTTTTGCATTCACGTGTGTGCACATGCAGGAGCACGTTGGTTTGGCAGAGGGCTAATGTGTACAGAAAGGTCAGCAAGTCTCAAACAGAATGTATTCAGTCTATGTTTTGGTTTTGCCTTGTTGGTTAGCCGTAAATAAAATATATTTCACATGTAGACACTGCACCTTTTTTAAAAATATGTTTTTGATATTATTTTAAAGGGGATTAGTGAACGGGTAAGTCCTGTCAAACATGTCAACAGACAATCCTGTCTCACAACATTGGAAAGCGTCACAGTATCTTTCAATGGGTTTGGTTCTCTGTAAATATATAAAATCTACTAAACATTAAATGATAAAATACAGTTTTCAAAAATATATAAATGTGTCCATGGAACTAGTCATACAGTGATGTCTGAGGAACTGGAAGAGACACATAGAAAAATAACAAGAAAGTTTCCATGCCAACAGCAAGAGAAAACAATTAAGTATTGTATTTGGCTAAAGGACCGCACTGTTTTAACAGTTGTGTCTAACTGTCTAACAGTTGATAGCCTAGTTTTATCTCGGCCATCAGGTTACAGGTTAAATCCCGCCTAGAGACAACCTAGGCATAATGTGTCTACCAGCAGTAGCATAACCTGATATGTGTGTTTTGGAGGGGGTGGTAGTGTTTGAAGTGTGCATTGTAGATGTTAAGGGAGTAAGTGACCCTGCCAATGTGTTTCACAAATGCTCCTAACAATCTCAAACAAACCTAGCAAGCTCCCAAGCATCACCTTTTGTATAAACGAATGTTCATTCTTCAAATAAACCAAGAGAAATAAACAACAACCTCAGTTAGGTTGAGAAGGTCTGTCTGATGATAGCATAGACCTTTTAATGTGGAGTGACATGTAAATGTGACCTGTTAGTGAAGCAGATGTGTTAACAGCATTAAAAAAGGAATAGGGAAACAGACCCACTTATATCAAGTCCTGTTTCAACTGTTCCTAATCCAGGTGGCAAGGTAGTGTCATATGTAAACGTTAAAGATTTGTTGTAATTTGGAGAAGGTTGTTGTTTAGGATCTTAGTTTAGTCATGAGCAGGATGTGGTTGTTTTGCTATTGCTAAACACAATCATACAACTCGATATATGGACTATTAAGTGCACCTATGAATTGTAAGAGGAGTATATTTTCAGAAACCATATGCAATTTTTGAAAAAGTGTTGAAAATCAACCTGCTGCTGTTTTATTTACTAGGGAGTATCTATTTAACAACTGGCAAAAATGCTTGTTTTAATCAGAAAGACAATAAACACAAAAAAATGGTATCTTGACACCTGGAGAAGAGCTCTAATTGGCTCCCATTGGCCACTTAAATATACACATATTTCTTTTATGGAGACCCGAGTTCACACCACCAAGGTATTTTCATGCTAAGTGTGCAGCTAATGTCTGAGTGTGTGTAGGTGTGATGAGGGCCAGAGGAAGTTGTAACTTTTAATGAAGTGGCTGTACTGTCCCTCGAGAGCTTTGAGGACAAAACTGTGCTTCACGTTTAATGCAATATCAGTTCTTGTAAATCTGGTGTTACTCTTGGTTCCCTGCAGTGAGCCAACATGTTGTATAGTTGGGGGACTGTAAAGAATGTATAGTAGACCAATGTTAGGTTTGTGTTGAACTGGGTCCTACTAGATTCCAATCATTTGAATTGTTGATTGAGGCAGCGTTAGTTCACAGCTCATCAGTTAATGGCTTTGCCGGCATTTGTCAGCTTTCTGTCTTTTTGATTGTGATCTAGCTTTTAACATTATATATATATATATATATATATATATATATATATATATATATATATTTGATAGAGCTTCCTCTTGATCACATTCCAAAGGTTTTCAATGGGGTTCAGATCTGGAGATTGGGCTGGCCATGACAGGGTCTTGATCTGGTGGTCCTCCAGCCACATCTTGATTGACCTGACTGTGTGGCATGGAGCATTGTCCTGCTGGAAAAACCAATCCTCAGAGTTGGGGAACATTGTCAGAGCAGAAGGAAGCAAGTTTTCTTCCAGGACAACCTTGTACTTGGCTTGATTCATACCAAATCTGCCCGATTCCAGCCTTGCTGAAGCACCCCCAGATCATCACCGATCCTCCACCACATTTCACAGTGGGTGCGAGACATTGTGGCTTGTAGGCCTCTCCAGGTCTCCATCTAACCATTAGATGACCAGGTGTTGGGCAAAGCTGAAAATTGGACTCATCTGGGGGTGCTTCAGCAAGGCTGGAATCGGGCAGATTTGTCTTTGTGAAGGGCGCATGAATCAAGCCAAGTACAAGGTTGTCCTGAAAGAAAACTTGCTTCCTTCTGCTCTGACAATGTTCCCCAACTCTGAGGATTGGTTTTCAGGAATGTGATCAAGAGGAAGATGGATGGTCACAAGCCATCAAACAAAGCCGAGCTGTTTGAATTTTTGTGCCAGGAGTGGCATAAAGTCACCCAACATCAATGTGAAAGACTGGTGGAGAGCATGCCAAAGTCAGGGTTATTCCACCAAATATTGATTTCTGAACTCTTCCTAAGTTAAAACATTAGTATTGTGTTGTTTAAAAATGAATCTGAACTTATTTTCTTTGCATTATTCGAGGTCTGACAACACTGCATCTTTTTTGTTATTTTGACCAGTTGTCATTTTCTGCAAATAAATGCTCTAAATGACAATATTTTTATTTGGAATTTGGGAGAAATGTTGTCAGTAGTTTTATAGAATAAAACAAAAATGTTCATTTTACCCAAACACATACCTATAAATAGTAAAACCAGAGAAACTGATAATTTTGCAGTGGTCTCTTAATTTTTTCCAGAGCTGTGTGTGTATATAGTCAAAGTGTTGGTGTACTTGACTTGACTGAGTTTTACCTCATGGTTTATGATCTAGGAATACAATGATTATAAAAGTATAAAACAAGTTAGTTGAAGTCATCAGGATGTGTTGACTGAAAGAGAAAATGATATATAAAGGGATTCTAAGCAACAAGAAGAATGTTAAAAAATAGTGGTTCTTTCAGACCTGTACCAAGTTGGCCAACTATTACTATGAATAAATCACTGGAAATGTGTAGTTTTCTCTAGTGCTGTTTGTCAGGAAATGATAATAGCCAATCTTTTCTGGTACTACTTTCTAGAAAAGTAATTATTTGAAAAATCAAATCAGGCACCCCTTCTAAACTTGCATTACAGCATAACCCAATTTTAATACAGAGAAAGACCATCATAGTGTCTCTTGAGTCTATTTCAGGTTTCCCAAACCTGGAAACCCCGAGTGACAATCCTCTTTTTAGTACTTGTTTGTGACGGGGTACACCCCACTCCAGTATTTCTTTGTATATGTTGTTGTATTATTATCATTTAAATGTATTGTATGGTGTTTAAAAACACAATGTTTTGTTATTATTGTTTTACAGCATGGATGGGGTTAAAATTCCCCATCCAGCTAAACGTATGCATAATGTAGCCATCTCTAAATTAATTAAGTGATTACCGATTTGGAGATGGCCATGTGTGTATATATTTAAAGAGCAGATCAGCTAGGCTTGGTTGTTCTGAGGAGAAACATAAGAAGTAAGATATAAAAAATACGATTGCTACTCATGCTGAATTTCAACCAGCACGGTACTTGTTTTATTTGAACCATTGTGTCTGTTTATTTTGGCCAAGTGTTTATTTTGTAAAGTGTTTTGTTTTGTAAGTAAAGAAACAACGCATTTGCGACTCACTCCATAGTACTTTGCCTGTGTGTTTACTTCCTGGTCGGTGATGTCACCACTTGACCATCCTGTCATTGTTATAGATTTTTCGTGGTATAAATTGGAATTTGTTGTTGTCAAGCAGCAAACTTCGATTTTTATGTATGTCCATTAATAAGATTGAAGTGAACCAAATTTTCCATCCCTCTGTCACCAGTTTATATGTTTAATGTGTGTCCAGTGGTAGCTCCTCTTTGGATTTTAGTCTAATTTAGATGGGGTGATGGTGCATGTGTCCCTGTGGTCCCTCCTGCTGAGAAATATCTCCGCTGTGCAGCTGTCTCACTTCTATAAAAAAAAACTGCTCTTGACTGAACAATTTTTTTGACGGAGACATCCACAGCGAGGCTCAATAAGGCTCATTCAGCCATTCTGTCCACCCAGCCATGGCTGTGCACTCCTGTTCACCTGGGCCAGTTGATAATCTACTCTAGACTGGACTGGGCTCCTATATAAATAGTTCAAGGTCATTCACTTGTGCAAAACAGTGTCCAGCTGTACATTTGACAACAAATTGTTCTAAAAAGCTTATAGTCCTTCAAAAATTCTTACGCTTTTGGTACACATTTTATTTTAAATGGCATTTTAAAATACCCCTGCAGACAAACATATACGGTGGAATTACATGCTTTCATGTAGGTTGTTTGTTGGTTTGTTTGTACTTATGTGTTTTAAACACCACAAAACATTTGATTGAGTTTAAAAAAAAAAAAAAAAAGTTGCATAATTATTATTTATCACGAATTTTAGAATGTCTTCCTTTTGACATATGCATTCTTCAATTTAGAAAGCATATTTTAAATGCTCAATGAAGGTTTAGAAACAGAATATTGGCATGTTAGCTCAGCATTCCAAACTACGCCTACGGATTTGAGCACTGACATTCCAGCATGAAGACAACAATTGAGTGGAAAATAAGCTTACACGAATGCATTCTTTGCTTCTAATGCCAGACGTCAGGTTTTTGTTTTAATTTTGGTTTTTGTTACCTAACTGCAATGTGTATTTAAAGAGCACTTAAGGCAGTTATTTTACAAATAACAATTTATTCCAGAACAATGCAGATAAAATGTGTAGAGCAATTTAAGAAGTTTAGCATCTATATGTTTTTATGCATCTCATGTAAATGTAATTCTGTATATTGCATCCATCATCCAACTTCAAAGAAAAGGAAAGCCCAGTTTAACTGGTCAGTGCAAAATACAAAAACAAAAAATGAATAAAAACGATTATTCTTATTCTTATTAACTTGGGTGCATGGTTTTTCTTTATGACAATTTACAGTGCTGAATCTGTACAATCACATAGCAGTTGGAAATGACAAATGTATGGCTTGAGATTATTTGTTTCAGATGTTTTAACTTCCTAGCCTAGTAAAAAAATGTTTAATGTTTTTGTGACAGTCAGACAGTTACTCAGCTCAGTATTTCAGTGCAGAGAAATTCATCTGTAGGATCACCTGAAGAGAAGCTGGGGTCTCATAAATGAACGTTCAAAATGTTTATGAGTGTTAATGCAACACTCCTGCATCAAAGCCATGTTATATAACAAAGTTTTGGTACTAGGCAGGCACATTCTGTCTGGAAGGGCTTAATGTTCTGCTTAGCTGGGATTGAAAGCTGGAACCCGCTGGCCTGAGTCTGTATCCTCCCCCTGTGTGAAAGCTTGCCAACAAACAGCCTGAAAGACTGTTTTGTTTTCTTAACAGTCACTGTGGTCTTCAGGGCAGAGAGCGAGAGAGACAGGGTGAGCAAAGAGGGAGTGGGTACATGTGTGAAATGAAGAAACGGCAGCCCTGGCTGGTGTTGTTCGTGGGACAGAGCCAACCATTTGAATCTGAGATAGAGATTTTCACACAAGCCAGAAAGCCTCAGAAAGCCTGTGCCTTGGTAAAGCCTGGCTAGTTCTAAGGCATGCAATTTAGTTATTACTTTTTGAGCTGATTAAGCAGAACGGTTAACTGTGTCAGGAAGTGACCTGCTGAAAAAGAGAAAATTAATCAAGGTAGTTTAAATGGTCAAGGGAAATCCTAATGTGGCGAGCAAGGACCACCACCATAGGTCATAGCTCACTGTTGCTATATGCCTATATTCCTATACACTGTTTTGCATTTCTGCTTAATATGGACAGCAGTCTTGGAGAAGACAAGAGTACACAACTTTTCACAGGGATACACGGACCATTTGACACATGGCAGATCAGTTAGAACTTCTCACTTTACAACAACTCTGGCATCTGGTGGTTTAATTAATTCAAACATTCCTGTAACCTATAAAGCAGCTACTGGCAATCAATCAAAGCAACTTCTGCTGGAAAACATGCCTGGGATTGGAACTTCTGAGGGCATATCCAGAAATGCAGGCTATTTTCCAATTCTGAAATGTTCACTATAACTGCAGTACAGTCAAGAGCTAAAGGCTATCAAAGTGCAGCTGCCTCCATTTTGGATCCACTTGAAAGCCAGCAGTGTATGGTACTCTACACAGTAAACTTTGGTTTCCTCCATTTGAACTGGAAATTCAAACTACTGGATTAGATTCATAAAAAAAAAAAATACCTTTTTTCAGGGTTAGGAAAAACATCACTGTTAATAGGTATATTATGCCATTTTAATGAGCCAGTTGACATAAGAGTGATGCACTGTATATAGGCTTAGCTCAAATTGCAGGTTGCCAAGATGTATTGGGGTTCAAAGGGTTCAAAGGGTGAAACTATTCAAGGTCCTATTTAGTGATTTTAAAAAAGGAGGTCCCAGAGAGAGCACTTTTTAAAACATTTCACATTTTAGATGCCTTCTTGACAGAACAGCACCAACCATCCGTTTTATTTTAACAACACTGGTCCGCAGTGCTGTCATGTTAACCGAAATGATTTTTTAAGGGCATTCTTGCCTTTACAGAGGCAGCTTTAAGTAAAATTGAACATATCAGTTATTAAATGCATTTGTTTTTATTTGTCAATATTAAAGTGGCTTTAATCAGACAACAGCTTACTCTATGCCTTTACAGTTAGCCATCCAATACTGATATTGGTTGGAGTATACAGTCCAGTGTTCCTATTAGACAGCTCCCTGTACAAAGTTGTCATTTATAATTACGTCCAGTGCTGAAAGTGAACGATTGCCTCAGTTGAATGCTACCATTTGATAATTGTCTGTATCTGTTTATAAATTGGCTGCATTAGCAAAATATATATCTCAACTGGCCAATAAATGAAAGTACATTATTAGTTATTAAACCATTGACAGTTACATTTAATTGCTGAACGGTTGATTGTTTAACCATAAATTAACTTTAAAAAGTGAACAATATGCAAAAACGGTCTGAACCTTCAAGGGAATGACATTTAGTAACAATAAGTAGAACAACTTGTGGTCCAGTTTTTCACATTTGAAATTTTTAGATTAGTTCTTACGATGTATCAGACAACAGGGATATACGTTTAGTGCTGCTAATTTATAAACAGACTGAAAGCTGGGACAATGGGCGTATTTTTCACTTTGCTCTAATAATAAGGCATGACCAATTTAAATTAGTAAGGTGAACAAAATGTGCTACAATGACACTTCCTGTAATTGTTTGTCACTTAATGTCACTTAACTTAAAAGAGCATTTTCAACAAGACTGAAGAAGCCCAAATAATGTCTCTGATGCGATTGTTTAACCTGTAAACTGAAAATCAACTTATTTTTCTTTCTTAGCTGTGAGATTGGGATTCTTTAGCCAATAGAATATGTGCCCGAAGCTCGATATTTGAAGTTCATTGCAGGTAAGATTGAGGACTCACAAGGTTTTGTTCCCTGTTTAGTTGGAGCTCCGATTTACTTTGATTTGAATACTTTTCGTTGACAGAGTCCTCAACCACATCTGCAGTTCACTAATGTCTGGGTTGTTTTTATTCTGCTTTAGGTTCCCTTTAGTGCTTTACAACCTGTGATACTGACTTGTGAACGAAGCTGCCTATAATCTGTGTAGCTGGTTTATATGCCACTGTCTTTAGAAAGATTTATATCAATTTGATATAATGTCTAAATACACCAAGCAGGTTTGATCTTATAAATAAAAACATTGAAGTTCAGTTTTTCTTGTCCTCTACTTTCTTGCAGTTCCTGTATTGCTCTTTCCCAATAAAATAACCTGGGCTGGTAAACTAGGGAAAAGTTGGTTAACTCAAAATTGGAATTGCTTTTTATAGAGCTGACGTAGTCGGATTACTGCATGACGCAGTGGCTTAGTCTGGGCGTAGTTGCCCCTGCTGATGCTCTGTCCCCCCTTTCCTTATTTGTGGAATTACCCACAATATAAACTTTTATAAAGTTATAACATTATGAGGTATATATGGGAATTGATTTCCACAGTAAAGTGGTTATTTCAGAATGAACCATTAAAACAGATGCTGCCTTTATAGGATAGGTTTCCTTGGGAAACAAAGTGGTGTTTTTCCATCACATAACAAAGAGAATCAATTGTTTAAAAAGTACAGCATGATGATTCACAGTGGAGCATGTTCATATATCTGTACCAAACAAAGGAACCTCTTTCCTCTAGGTTCTGATACCCTGCCGCCTTGTGTGTTACACATATCAGACTTGCCATGTAACAGCACTTTGTGAAACATGATTGTTTGGTAGATTTAGGATTTAGTTTTTTACACTTGGATGCAAGATCAGTAATGATTTTAAGGTTCTGCTGCTGTATAGTTATGATAAGTACAGGCAATTCAAATAATAATATAATGAGTACTATTGTGATTTCTTATTTTATACAATTATTCATTTCTATATAGAAACCATCCATTGCTGATATATTACGCTCTTCACATAAAATCCTAAACCTAATGTTACTTATGATCAGAAAAGAATAGACAAAAGGTGTTCTCATGTAAGGCATGAGATAGGATTTCAACCGAAGACACCGTAGGCATTGATTACATGATCTTGACTAAAAGGGTATCCGTGGCCATCAATTAGGGAGGTTCACAATTGCTATTTATCCCATATTTCATAAGCAGCATGTTTTTCTTGTTCCATTATGAGACAGAGGGGGCATCTCTCAATCAAATTGTACAGATAAATCTATAACAAGTGTAAAATTACAATATGGTACTCCTCTACTTGTTTGCGTTAGAAGATTACAGTTACTTTGGAATGGCTTGTCATGTTTCAGTGAAAACATAATTCATAATTCTAAACTGTATTACTCTCAAGAATCGCGAAAGACGCAGACTTGAACATACTGTTTCTTTTCTTTGGAGTTGGTTTGCTAAATGATGTGGAGGTGGAATGAAAATAAAAGTTGGAGCAATGTAGGGGAAACAGTACTGGCTGGGGTGCTTTAATGTCCTGGAAATCATCTGCTGCTAATAATAATCCACCAATGCTACTTTAAGAGCTTGACGCCAGTTGTCGGCAGGTATGCTGTGTTTATATTTGTTTTCTGTAGCCGTCTCTTAGTAGGAATAAACCACTTTAAGCTACACGGCCCTGTTATTTTTTCTTAGTGATCAGTAAAGGTGGTGTTTCTTAGAAACTAAAGTATTTAACCCTTTACATTCCAAGCATTGTACACGTAAACCCTAAGCCTTCTGAAAAAACATGTTACCAAGGTCACAATATTAATTAAGGATTTTATAAACCTTTTTAAACATACAATGTGTTTTAAAACAGCTGAGAAATATTTCAGTCTGTAGCTTTTATATGTTAATACTCATTTTTGTAAGAAAAACTCATTCATTTATGGCCTGCTGCACTCCACTTAGTAAGCCTTCTATGAACTGGATACAATAAGTTTGGCTATTTGATATAACAAGTTGGCCTGAAAGGGTGAAACCTGGCTTCACCCTAATATAAACTTGTTCAGGTTGGACTCATTAATGAAATTCAGCCAAAACAAGAAAGAGGAAATGTATAAAGCCAGTTTAATTGCCGTGTCTGATGTTTTTTTGTTATTGTCCTGTAATGGAAAGGTGTCAGCCGTGATGTTGATTAAGATAATGAGGTGACAATGGTGGGCCCTGTCTGTTCAGGCTAATTCAGACAATTAAATTGAACTGGGCAGGGCACTGCAGGGAGGGTATGGTTTGTTTAGCTGAACTGTTGTGTAACATTTGAAATTGTTTCCGCGGTCAGTTCTTTCAGGGGGCAGGGGATCGTATTGTGAATCAGCACAATAGATTTCATTGAGGCTGACATAGCTGATATTTCGCTGAACAAACATAACAGTACCACAGGTGAACTGTGGTTTATACAGTGTCACAATAGGTAAACTAAGTGCTGTAAAACAAGGCCTGTTTGGCCCAAATTCCTTCGGAGAGGCCCAGGATTTAACTGCTTGGCTGCACTGGGAGGCTAAGTTCACTAATTCAGTAGCCTTTCATGTTTTTAACCTCTGGTTGTCTGGATTTTCATCTCAGGTCACTTTTTAGGTGGCATAAACATGAACCCCAGTCCATATCACAAAAACACCACCTAGCTCAATCGAGTTGACATTCTGTGCTTGAGAGAGGCCCAGGACCAAGGTATGCTTGTAAAACTAGCTGAGGGAGCTTTCCCATCCCCTTCCATAGGCATTACTTGTACCAGCATCAAAATTAAAAACCAACATTTTGGGGAATTCATACAATGCCTAAATGTAGCCCTAGCTATTGATGAAAGCCCTTGACCTTTTATTAGAAATAAATTAACATATAAAGGAGAAAATTTAAAAAAGACCAAACTGGGATACACCTTAAACCTGTAATTACCATAATTTGCATTCACTCTTTATCTGTTCACTGTCCCTTTTGGTTGTCACTGACTAACATGTGGATTGCCCCCTTTGTACTTTACACATCCCAACTGATTGTACTGTGCCCCCACCCCATCACCAAGTGCAGATTTGGACTGACTCAGCCTTGGGCATATCAGTTCTCACTCTGGGCTCCACCCTCCTTCCTGTAGGTCCCGGCTTAGATTCCCTCTCAGTGAGAGCGTGCTGTTCAAACACAGTCTCCGTGGTGAAAGGTCTAGACCTCTTGCTCAAAACAGCATGTCTACCTGTTGGCACGCATACTTGGGATTAAGCTGCTGCGGAACTTTAAATCACTGGCAGGTTCTCTTCAGAAGCAACCTTGACTGTTGTCCAGCAGGGAAGGCAAAGCAGGTAAACTGAAATGAAAGGGTTAAACTGTCTTGATTCAATCATTAATGCAAGCTGTCACCCACATAGTTACTAGGTTAGTTACTGTATGTAGTATATTTTCTGTTTAAAAAAACAGAGTTTATCACCATTAGTGTGTGTGTGGGGGGGAGTTGGATGAATGAATTGCAGGGAGAAAAAGTAGTCTAATTAGAAGCATGGTGCCTTTCAACGCAAGGTGTTTTTAATTCAAAATGCTGGTCAGTGTGCAGTGATCCTTTCTAGGAAATGCTGGTTCAAAGCACAGTGTTGAATTGTATTGATATTTCACGTTTGTGTGTGTTTTAAATTGCACATTAATATTCGTATACACTACACTGAAGTACTATATATCAATATACTGTATAAGAGGACAATTATTGAAAATTGTGAGATCTTCACAAAACAATACATTTTGGGGAAGTATTTTAGATTTTTTTTTTTTTTTTTTTTTTTTTTTTTTTTTAGTGTAATGTTTCAGCCCAATAGAAAATAGTAAGTTTAAACAATGTATTCTTTTTTTTTTTTTTGTGAACTAATGAAAAGTTAGGTAAAAGTGACACAATCCTGTATATAATGTTTTCCCAAACAACTAAGAATTATTAAAGAATCAGTTGATTGTGGTCAGTTCAAAACAATAATAATAACAAAAATTATAAATTGATGATGTTTTGAAAAACAATGTCATAGAAAAGTTTCAAACTGGAGAGTCTGGGAAATGGAGGGGGGGACTAAACCCATTTGCCTTTGTTAGTGCAGGAGTGAAAAGGGAGTGTCTTCATGTAGATTCTAGAGGTGTTGCCTTGCCCGATTCATTCAGCACAGTGTAAAGATTAGCAGGGAAAACTACTAGCAACATTCTGTGTTGGGTGGCAGGCAGTTAAGAACTGCACATACTTCTTGAGTTTTGCAGCTTGTCAGGAGCCTGGAATTTACTTTCTTTCAAACTGTTTCCAAGCTGAAGGCCAAATCCTTTAACAGGTTAGTTAAAAAAATGACCCTTTTCACTCCAGAAATGGTTCTTTTGTTGCTGTAGAGATTTTGTTTAGATTGTAGCAGGTAGTCTGTTTACTGACTGGCTTGTCTGGCTTTTCAAACTATCTGCTGTGGACAGCCTAGTTAAACCAGCTTAATATTCATTATAGTATCAGTTTCTATTGTAAAAAATACAGTAAACAATGGCAGTGTAATGCTTTTTTGTTTGTTTGTTTAATTAGGAATGGTTACCGGTGTGGTGTTATTTTGTGGTACATGTTAAAACGTGGTACACCATGTACTGCGCTTGCCCCGGCATGTGCAAATGATTTTAGCTCAGAAAACAAGGAAATGCCCATCTGACTGGGGTACGATGTTCTGTGTTTGGCCCTTAAAGTTATTTTTAATATCATTTTTCTTTCATAATTCAGCAAATTTGTGACTTTAACAAATGAGCATATACAATGTTGTGGATGAACTACAGTTGGTCTTGTTTGTAGTGATTTGTGCAGCAGTCAATCACAGCATTGACAGCGTACCATTTTCTGGCGTTAAACAGGTACGCGTACCACATTCTGACAATGTGCCACTTTCTGGCCCTACACTGGTACTTAAATTTTACTGGAATGCATTTGGTGGTTTGTGTCCTTTAGTGTGAGTGTGCATATGTGTGTATCAAAGCTGTGTTTTCATTCTAGTGACAGAGAAAGTACACTGTATGCAGTGGAAGTGTGTTCACCTTTTAAAGATTTTTCTACCACTCCCACTACTATGATTGTCTTTGTGTTAAATAATATAAAATAACACATGGTGCATTATGAATGACAACAGGAATACACAAACAAACAAAAAGTCTTAATTATATTGCCATTTGATTTCACTGAAGGCTAAATTAAAGGAAAGGTTACAGTAATGTACATGCAGCAGAGGAAGTATGTCTTTAGTTTATCTAAAAGGGCTCTGTCCGCTTGACTTCAGTAGACAGCCCAGGCTTGGGTTTATTTTTTTACTGTAAATCAGTAAGATTCTTAGGGATTCGTGGTGGTTGCTGGTATTTATTTCTTTTTAAGTTTGTCACCACTGTATAAATCTCTTTAATTAATCTTTGGGAAATAAAAGGTAAATCCCATTTATGGATAATTACATTTACAACATCGGTTTACAAAGCCAAATGGAATTGCAAGGAAAAACAGAACATTAAACAGAAGAATTATACTTTTAAAGAATACAAAGTGAGTAACTTTACTCGAAACCCACTTTAAAATTATCACCACTCATTGTGTAATAGTGTAGTTTCATAAGATGTTGTTTTCTTTTTTTCTTTTTGGGGATATAATATATAAATATTTGTGTGTTACTTATTTTAATTTTTTTTAAAAAATAGGGATAACAATATCAGCTGCAATCCTGTGTTTCCAGGTCTGTGTGAACCCTGCCAATAACAGTTTGGGTCTTGTTGTGTTTTTTTTTAATCCCAGGCAGTAAATCTTGCCTAAACTTAGACAAGATCACCCCCGTAACAACATGACAGAGAGCAGGAAATTCTCCACAGCCTTGTCATTCATGACTTTACACTCTCCTGCTGGGACTCTCTCTCTCTTTCTCTGTCATGGCATTGGAGTGTAGAGTTTCGGTTTTCAATCACTTCTTTTTCTTCACCATGCTGCCTTGGGAAACCTAAATCCAGAGATGGGTCGCTCAATGCACTAGCTACCTAATTTAATATTGTACAGAGCTGCTGAAGACCCTGTTCTTGTAACATCAGCTTTCTGTGTAGTAGACCCACCCAAGGCAAATAAAATAATTAGGGCTGCAGAGTGAATTGTTTGCAGGTAGTGTTTGCTGAACACATGTAGGCTTAACATTTTGAGTAGCAGGTGTTAAAGTCCAAGGTCAGAGTGTTGCAATGGTCCAAGCTGAAAACAAAGCATGTATTTTTTCAATGAAAACAGGAATGTCTGATTGGTCAGGGAGACTCATATCATGAGTTATTAAGTGAAACAGCAGGCTGGATTTAACCTACCAGCACAAGTCTGTATTAACGGTTTAAAAGGTTTTGAAATGGAGATCAGTTTGGTGCTGCTATGTTGAGTCTTTCTACTGGAAAGGGGCTCACGACTGGATGTCCTTGCTATTTAATACAACCGCCTGTTTTTTCTCTTTTTCTGTAAAAACAACTTGACTTTTTAAAATAAATCATAAGAATCGCTAACTATAATCATGATGAAATATGAGCAGATAACCAACTGCTCTTATGGCTTATCTAATACTTTTTTGTTTGTTTAGGGAGTATCTTAGATACCAGGAATGTGGCCACTTTTTTGTAGGACAGCCTAATTTTGAACTATAAGGTGTAGAAAGTCACAAGTGTAGAAAGTCTTAGCTGCTAAGACTGCCATATAAAGGACAAGAGATTTTTTTAAACAAAGGCAAACCACATAATAACTTGCGCTGTTCAACAACCACATGGTCTATTTTCATAGAAAAAGCTACCTCGCTAGGGACGAGAAGAACAAACTATTTTTAACAGCATACATGTGAATGCAGTAGTGTTTATTTAGCAACACAAATAACATTACTTCCAGTTTAATACCACAAATGCATAGTCCAAATGTGAGTTAAGTCTTTCCGCAACAGAAGAAATAGTAAAATATAAAGCAAAAGCTCTTCAACAGTCACACTGCTGAGGAATATAATAGTGCATTGTGCTCTTCAACTGTAACACGCAAATACTGCAAGTGCACGTGTAACAGCATTGCAGAACAATATAGAACTACTGCAGCACATCGGTTTATCTAGTTGTTCCAACCTCAGCATGTTATATTTTGTTTATTCCTGGTGTGTAGTTAAGCTCTCAGCTATATCCTTGGTCATATGATACAGGCAAACACAAATGCAAATGGTGAAGTCCCAGACCAGAAAATTAACAGAAGCACAGCACTAAGAGTGAAGCACTGGGCGCAAATTTATTAAATAACTCAAGTAAACAGAAACAAAGGCACAACACAAAAGGCACATTGGCCAAAGCAAATAGACATGTACAGACAACACAAGTATCGTGCTGGTTTTGATCCAGTATGCGTAGCAATTGTTTACCGTCGCGATAGCTTGCTCTCTTGCTCTCTCTCTCTCTCTCTCTCTGTCTGTCTGTCTGTCTCTCACTCCTCTCCCACCTTATGAGTGGCTGATGTGCTTTTATACACATGGCCATCTCCAAATTAGTTATAACTTAATCAGTTTGGGGATGGCCACATTCTGCATGAGGTTAGATGGATGGGGATTTAACCCCGTCCACGCTGCCAAGCAATAACAAAACATACATTGTTTTTACCGAACACAATAAAATACTTTTAAATAAGAATAATACAAAAACAATACAAATAAACACAGGGGTGGGCGCACCCTGTCACACACTCCCATCTTTTTTCTTTAAAAAAACACTACATTAAGATAGATTTAGAGCCATATTTACTACTATCGGGATCAAAAGTTCTCAATTATAAATACATTTATACAGTGAATACATAAATACAATATTTTAAATTTATAATTCTCACAATCAGCTAGTTTATTTATTTGCTGTGTAATAATGGCAATTAATTATGCTCCTGTTCAGAATCTATTCCCAGGTGTCATCTACACAGCACATTTAAGTTACAGTAACTCTCTTCCAGCTATGGA
Source organism: Polyodon spathula (assembly GCF_017654505.1). Taxonomy (NCBI): domain Eukaryota; kingdom Metazoa; phylum Chordata; class Actinopteri; order Acipenseriformes; family Polyodontidae; genus Polyodon; species Polyodon spathula. Next base: position 16,518,769 of record NC_054534.1, read on the forward strand.
AGGCCATCTAGGTCATAAACGCACAGCTGAATACCTTTCAGTTTGCGTTGCCCATTCAGTATGTTGAATGGAATGAATGCTTTTGTTGAGTAAATTGAAACCCCTGTGATTCTAAATAGATTTTTTTTTTGTTGTCTCTTACGCAGGTACAGGCATCCCAGTCAATTAAAAAACTCTGAACTCGGGATCCTCTACTGACACCGACACACCATGATAGAGGCTGCACTGCTCTTTGGATCTGGGCGTGTTTTGCAATAATGCCAGAGGGTTTGAAGATGTCTGTGTGCAGTGACTTTGCGGAACACGTGTGGAAGCCTGGCTTTTGCAAAACCTGCTTCTATCCCAGAAGTTCACACAGGGTACAGAGACCCTTTGAGATCGCTGCTAACAACAGTGTCCCTTCGCAGAGTGTCAGGGAGGTTTGGAACAAGACTTACACAGTCCAGACTGAAGACGACTATGTAATTACTTCAGCCTCCTATTCAAAGCCTACCATTGCGGTCAAGCCAACTATGATGAGCTCTGATGCGTCTGACACGTGGACAGATGTGATTGTCAATGCTACTGATGTACAACAGGTAACACTGATACCATACAATGATTGGTTATAATGATTTGTGCTGAGTATTGGTATCTACATATTCAAATGATAATTCATTATAGTAATCACAGGTACTAGTGACTTCTTCTATAAAGAATAGTTATACAGTCATGTGTATGTTTGCCTGCAGTATTATTCTATAGAATAGTTACCAATATTTTACCTTATCTATATTTTCCCACAAATTAGCTTTCTACTACATTAAAACCTGTATAATGTGGTGTCACTTGGGACTGGAAAGTTTAGACTGTGTACTGGATTACAAAGTTACTGTAAATAATCTAACTGTACCTAAAAAAAAAAGGAAAATTACACAAATATTTGAACAATTTAAAACACAACTTTATTCCCGTACATACAGAGTATAATAAACACAACAATGCCTCAACAAACTCTTGACCTGTTATTATCACAAGCCTGTTTAAACAATTCCCACAGAAAGACGTTCAAGTGTTCGTACCGTACCTGCATGCGGGGTTCAGGTGCTTTCTGCTTTTCTTCATTCAGATTTGTTTTTTTCTGTGTCGCTTTTACTGTGGGCATCTATTCAGAATGTCTGAAATGGTTTGCCTTGCAGTTTTGAGTTTTTCAGTTAGATCTTTTTGTGTTGGTTTTGGTAAATATTCAGCTTTTTTTGATACACATTTCAAGAGATAGCTTATTGTTTGGACGTTCAGACATTTGCTGTTCAACAACTGCACAATTCAGAATGCACTGGTGGGACTTGTGAGTGTATACACAGCGCCTTGTTTTTGTTTAGTTTTTTATATTAGGTTTAAATTTCGAAAAGAAAATCACATGAGCGGGTGCAGGATTACACAGTCAGATTTACATTGATTCCTGAATAGACAGGTTCCAGATTGTAGAGAATATCACTTTTCATTTCATAGGGATTTGGTCGGGACCCATAATTCATGCCAAATTATACAGATTACTGTTATGTGGAGGGGCTGGATTAGATACATTTTACTGTACAAATGGGTTTTCAATCACTGCAATAGTATGTGCATGTTTGATAAAGAAATGCAGAGGTTTACTTAGGTTTTACTCAGACATATTACTAGGTGGAGGTCTTGTGGAAGACTTTAACTTTGAAGCATGGGATATTGCAGCAGTGGGTTCAAAGCAATCTCCAGGGGTGACATATTTATTAAAATAGTCATATTAGAATATTTACATTATCAGAAGTTTTCAGCAGAAGAAAAAAGGGGGCTTCAGTGAAATAAGTTTCAAAGCCACTGGGGAAATGTACAGTCTATACACTCTTTGGTGCAATTCTTCGTAAGTTTACCTTCTGCACTCTCATTTGTTACAGCACAACCCAAAAAGCCCAATAGAGAAACACAACATGATGCAGATATTGGATCTCTCGAAGCTGTACATTGACAACACCACCACCAACAAAAACCTAAAAGTTGCGATGTACCAGAAAGCTACAGGCGACACATTGGGATATCCCATAGGCTACTGCCCTGGGGCTTCGTCTCCACTGGACCGTGAAGTGGAAGCCCTTGGGCACCCTTTAATCATCAGCAACATCTTTATGAGTCAGGAGAAAGGAAGGGGGCCCAAGACTTTTAAGGAAAATGGCACCACCCCTTGCAAAAGTCTTAAACAGGAGATTACCAGATCCGTAAACAGCACTTATTTTAATGATGACTTAAGTGGCAATCGCTCTGTTGAGACACCGGACGTCAGAACCCTTTCCTCTGGGAGCTGTGATAGCCACAGGGAAACCAGTTCATGTTGCTCGACGGGGCACAGTTGGGATCAGCATGCACCCTTGGAGATAACAATTAGCATGGTTACAACTGCTGCCGGTCATGGTGAAGAATCAAGCACTTCCTTTCAGACCAGGTTTTTGCAAGAGCCAGGTTTTCAGAACCCCTTAGAGAGTCATGGGTGTTCAGACAGGAGGGATTTGTCCTTGGTGACTGAAGCTGCCAGCTTGTCGGACTCATGCTCCTGCCAGAGCAGCAGTGCCTGCCTAAGCTGCTCTCAAGAGCTAGAGTACCTCAGTCACCAGAGATGTGAGATCGGCGAACCCTGCGAGAACTACACAAAGGAGATTGGCAGACCTCAGAAATTGGGAGCCTTTCTTAATCAGCCTTTAGAACAGTTGTCGGTGCAGGTGCCTCGCGAACCCATTTACGCTGAGAGCACCAAAAAAAAGAAGAGGACCACAAATGAGGTCCCTAGAAGCCCTGACCAGGACCAGATACAAAACCTGTTCCATAAAAATCCAAATGGCTTTGATAATGCAGTGAACCTCATAGACTGTTCATCTGGTGACTCTAGCCAGCGAGCTAAAATAACAGTTATGGCTGCCCACACAGAGGAGGACAATAAAACTTTCTATCTAAGCAGCCCCGATTCGGCTGTGAGTACACAATGGCAACACTTTAGCCCGAATTCAACCCAGGAGACTTCTTTCCCGTGGCCTCAGAGTAACTCTGAACAATCCTCTGAAGCCGGGCTAACCGACAAAAGTGGCACACTCCTACACCCTAGAGCAAACACTCACCCCAGCCCAGCTATCCCTCCAAAACAGTCTAGAGGCTCATGCTCCCCAAAGTTGGGATTACCCTCCCTCTCTGAGGGAGAGAAAGAGGAAAATGAACCATCGTTTCAAGCTGAGGTACACAGGAGTTATTTCCCTTTCCAGTCCCAGAACAGAAATTTTGGGGACTTGCCTGTGTCAGCTGCTGAAAAAAGGCACAAGTACTACAACACATGTTGGAGCCGGGAGAGTAAAATAGTAGAGGAGGAGGAGGGTGCTGAGGAGCCAGCGCACCAGCAGTTGAGGGCGGCCGATATAGTTAATGGTGCTGTTGTGTCAGGACTGGACTTGAAGCTGGAGAACGCTGCTGCTGTTTCTTTTAGCAAGGAATGTAATAACCCAGGGACGGCTTACAATAGTGCCAGTCATCACCATGCAGGGAGAGCATCCGAACAGGACAAATATAACACAAACATGCTATCCACGACAACATCTTTCACTTCAGAGTTTGCAGAAGACACCAGCGAGACTAATGACCTGGCACCTCCTCCCCCGCCTCCAAAGAAACAACACAGGTACACTTTTTGTTCTTTTACATTTTATTTAATTTATTTACTGTTTAAAATCTGAAGTTTTTAATAAACTTACCTCAATGAACTGAGGTAAGGAATTTAGTGATTCAAAGCACTGACACAAAGTATCTACTTAGACTGGTAGTTATAATAGGAATAGTTTCACTCAGACTTGAGAGTCCAGTTCCTTTGTGACCGAAGGTTGGTTTAGAAGGAATTTCAGATAGACCACCACAGTGTGCTGTTAACTCAGGTACCAGACTGGACTGCAGCTGCTCCAGGGACACCTTTTCCTGTTTTATTCCCCATAAAAGGGAATAAAAGCCAGGATAGCTGTGGGAATTAAATAATAAGAACAGGGCACGTGATTGTAGGAAATACAGTGGACAAAATCTGAGATTGAGTAGAGGGTTTTAATACCAGCCAGGGAGACTGGTGTCTTCTAGGACACTAGAAACACCCTAGAAGTATAGTTCTGACAATTATGCTGATTCCAGTCTCAGTAATTTAATTTAGCAACAGGCTGGTGTTGATAGCATTGGCCCTTTGTGGTGTCTGGTTATATAAACTGTACCTCATCATGTTATCACAGGATAAGAGGAATTGGAATCACAATGCAATGAATGGCTGAGAGATTCCAATTGCCATATGATTGATAATATCTTACCGTTAACATGAATAATGCTGTTTCCACCTATGAATGAGGGCAATTTTGGAACAAGTTTTAGTAAAATGTTCTGAATTGAGGTTGGTTTTTGTTGCAAGTGATAATCTTTAACAGATATGTAGGCAAAAAGTAAAGCTTTCTATTGTCATTTAACTATGATAACTGCTAGGTCCTAAAGTGGTTAGTGGTGTTAGAGACAAGAGACTTCGAGGTTACCCCTGGTTTTGGGGAATTGGGGAAAACATTATCTGGGTGCAGCATACATAGACATAGCCTCTTCAAGGTTTGCTTCTGTTTGTAAATTGTAACTAAAGCAGCTGATAATTTTGTAACTCGTTTGTGTAATGTTGTCCCATAAGTGATGCCCCGTTTGTTTATGCCAATTCACAATAGAGAGCTATACTTAACAAGTGATAGGATTGTTACCACTGAAAACCGTCTCAAAGGAAACAATGATTCTATTGTACTTGTTGAAATAAAAGCCCTCCATTGTGTTTTTCTCCAGCATTTTGTGGTTTCAATTAAAGTAAAGGGTTTTTGCAGGTGTTTTGTTTTTTCTAGAACTTGGTCCAACCAACACAAAAATAAACAGACAACTGTAACCTATTATCTCTTTTTTGCACACAACAAGGAATACTTGAAAACCAGGCAGTGCTTAACATAAGCTTACTAATCACAACATTTGGTTTTAGTAGTTTTTTTTTTTTTTTACCTCAGGCCCAAGCACTTTACAAGCACAATTATTGAGTCATGACTGGCTTTGATGAAGCAGTAGAATCCTGTTAACTTAGATTACTATGAAACTTGTTCATCCTGGCATTTCATTAATTAGAGTGTGGCACTGCACAGTACAAGTGTCACCAACTATGTCTACATCCAAACAAATATAACTACAGCAACTGCACAATCCCAGTAATTTCACCAAAATACACACAATATCAATTGGTTGCTAGGAGTAATATTATACATTTTGACTTATTTGATATATATAGAGGTTTTTTTTTTTTTTTTTAGAATGACCACTTATTTTTATTTATTTTCCCTCAATTTGGAATGTTCAATTATGTTTTTTCTCCTCTCCGCACCACTCGGTGACCCCCCTAAATATAGAGTTTTTAACCTAAACAGCCTCCCTTCAGTTGCAGTGATTCCAGTTCTGAGTCTTAAGGTCCCTTGTTTGTACCATTGAAGTTAATACAGGTTCTTACAAAACTAGCAGTTCTTTTAATAGCTTACTATTGTATACCATGGTGAAAGCAAAGCACAGTGCAGCACAGTGAAAGTGTACTGAAAGTATGTTAAAGCACAGACCAGCAGTCTAAAATCTACTGATGTAGAGTGAAGTCTAGTAACCATGTGAATTCAGTTTTGCTTTGGGGACCAAAGTTTGCTTCTCCCAGTCATAGCCACCATGCCAGATAGGTGACAACAGCCCCTTAGCAACATAATCTTTTTTCACCAAGCATGCAAAAAATCTGCCAGTCCCTTCTCGACCAAGCAACAGGGGAATAGATTCAATAGACCTCACAGGGCAATCACAAAAATAAATGAATTTGGGTTATGTTAATGCTGAATGATATGTTTTCTCTGCTTAGTTTAATGAGGGTTTATTTTAAACTGGAATGTGACTTTAAATACTCTTCAAGACTCCAGACACTTGTTCAGGAAGTATTGAGTTACAACTGAGTTACATTTCTGAATGTAAATATAGCACCATAGTGGTAAGTTTCGATGTCCTGAGTGCCAGATAAAGCATTTTGTATTTCATGTACAGCCAAGATGAGAACTGTCTAAAACCAAAGGACAAAGAGCCTTTCTGCCTTTGCTTGTTATATTCAGTAGTACTGTGTTCATTTGTGTACACGGCTCCTAAGACTTAGTTTTGGAAAGCCCCCAGAAGAACTACAAAAGGGAAGCTCAAAATATTCAAGGCATTGCTTTATAGATTTATACAGTGCCTACAGTAAGTATTCACCCCCCTTGGAGGTTTTCACAGTTTGTTGTGTTAAAACCTGAAAAAAAACAAATCAATTAAAAAATAAAAACCTGGAAAGTCTTCATTAGATAAGTATTCCCCCCCTTTGCTATGACACTCCTAAATAAGCTCAGGTGCAACCAATTGCCTTCAGAATTCACACAATAAGTTAAACAGAGTCCATCTGTGTGCAATACAAGTGGGTCACATGATTTCAGATTAAATACACCTGTCTCTAAGATCCCACAGTTGGGTAGTGCATTCAAAGAAAAGATACTACCATGAAGACCAAGGAGATTTAAAAAAAAAAAAAACTCTGGGATAAAGTTGTGGAACGGGCCTTCAATGCATGAATCTGAATCTAAAGAAAGTATTTACACCACAGCCAACACAGAGGAGCCTTGCATCAAACCTTTTGCCAGGAATATTTATTTAAAGATAGAACCATAGCCACATGATGCAGCAGCTGACATTAATAACACAGAACCAGTAGCACACATCTTATTGTGGGAAATTACAGTTTGGGTATTTTTTTGCTTAAAAGAAAATGTAACCCTGTCACTGAGACGGCCGGAATGGGTGACAACAGACCAGAAACAGGAACCGACTCTGAACACAGGCTTTGAAATGGTGAAGGCGCTGCTGCGCAGTTTAATAATGAAATAGGTAGAAAATAAAAGGTTTGTAAAAATACAACAGGACACGGCACATGAGGCCAAAATAAATAGGCAAACAAAACGAATACACTGACAAAACACAGAGTGGACGAACGCTACACAAACAATTGAGATTCTCTCCCTCTCTCTCTCTCTCTCTCCCGAACACACAACCGCGAGTATGAATCCCAGCACGTGAATTAATAAAGTGCAATTCCCCGTGCTCACATATTACTACATTTTACTTGCACGTGAAGTGCTGTGCAATCCTCGTGCCTAAATACACATATACATTTTAAACACTCGTGTTACACAGACCCGTTTATATCCCGTGTACCAATGTCTATACACCAACATTTAACACACCACACGCAACACATAACAGATAATATACACAGCGGCGGGCACTTTGTCACAAACCCTCATTAAATCCACTAGAAACAAACTATCTGATTATTTCAGATATGCCAGGTAGCAAGAGAAGGGTTTATGACACAGTACACAGTAGTAATTATAGATTTTTTTTTTTTTTTTAACGTTAACAATAGTGCCGTTATAGCATTAAAATCACAACACATGCTAGAAAAAAAAGTGTTTGCATAGTATTAACCAGATTATGGCAACACCACACTTGATAAACAGCAGGGGAAATTCACGTAGATTTCCCCTATAACCATCACCTGCGCAAAACAACACATTCTTATGCAAACTGCTTGTTTTCTTTTCAGGCACATAAAATGTCCAGACATGCAGACATTTTATTTAGAAGTACACCCAGTCCTTTATCAGACTCAATCTGGGTTGGGCAGTAGTTTTAAAAATACTTTATTCGTCAGATCCTTTTATAATCTTTAACTTCAAATATTCTATACTAATAGTGCTAAGTTGCCCTTTCTGTTTACACAAGGGCTTCACTTCCCATTTCAGTTGACAGCAGAAAATTCTGTGCCACCACATTGTCCTTCTTATGTACCACCCTGTAAGACAGGTTCCTTATAAACTAACAGTAGTTTTATATAGTCGCTGTTACTGCACAAGATGTTCTTGTTGCAAAGTGCCTAATCAATGTGAATGTGTGTATTTGTTCAAGTGAATGTTCACTCTATGAGAATTGTGTATGGAACTGATGTCTTAATTGTTTTTTAAATGGTGGTGATGCTCAAAAGAATGGGATGCTTATATCTTCAGAAAATATATCTTCTGTGGTTTCATAAGCTCAGAATGGATGTCGCTATAAACAAAAGGTATGCCACACAGGAAGTGAGGCACAGGTCGTTCGTTTTCTAAATATACACAAATACACAGTCTGGAAGGCAGTAGAAAGCTTGAAAATCAACCTGTTTTCGTTAGTATGGTCTATGGAAGCCCTGCTGACTAGTAAGTACAACTTTTCATGCAGCTGTCTTTACTTGCTTTGGCTATGCAGACACAGTGGTTGTATTAAGCACATTAAAGGCCCTTCTTTTAATGCCTAACAGTGCAGAGCAAGTGTGTCTTACTGACTACAGCTGTTACTGTCTGTTTAAAAAAATCTATGTAGAAATCAGTGTTATATGACTGAGTGGATCAATAACTAAGTAAATAAGGCAAACAAAACTACAATCTTGTCTGAAATAGTAAAAACATTTTCATGGTACAAAATAAGTATAGTTTAGTTAATATTAAAGAAACAGTAGAAACTGCCTAACTTGATAACAGGACAGCTTAAAAAATAAAATATCCACATTGTTTGTAAATGTAGGTCTGGACCATGGGGTGCACAATTGTTTACTAAATATGCTGTGTTTCTGAGATTTAAGAAAGTTATTAGACTTTTATAAGGAAGTGCAACAGAGGTAGGGTTGACTGCTGTTTACAAATTAAAACAGGAAGCCTGAAGTTCTGCTTTCAAATCCCAGCTCAGCCAATCATTTTAATTGTTGCCCTGGAGATAAGTGACTTAACTATGACCCAATTTGGAACTATATGTGGCTAGCCATCACTTCCTTGGCCATATAAGCTTTTTTGTAAAATGTGCAGTTTTCTTTTTACTAAAAAGGTGAAGATGGACTCGTGACTTTACAATTGAACTATGGCCCATGGTCTCAGTGTTAATAACTTCCAATTGATCAATATGTTCTCTTTGTAATTTATCAGTATAAATTCTACAGTAGTGATTGACAAATGATGATGTTTTAGGCTCAACCGGCAAAGATATCTGTGATTAATAGTGGTTGTAGGAAACTTTTGTAGGTTTGCTTGACTTTGATGAATTCTTCACTAGCAATGTACACCTTTGTTCTATGACCTGGTGTTTTGTGTTTAATAATGATTGCTGGGGGCTATGAAAAAGAGCAAGCAGTGTATTATCTTCCTAACTGGAGAAATGTGTAAAATTAATGCAGTTTGTAACAAACAATACCTTTAAGTATAGTCTGTATTCAAACATAACACATTCATTTTAGTACTAGTACTTCAAATAAGTTTGTTGATGGAATTTAACTGAATATTAATATATTTACTATGAATGGAATTGAAATAATGTTTTTTTTAGATTATTTAAAATGAATATTTTATTCTTCACAAAAGGAGAAGTTTATGTTGGAATTGGTACGGTCTAATGTCATTGCACGTCACAGAAACATGATTCGAGCAAAATAGTAATACCTCAACTGAGATCAGAGGAAGTGGTGTGAAAGAATTCTTACAAAAGGAAGGCTAGTCTGTGTCATTTGCTGTGTCAATGAAAACCAATGTGGATTATACAATTAGACAGAGATCATGCAAAAGGAGGTGGTATGAGGTCAAAACAGAGAGATGTAAGTATGAGAAATTATGTATATGCAGCATTGTCATTGTGTGCATATAAATTAGCAGTAAAGATATTTCACATTTTAAATACAGTTTAAGGAAGTAACATAACAAGAATTAGAATGAGGGGGGGAGGGGGGGCACCGGTTAGAACTAAAGGATAGAAGCATAAATACTAATGTTAATATAATATAAATACTAATATAACTCACCTATTTGTTATCTGTAAAAAAAAAAAAAAAAAAATCCTAACCCTCCTGATGCAATGTGTTCCTTGTACATGCTGATGCATCAAAACGAAGAATCTAAATGCATAATAAATAAAAGCAGGTTTGTTGATGCAAAAGTGATGTGAAAGGTTGCTATTAATAAACGATTCAGGTTACTTATGCTAATTATTTTTGCTTTCCTGCAGGGAGTCTAGGAAATTGAGCCAAAGCAGCTCTGACTTGCAAAAAGCCAGCCATGGGTCTGTTGAGAGTCTGACACAATCCTTGAAGGGACTGAACAGCAGCTTTGCGACTGCCTCTACCGACAGCCTGAACTCCGAGTCCAGAATGTTCAGCGATGGGAGTAAGTCAGTTATACTTGCTAACTCAGCTCTTGAGTTAGGTACTTGAAAAACATTGTATTTTTTCTGTTTCGCGATAGCATTTGAATGCCATTTAAATGACATCATGCTGAACAACTGTGATTGTTGAACACAGGGGTGTCTGCTTATAGTCTGTTTTGATAAGAGACACTGTGTATTTACCACTAATGCTTCTCCTTACCTACAAGTTTAAACATGGAGCATTAGCATTACTCCTGCTTATTATGTTATTCCCTGTGACATTCTGGAGCTGGTAAACTAAATTTACACTGACATTCTTAGTGAGAACCCAAGGCCTACCTTTATTTGATGGGGTCATTACCACTTGATTTGCCAAGTAAAGTACAATACTGTTGATATGTTTATGTACCAGTATTTATTTTTACCTTAAACGAACACAACACACATATATGTTAGGAAATACTGACGGACACCTTATAGTGGATTTTGCACAATGTGTGAACTAATGTCAAACTCTAAACTAAAACTTTGTCTTACCTCTGTTTCTCTACAACAAGACCTATTTCTGAATCAGTGACTAGATTCCCCATTGCTCAGTATCACTTTCTCGTGACTTCAAAGTACTAAAGGAAGGAGTATTTTATTCTGGAATTGTGTAGACATTGTGCCGTGGTTTAATAAACTATCAAAGCAAAAGTCAGCAATAACAGACCAAACACAATGTTGGAACCCAAACAAAAAAGAACTGCTTTTCAAAGCACTTTTCAGTACAAGCAAACATACACCAGTAGTTACATCCTCACTCCTGTACAATGGAGTACTGTGTATAGCAGCAAAGACTTTAATTAAAATCTAATAACAGGTTGTCAAAAGTTGTTTTTTGGCAGCTGCTGCTTTGTATAACTGCAAATAACTTTTGCAAAAGAAAATGGGGCATCCTTTGAATTATTGGATAAAAATGTGCAGGGATATTAATATCCCACTGTATAAACAGCAGAAATATTTTATATTTTAACGTGTCTTCTAGTGAAAGCTAAATCTTACAAGCTAGGCCAAATAAATGTGTTCCCCATAATATGAATTAGGCAAAACAAGTCTGAATCCCTAAAGGCACCATACAACTGTTCAAAGTATCAAAAAAGTATTCAAAAGTCTCAAGACAAAAAGGATGGTGACCTGGATTAATACACCGCAAAACTTTGCAAGGAATATACACAATGGCATCACTGAGATATGTAGACCTGTGGCGAATCCAAAAACACTAGTTTTATAAAAAAGATCTTCTGAAGAAATGAAGTTGTTAATATTGTTGCTTTACTGTTGACTCTGGCACTATTTCCTATATGTCTAGTTGTAGTATAGTTTTACTGTAGAATGAGTATCTCACACAGAAACCATTTAATTACAGTAGCAGCGGTTTCATAATGCTAGTTTCTATGCCTCCGGACAATAATCCCATCCAAAAACGTTCAAGGCTGTTGCAACATTCTCCTGCTTTTCCATGATATAGTAGTTCATACCACTCCCTAAACTGTATGTGCATGCGAGTAAGGATGGACACCACTGCGCTTGCAGAAATACAAAACAACGTGTGTAGTCAGTAAGTTACCCTGCATTTGTTTAAGTGAAACTGTTTTTTGTTGATTCAGTCTCATTATTATCACTGTAATCCTGAGATTAATTGTGACTAAAACTCACAAAGGCTGTGGTACATATGCAAAAAACTAAAATAAATGTAAAAAAAAAAAAGTTTAAAAAGAGAAAAAAAAAGGAAATCCTATTTTTTTTTTAACTTGCCCTAACGAGAACAGTTATAGTGTCACCTTTTGCTGTTTGTACTGCAACTGTAATTCACAACTAAGTCAACAGAGTCCTTCTGAGAAGATTCTTCTTTGCATTGCACATTTTATAGTTATGAAATCAGTTGCAGTATTATCCTAGGCATTTGTCTGCTTTGGTTGATTTTGTGTAGGTTTATATCCAAATTTATGAGTTTGATTTATGAATCGGTAAGTACATTTGTATTTCATTTTCACACTCCTGAGCTCAAAGTCTGGCCTGGATCACACATCACCGGATGAGCTTAGTTGGGCTGAATGGCCTCCTCTACTCCATGAATTTTTGTGTGTTATATTGGTTTGGTACCCTCTACCTAGTATACCACCACCTAATTTGTCTCAATGTTATAGTATTACTTTTTTTTTTTTTTGCTTTTCCCTTTCTAGGTCATGAAGGTGCTCTTTCACCAAGTCTGTCCCATTTTGGAAAGAATAGGCTCACCTCCTCCCCTGTTTCCCCACATTCTGAGAACTCCACAGTCAGCTATGGCAACTCCCTCCTGCCTCCCCCTCTCCCACAGAAGATGGTGAACAGGGCCATGTCAGCTCCAGATCAGTCGGGAGGCAGGAGTGCCACTCATCCCAGGAGCAGCCCCCGTCTGAACTTCAGTAACTCAGAAGGCAATGTCTATGGGCAGGACAGGTCACATTTCAGCTCCCCCTCTAGCCCTGTGGATCAGCAGCACTTGTATTCTTCTAACGAGTCCCTTGAGAGGTGCCACTCCCTGCTTGGCCAACAGCTGCGCTCTCGGACTATGGAAGAGGTGACTGGCAGAAACAACAGCAGGCTAGGCCTGAGGAACAGGAGTGGGGCATCTTTCTCCTCCTCCCCCCAGCTCAGCGTGCCCAGCTCCAGCTCCAACCTCCAGCTTCACACCCTCCTGAGCAACATAGACAGCAGGGAAGGTGTCTATGCTAAGCTGAGCAGTTTGTACGCAGAGTCCCTGCGGCGTCTGGCTCTGAAGTGCGAGGACCGTTTTACCCTCGACCAGAAGAACCCCCTTCGCTTCAACGAGAGCAACTGGTCGCTCTTTAAACTGACTTGTAATAAGCCCTGCTGTGATGCTGGCGATTCTGTCTATTACTCAGCCTCTTGTGCCAAAGACACAAAGAACACCTATGCTGTCAAGGTATGGGGTGTCATCTTGTTTTTACACAGTTCATGCTGCATAGTATTTATATGGTGACTATGGTTTAAATAATCTAACATATTGTTATAATTAAGTACTTAGTAATTGGTCTGTAAATTCCAGATATTATAAAGCAGGTGTAGAGGTAAACCAGATTATCCCTTTTTTTTTTTGTCTTTGCCAATGATTTTTACCCCAGTTTTCTCCCCAATTTGGAATCACCAATGTGTTATCAGTGCATGGTTACCTGTGGGACAAAGAATTATTGCTGAAATATCATTTTTTAATTTTTCTCTTTGCAGATTTGTAAAAACCAGAACACAGACTCTAAGCAGGGTCATTTGTATGGCCTGGCAGTGCAACAGGACCTGCCTCCCCATTTCAACCTGCAGCAGGACTGCGGCCACTTCATCGCCTGTGTTCCCCAGAGCATGTTACCCCCTGACGAGGCTGCTGGAACAGCCTCCTCCTCACAGCAGGGTGAGGCAGCTTCCACAGGCAGAGATACAGCCCTCTGCAACCACAACGAACAGGAGAGAGTGGTGGTGATCACGAGGGATGTGGCCTGCCAGACCACAGCAGACTTCGTGAAGGAGTGGGGCAGCTTCCACAGGGTGCAGCCGGAAGTGTACGAGCGGCGAGTGTGCTTCCTACTGCTGCAGCTCTGCAACGGCTTGGAGCACTTGAAAGAACACGGTGTGACCCACCGGGACCTCTGCCTGGAAAACCTGCTGCTTGTACACAACAGCAAGCACTCCCCTTCTGACATCAAAGACCAGAGGCACCTGCCCAGGCTTGTGATCAGCAACTTTGCCAAAGCTAAGCAGAGGGCGGGCACCATCGCTGCCTCAGACCCCAAGCTCAAGAGGGACCAGGCACGGCTGGCCCCGGAAATTGTCTCCGCTTCACAGTACAAGAAGTTTGATGAGTTCCAGACTGGCATCTTGATTTACGAACTCCTCCACCAACCCAACCCTTTCGAGGTCAGCCCCAAGCTCAAGGAGCAGGAGTACTACAGCGAGGAGCTTCCCAAAATACCTGACGTTTCCATCTACTCTGCAGGACTTCAGCAGCTTGCCTGCCTTTTACTTGAGCCTGATCCCATCAAGCGCATCCACATTCAAGAAGCCAAGCGCATCCTGCAGTCCCTGCTGTGGGGTCCTCGCAAGGACCTGATGGAACAGCAGTGGGATCATCAGCAAGGGGGTCCTGCTGAAGGGCTGCACAACTGGCTGAACCTCAAGAGGGCGTTGCTCATGATGAAGTTCGCAGAGAGGTCCCTTGAGCCTGAACAGAGCACTGAGCTTGAGGACTGGCTTTGCTGCCAGTATTTTGCCTCTGCCAACCCAATTTCTCTTTGTCACACTATGGAACTGCTACATTTCTGTGAATAGTAACTAAATGGCTTAATATTAACAAACATCTTTGTTCTGATGTGCCATTATTTCCTTTAACTAAATTCCTTTACTGTTTCTGTATGTTCAGTCTGTGATTCAGTAGATGTTGGCACTCTGAACTCCAAGCCAGGAGATATTGGTTTTGAATCAAATATCTGCCTAAGCTCCCTAATTTGCAACCTTGTACCTAAACTGAGCTAGGTATAATTTGGGCTCGACTGAAAGCAAGATCAATCTCATTTCCAGAGTACACAGACTGAAGGCCGGTTTCTGTTCCATGTTAGAAATTAAACGGTATAGAAAATGTAAATAAGCTGTTGAACAAAATATAGATTAAAAAGGGTTTAAACTCTTCTGGATTTTAATTTTGCTAAAGTACATACACATATTTTATCCGTTGTATTTTTCATTGAGCATTGCAATATTGAAACAACTGCTGTCATTAGCTTTTATGTTTACAAGGAATTTGTGTCATCAATGACATTATGTTTACTTAATTTTTTTATTCCACGGATGCCTAATTTCCAGTAAAACTGGAAGGTAAGACTACTTAAACATTTCACAAATATGGAGTCGTTAATAAAGGGGTCTGTAAATAAAGAGGTGCAGGGGCGCAAGCAAAGACAATAATACAGTTTTTAAGAACCACACATTCAAAATCATGCACATTTATTTGAAAGAGTATTGTACTAGTGTTAGATGTTTACAACCACGTAATCTACATTATTCATATATAAAGTAGTAGTAAGTGCAGAAAAAATTAATTCAAAGGAACCCCAGGACAATAAATAAATAAAGCCTGCATACATAGTAGGGTTGCCATCTTTGAAATGCAAAAAAATCTTCCACCGACAACACAACTGCTCCGCCCCTCACAGTGAATTACACAGGACTACATGTCTGATATGTATGTTAATAAACAATATTTACTTATTATGCCAATATATATATATATATATAGCGTTGGTATATATATATTATATAATATATCTTATAATATAGATATATATATATATATATAAACGTCAACTTGCAGTGGCCCATACACATGCATAGATAAACAGGTAATGAGATATTGATACAGACGATAAACAGATATCAGTTGAGAAGATTTGACAGTCTTGTTTTCAGCAACATTTACTCAGATTTTTTTATTTGATTTTATTTAATTTTTCCCCCCAACAGCACAGAGAACTTGAATGTGAACCAATGTTTCAGAACGTTGTAGCCTACATACTTTCCTTTAAGTCTATTTTTGGAATTTGTACTTGCTGTCTGATTTTGCCGCTTCCAACTATTTATTATTTTTAATGGTGACATCGTAGAATTCTACTAGGAATAGCTGAGGTTGTATAATGCAAATTTGCAGTTCTCTTTTGACCAGTCTAACAAATTTCACTTTGAGACTCACACACACGTGGTGCGCCAACATCTTGGTGGACAGACAGACAGCTGCTGTATTTTCAGCAGTTTTAAGCTGTTATCACTCAAACCGGGCAGGTGGCAATACTGCAGTAATGATCTTAATGTTCATGTTGAAGTAGGCTATAATATTTTGTCATTAAAACTTGTTGTTGTTGTTTGTTTAAATTATTGTTCAGCTTTTATATTTTGTTGTGTACTCATTTAAACAAACCAAGCAGCGTAAGAAGACGTTTTTCAAATCAAGTAAGTTTATTTGTGAATGGAAAACGACTTGTTGTGCTGCCAGTGTCATTAAAGACAAAAATCTTAGCTAAAATCCTAAAGTACAAAAGTATGAACTTGGCAGCGGACTGTCTCTGTTTAGCGCGGACGCAATAACTGTGTTGAAAATTTTAAGAAAACGAATTTGAGAGCAAAAATGTGTATGACATTAACTTTCATAACTGAAGATGTACCGTACCTGTGCCCCTGCCTGCCCCGGCACAAATTAAGAACTTAATTAATCAATTCCTGATTCTATCCAAAGGCTGAAAATAGTCTTGCATGTCCTCTTTTTTTGTCTAAAACTTTTTTCTATTTTTTATTTAAAAAATTTTTCTATTTTTTATTTCTTGTAAATCATGCTTTGATTTAATCCATATTCAATATTAAATTTAATGTGTGCAAGTGTCATATTCAACTGCCAGTAAAATGTAAATACATTTTGGTATTGTTTTCTGGTATTATTCCTGCAGTTTACACATATAAAAAACTACATTTAAAAAAAAACTTAGATAATCATGACCTGCATTCACAGCATGCGAGGATGTGGAGCACATCCCCAGTGGTTAGGCTCTCCCTGTTAGCATCCACGGATCAAGAGGGACACTACTCCACCAGCTAATTTAACACTCCTGTCCAAGGACACTATCTGCCCCAACAAACAGTGCCGGGTCTCAGAGGGGATCCTCAAGCGTGCCTATTCAGCCAGTTCATTCGCTGCACAGCTTTAATAGTATTCTGGTATTATTTGCTGAGGTCCATCTCTGACAGCCACTGGCCCTCAGCACTACAACTGGATAAACTGTGCCTGGTTAATAAAAACCTGCTGTCTGTCAAAACTGAACAGGCAGGCTGTAGGCAGAAACCTGGCTGCGCTGGTAGGCACCTGCTGGCAGCTTTGGTTTTCCCTTCGGATGCCACCCGATCACTCCAGGGCATGCATTTGGTCCCACGGTGGACGAGGTGCTGTAGCGCTCTCACCTTCTTCCCAGACGACCACTTCCAATGTACAAACCAGCAGCAGAGACCAGTACAGCCGGCTGTGCCTGCTTCCAGGTGGTGTTCAGAACCGGCCCACGGCTGCTCACCCTGGAGACTTTAATAAGTTCCCCCGCCCAGCACAGAGACCCTAGGAGTTTGCTGCCGCAGACCCATGGCTCCTGCTCAGGGAAGCCATCTGGAGTATTGCTAAGAACGAAATAATATTGGCGTCAGTGCACCACATACATCTGGGTGCTTACTATCATTCAAACCGGCTACTCTGTGCAGTTCAAGCACGGCCCCCCTCCCTTTCAATAGCATCAGTCATGGATCCACAAGACGCCGCAGTGATGACTCAGGAGGTAGCAGCTTGCTGCAAAAAATGGGCTGTTCACATGACAGACCCCCTCCAGTTGGAGGAAGGGTTCTACTTCAGTTACTTCCTAGTGCCCAAGCAGGTGAAAGTTTCCATTTTCAAACACACAAGATTACATCAAAGGAATTCTTAAGACATATAGCCTTGGGTTCTTTTCATCCAGAGCTGTACATTCAAAGACAAATTTTATTGCTTGCCTAATATTCTCCAATTGCTGCTTGTTAAAAGGAGAGTTGCTGAAGGATAGTATCAGGAATGTTATTCTCTTGAGCTGGAGTTTTTATATTCCAGCAGGTTAACACAGGAAGCATTATCCTTGTCAGTGTTGTTCTCAGATACCAGAGAGAGGTGTTTTTTTTCATATATATGAAAGTGATTAAAGTAATAGATCTTTCCAGTCAACATTTCATTTCTGACCTCTACTCTGATTCTAGAAACAGTTACATTAATACATTTTATATTAGTAATGCTATTTACTGTACAGCTACAGCCAAAAGTTTCACCCTTATAGAATTAACAAATTTTGCTTCATAAAGTCGAATGAAACCTGCTGAATAATGTTACATTAACATAGTGAATTACATAACACTTCGTAGGTTTCAATATACTTAACTTAAAAAAAGGCAATTATGACATTTCAAAATCTAATATGAAATATTTTAGTACTATTATGGCTTCCAGTAGACTTTTGAAATAACATTTATTAGTTTCTTTGATTACATGATGTTAAATAAAAGATCTAAATGATGTTCATATATACAATGATTGCACCTCACCAAGGTTTATTGCCCCTTTAAGACAGGATCCAGGACATGGAAATTTATTTTTCCAGCGCTTGCGTGCTATTTTTTAAATACCCAAACACAAAATAACAAACAGAAACAAACACCTAGCTCTACAAGAGCACTAACTGTATACAAACAGGAACCTAACAAGTACAGGACAGCTAAGCCGTTTACCTGTAACACCAAAACACATTCACACAAAAAAGGCTTTTACACACTATCTTTAGTTACGGTTGAATTCACCAATAACCAGGCTCCAAACACACCAGCAGCCCTGAGCACAATGGCTGCTTCCTCTAAATACCCTGCACCTGGCTCTAATTTACAATGAACACCAGGTGCAGGGGATAACTAATAATTAAACAATTAGCCCATGTAGCCAGCACAGAAAGAGCTTAACCGGGCACCTTGTGTTATTATTTACATAAAGCCAAAGTACATAGTGTCACCCTTTTGGTTAAACTAAAGGTTTAACAGACAGTTTAAATTAAGGCACAATTAGTCTTTGTACTCCCTGTTTTGTTTAACTATGGCAACATGAGTTACAAAGCAAAAATAAGTTAATCCACAAGAGTGTTTAGGAGTTATAATTATTTAACAATTGTTATTGTTAAAGTTTATTTATTATTATTTATTTATTTATTTATTTATCTATCCCAAAACTTTAAACTGCTGCTGCTTGGCAGTTAACAAGCTGGATACATTGGTAGTTATTGTCCCGGTAACAACGGGATATGTGAAAATGTTGATGTTTTATAAAAAAAAGATGGCTGCCACTAATATGTTTACATTTGAAATTTAAACCTGTGTCAATTGACAAACAATTTACTTGACTAACTCAAAACCCCACAAGCATCTTCCCTGATACTGCATCAATACAACTGAATTTTAAAAAATTGTGTTGACCGTAAACGAAAATGGCCATTTGACGTATTTTTTTTTTAAACATTTCGAAATCAATTGATCTGACACTTGGCATATATCATCAGCATCCAAACCCGCATCAAGGTTGCAATGCAGAAGTTTCTGCGATAAATTTTAATGTTGAAATGGCTGCCAGAAACTTTAACGAAACTCGCCCTTAACAGCAAACTGCTACTATTTGAACACTGTTTGACCAACAAACTCCAAACTTGGTTGTTATTGTCCCAGTAACAATGGAATACAAATATGTCAAAATGGTTATGTTTTATAAAACAAGATGGCCTCCAGGTGTACGTTTACTTCTGAAATTTAAAACTGCCTCAGTTGACAAACGGCTATACTTGACTAACTCGAAACTTCACAAGCATCATCCTTGACACTGCAGCAATACAACTGACTTTTAAGAAACTCGCATTAAACAAGATGGCTGCCTGGTGCATTTTTGAAAAAAAAACTTTCAAAATCTTCTTCTGTGGAACTGCTGAAGTTGCTGATTTTAAACTTGGTACATTGAGAACTAAACACGCTTAGACGGGTACTGATGTGGGGCTTGGGAGCCGGAAAACTGCCTGGCAGTTGTAGTTATAATCAATCAAGGGGGGTGTCTGATATGCATAGTTACCAGTACGTACGTTGTTTATATTAATCTATGAAACCAAACAACAGTGTACACATTTGTTTAGCATTAAAACAAAAATCCCACAAAATGACCTTATTTTTTGTTTGAAGATTGGGAAGAAAGGTTGCTCTCATCTGACGATCTAAAACAGCCTTGCAGTGGATTTGATTACACCTTTCCAGGATAGGCCGCAATTGGATTGTGTTGATCATTTTACAACTTGTCCTAGATTGCATCAACCACCTAGCCATGGTTATTCCAAGGTTGCTACAAAAAAAAGTGGTTGATACAATCCAAGAGTTTTCCACAGTGCTGTCAAATAAACTCCAGCTATGGTTTATCCTGGCATGGACTGATTGATCAAGTGTATACTGCCATCTTCTGGCAAAACAACACAACTTGAGCACTGCATCCACTTTCATTATGTTACATCTACTGCCTTATTAAAAAAAAAACGAATGTACCCATCCTTGAAACATGATTTATTTATTTTTAATTTAGTGGTTGCCAATCATTTTTATTGTTTTCTCCCCAATTTAGTAATGTCCAATATTTTTTTTTAGGCTCAGCGCACCGATACCACCCCCGCTCTGACTTGGGAGGGACCAAGACCAACACACTCTGTCCTCTGAAGCGTGTGCCATCAGTCGCCCATTTCTTTTCACACTGCAGACTCACCGTGCAGCCACCCAGAGCTACAGTGTCTGAGGACAACGCAGCTCTGGGCAGCTTTCAGGCAAACCCACAGGCGCCCAGCCAGACCACAGGGGTGGCTGGTGCGCGGTGAGCCGAGGACACCCTGGCAATGTTTAGACTATAGGGCACATCCAGCACTCCACGCGGAACGCCTTTCCTCAATGCACCACTCAGGAGCCCCGAAACATGAATTTTAATATATGAATTGTTCATACATAATTTGCAAGTATTATAAATTTGGATGTATCCCACAGCTTTACTTTTACAGGTAAGGCCTTATCTCATTGACACCTATAGCCACTCCCTTTGATTCCCATTAAAAAAGGTTGATATTTTCATGCATGGCAACGGATAAAAAAAACTCTCTTCTAGTCTTTATATGTGGACATTTGGAAGAAGAAAATGCACCACAGCCTCATATGAGGATGCCATTTTTCTTGCAAGAGATCTTGCAAGCCTTCTGTGCACTAGGAAACATAGTAAGAACAATGCCTTATAAAAGTGGCTTAGGATAGCCTTCTGTGCACTAGGAAACATAGCAAGAACAATGCCTTGTAAAACTGGCCTGCTGTGAGGTGCAACTTAGTGGTGAATACAAAACCTCGTCACCAAATGCAACCTCTACAGTGTGCTTGCTTGGATGCCAAATTCCTCTCTTTAGATGAAGAGCAGGGTTAGTGCAAGCAGTGGCAATGGCTGTTTCAAATTCAGCTTTTGGGGGATCAGGGAGTGGTTCTGTCCCTATCCACTCCTTGGTCTCTTTTTAAAACTCTATGCACATCCTGAACCGTGTGTTTGTATTGTGATGTGAACTAACAGCACCCAA
Source organism: Polyodon spathula (assembly GCF_017654505.1). Classification (NCBI taxonomy): domain Eukaryota; kingdom Metazoa; phylum Chordata; class Actinopteri; order Acipenseriformes; family Polyodontidae; genus Polyodon; species Polyodon spathula. The sequence goes on from NC_054534.1 coordinate 16,540,341, forward strand.
GTTGAGACCTGAGTTAAACCCAGGCCTCCAGAGGCCAGTGCATGGAACCACGAGTATGACTTATTTTGTAACCTCAGGCCTTTCAGATTTGGCTTCATATAATAGGCTTCAACTGTTTCCAGAATGCTTACTCACACCTGCTGTTTTCACTCCAGCGCCCACATCCTCGTATGGCACTTAATGGTCTTGGGCTTTCTAATTCCCAGCCATTCTTTGAGGCACGGAATCCTGATCTATTGATGATTGCAGAGTCAGCTCAAATTGACTGGGGCAAATGTTTTTAGTTGCTATAACCGACTTACGTGTTTCAATTCGAATTGATATCAGGAAAGCCAGCATAACTGAATCACTCAAGCAATCGATCTGTGATGCCTTGGCATGAAGAGCACTGTAGCTATTCTGTGTGTTGTTACTTTGAAATGGATCCAAGATAAAACAATAACACTTTAGTATAACCCTCACTAAGCTCTTGTGTCAGTGCAGGATAAATAAAAAAATTATTCTTTTTTTGTGCAAGTTTTTGTTCTGTTCAATGACTATAATGTTACAATGTGAATTGCACTGCTCTTGAACGGTGTCCCAGTTGTCCTACTTGTGGTATAGACTACTTTAAGCCTAAGTTATTTCACTTGCAAATTTGAAGCCAGCCAGAATTTCAGCTCTCTGCATGTAAGAACTCTTAAAGCGCCAAGTGACTTTGCAGAAAGACAACCTTAGCATAACTAATTGAACAGTTTCAGTGTCTTAAAAAATGTGCATTAATATTCTACACATTTAGTATATTAGATTGGTATTGGTCTCCTGCTGTAAGTGGAGTTCTCTTTACTATACCTGTACACAGTGTGAAACAAGTTCAGCTCTTCTGCTTTTACACTGTTCCACATTCCTTCTCCTAGGGTTCAACAAACCATTTATATAAAAGCAAAATACACAATAGTGTTTTTATTTATTCAAAAGCAGTGCTCCCAGGGTTATAATTGAGATGTCCTTTTCAAGAGTACCCCCAGGGGGGCAGCAGCAGTTACAACCAACCACACAAGCCATATTACAACATAATCTGAAGTGGTTATAATAAACAACAGAATTCCAGAACAGGGGTATAAATAAAACCCTGTCATTCTGAAAGAAGGGAACTACTTCTCTTTCATGCATTTGCTAAACTGTGGATCAAAACTATGCAATGCAATTGTGCAGAATACTATATTCTTTCAAAGAGGACGGTTTAGAGGCAATGTTCCAATTGCCATGGAGACAATGTACTGCTCATACATCAGTGTTTAATTGTAGCCTGTAGGAAGATCCTTATTTAATTGTACAGAAACAACTTATGTTCATTCTATATACAGAACATACCTGCACGTGGTTGTCCAGACCCTCTGGCACACCATCGAATACTTTAAAACCCTCAAAAAAATCTGTGAGATACTTCTTAGTGCTACAAAATGGTCGTTTTTGTAACGTTTGTCTGTTTCTATGGAAGGTAAAGGCCTAAGTGTATGCAATAGAAGCTGAAAGATTTTACGTAAATATTTAATTTCTTACCTGTTTAATATCTGTCATGTGTGTTCTGTAAATTCTCTACTTAAATAGCTTTAAAACAAGCAGATCTTTTGTTTACAGTTTTATTTTTCTTGTCTGTTGTTACATGTATGTTTTAAAAATAATAATCAGACATGTTTAGGTACCAGTTGTAATTCCAAAGGGGATTTATTTATTTATTTTCATCCGTTTTAGCCAATATGACTCTGAAATCCTTTAGGTGCAATGCTGCTAGATTTATTTGAGCCCTAGAAAATGCTTCAAATCGAGTGTATTTCTCTAAACCTTGATTTAGGATTCTCTTTGCCAGTCGCTACAGTGGAACCTGTGTGTTCTATAAACCACTGTAGAATCAAAGTTAAACAAAACTGAATGCTTCCATTCACAATGTGATGGGGTCTTAAAGGAATGGGGCATCACCCCTTGTGATTCCCTTTCAGAATGTAAAGCTCTGTGAAGTTTCAAGCAGGAAACTCTACATACACTTGCAAAAATCATTATTCGATTGACAGGAATACCATGGCAACCATCGCCAAAAGTCAGGCAGACATTGAAAAAGGTCAATCCCACATTCATGTCAACCTTTATTCTGTGGAAATAGCCAGGTACATTTGAAACTACCTGTCTTTGTAGCCTATGTCGTGCAATGTAGTTTATCTCCTCCTCCCTAACCTCCACTCCACTTCATTTTTGGCCTTCCAAAGGGCCTTCCAGTCTAACTAACTGTCTCTCTGCTTTCTCTCAGTGCCGAAGAGATATATCAATTAAAAAGTCTGTGCCAAATGCCCCGAAAAGCAAAGTCTAACATCAAAACCAAACAAGTAAACAATGTTGGAAAACTGTATTTTTAAAAGAATTGTCTAAAAAATAAATAAAACAAATATTGCACATATTCTGTATGCTACCCTGAACTGACAAATAAAGTGCGTAGATTAAACTTGGCTCTGAAACACAACTTCAAAAATGCAAAGCGATATACTGTCAACAAAGACAAAATAACAACAGCCGTGATTCAGGTGACGTAAAGCATGCAGTGCAGCTTGACGTTGTAATTACTGTTGTTTTCTAGATAGAAAAACAAGCACCAAACAATACAGAAGAGGAAACAGACTGATATACAACTGGCAAATCATTCGCACAGAGGAAAGACTTCGCAGCTCCATAGTCATGATACAGCATGCGATCACTAACTGCATTTGTACCCATGTCATGCTTTTATACAACAGCCTTGTCAGCCCGGATCCCAAATAAGGCCACATAAGTAATGATGGACACGGTAATCAGCCTCTACTGTAGCAGCCTAGCATAAAAACCCAAATATCTGTCCAGGGTGCAGTCCGTGCCTCCAGGCCGAAAAGGCAAAGGTTGCCAGTAAAGGATAGGCTTTGCATTTCTCAAACACTAGCCTTTTGAGCCAGTCCGCGGTGGTCTTATTCCAAGTTCGAGCAAACTGTGATATTTTATGAGTTGTCTCCAGTGTCCAGATATCTGTGTCCGACAGGGCAATCCAGATTGGAAACCCTTTGCTGTCAAAGCCCCCAAACCCGAAGCAGCTGCATTATTGAGCAACTCACTGAGGGCTCAGCAGGGGTAATAGCTCATCTTGTACAACAGAGAAACAGACCAGATTAACAAAACACCTTCCAGATCTCTGGACTGCATGGGGTCCTCAGTGTGAACATTTATGCAAATCATGAGGATTGTTTTCACTCCTTCCAAACCAAAGACCAGCACACACTTCTTGGGCACAGTCCACAGGGGGTTTGTTGGGGGGGGTTTACATTGCAGAGTTTCACACAGGACTTGAAGGTTCTGAAAGAACACAGGCCCACCAAGAACAGCAGGAAAATAGAGCATGTAGCTGAGGTAAGGCAGCAGTGAACTGAAGGAGACGCAGTTCTCTGTTCTTGTGTCTCCAGTTTTCAGCTTTCCTTCATGAATGTCTAAGGACAGTGACATGACTCTTTGTGTAAGCAACATCAAGGAGGAGACTGCAACAAGTAGCCTAAAAAAAGAAAAATGCAAATATATATACACTTATTTTTAAATTCTGTTTCCAGGGTAGACCCCATAAGGATGTCAGACACCTTTGTTTTCCATAAACGGTGCAGTAGCTTCAGTAAAGAAACTGCAAGTAGTAGTCTAAGTAAATATATGAATCATGATGTTATAATAAAATAACTTATACAGTTTAATTATTCATATCATACAGCACCCTATACAATGTAGAATGACTTCCTTGACTGGGAAGCACATTGTTTCTTTATCTGACTTCCTGAAATGAGTTTCTGCAATGGTGACTGGTAAAAGACTCCATGTGATACCAGTCTTCGATGTCACCATTGCATAAATTAACAAATACATGTATGCATAGTTGTGGAAGGCAGTTACACAAAAGAAAAAAGGACCCCTGTACGTGGGGTTGTCCTTTTGAAGCTGATAGCCTCTGTCCTGGAGGAGAAGATGCCATGGGGTCTGCCAGCCCATCTGTATGAGGAAAGCTTAGGTGTGAAGACGCTGGGAGCTGACAAAGTGGATAAGCAGCCCAGAGGACAAAGCAGGGATCAGCACAACTAGGCAATAGGGTCCCATGATAACTACAGCTAGTAGAAACCCTCCGAGCATCAGGAGGGTATACCTGAAAACACATAGCAAAGACAGTATGTATTTTAAAAATTAAAATATCATATTAACAAGGCAGTTCAGCTTTAATCGAAAACAAACCAATGGTTAATAATAAATGCACTTCTATATCTACAGTATATGTACATTACAGTGGTTTTCAGCCCTGGTCCTCCCAATGGACCAGGTTTTTGTTCAGCTAGTAGTTACCTATAAATGTTTGTTTTAAACATGCATTATTTTCCAATGCAATAATACATCACTTACACATTTTAAACAATGTCTAGCCACACTGATTGTTCTAGAGTCTATGTTCAATAATATACAGTACAGTTTAAAAAGAGAACCGATTGAAACAAAAACTGGACCGTTGGCGGTAAACACTGCGGTAAAACATTCACTCCATAAAAAAAAGAGAAAACAGTAAAAAGGTGAGTTGTTTGTTTATTGTCTGAAACAGTATTGCTGTTAGAAATATGCAATTCAAACAGTCTCATCACAGTATATCATTGCATTTAGAACAGGAAGAAAACTTACCTTGAAATCAGGGAGAGGCATTCAGTTATGCTCAGATAATAAAATAGGCAAGAAACTGGAATGACATCATACTGGTATAAAATGAGTGAATGAACGTCAAAGATATAAAATCCATATTAATGTAATATTGGTCTTTATATGTATATTTAACAAGAGACAAAAATATCAAAGTTGCTGGTTAAACTAATGTAAATATTTGTATGACTATGTCACTCTGCAGATTGTGGTAGCTTGCTACTTTGCATATGTAGACATAATGTAAACACCTTCAGGTGACAAGCATGGTTGTTTCCAAGACAGTAAGAATTTGCTTCAAAATTGTTATGATGCACTGCAAAAATAGCCTGTCCTATGTTTATTTAACAGCCCATGAGGTCAAAATAAGTAATAGTTATCTTTACATAAAGCATATTAACACTTTTAAAAGCATGTTATTTATTTTGCCAATAGTATTTGATGGTTGTATTGATACAAAGATCAATACTTTTTTTTTTGTTTCCTTTGAAAACATACCATTCATTTATCACAACTATCCGTGGCTATGCAAATATGCAACGCCATTAACAGCGTTTGTGAAATATGGCAGGCTTAAAATACAAAATATTTAATGAATAATAGAGAAGGGTTTGGGTCTGTACATTTAAGGGCATGTAACTGTATTGACAGGTTTAATTCTACCTAATATTTACAGTAATCACACTTGATCTATTGAAGGCTATATCTTGGTAACCACTTGTGCAAATAGGCATGTTATTATGATAATCTATTGCAAATGATGTTGATGTATGTCAGGGTGAGCTTTTAATTATGTAATCTGTTATTTGTACATACTTTGTTTATAAACATGTCAATAAAAAGTGAATACCTATAATGCTTTCTTGTTACTAGTGCCTTTCTTGGTAATATGTGAATGAATGTTATAGTATCGTAAATATTACTAGTATAACGAGCCTTGTTCGCCACCTAGTGGCAATATTGAAAACTACAATCATTAAAAAATAAAAAAAAACACCCTTACCTGCTTTTCTTCTGTATGGTAACAAAATGTAAAACACTATAACGTGCCACATGAAAGAAGACCATTCAGACCTAATTATTTTGCTTAAATATTTAATGTCTAAATCAGAAAAGTAAATAATGAATATATTTCATTATTACCGTCTATTAATAACATAATATTTTATTTTGTTACTTACATACAAATAATCAACTGTTGTCAGTTATCTCTACCCATATTCGTAATAAAGATATTTAATTTAATATGAAATGCCTATGCATGTTTGGTAAGTTTTAACATCTAAAGTGCTTATATGTACATACGCAGATCTTGTCAGTAATTGCGTATTTCTGTAATTCATTTTGTAATTTTCCATTCCCCGGTCTACCCCCTGTTGGTGATGGGGTTTCACTGCACTCTCTCGGATATTTATTTGCTTGCTTCACCCACCCTGAACTGCAGCAGTGTTTTGAGAACGATCTACAAATTCAGTTGTGTTTCATTCCCAAACCGATCGTCGCCTTGTAGTGTACCGTCGCCCGCCTGTCCTCTCACCGAGGCCGGATGGTAAAATCTAACCTCCAGCGAATCTTAAATAGTCATTGCTTTGCCCGAGAGAAAGAAGGAAAACAACAATATCATCACTCCATGGCTTCTTTAAGTAACAGTAGTATTTGTGACATGATGGACAAGTAAGTGAAAAAAAGTGGTGGAGTCGGGTCGATTTTTTTTTTTTTTTTTTTTTTTTTTTTTTGTAAAAGAAAATAAGTTTAATAATTAACAACATTACACGTAGTCACTGCCTCGGATTTATGCGTATTTTAATGTGTTCTGTAGGGGGTTGTTTGTGTTTAATTCAAATGTGATGTTCTGAACGAGAAGTTTTATGCGTTTTCATGTTGTGGCCTGTTACTTACTCTTCCTTGTAGTATTTTTATAATACAACAGGTTTTAAATTACAAGTACGTCCATATGAAACCTCACACAAAATACAGTTGTCACGTATTTAAAAGGTAACATCATTGTAAAATAATAAAAGCGGTTTTATACGCAAATAAGAATCGTATCTGAATATTAATTATGTAATATGATGCTTTTTGTGTTGACTAAGGCCGTGCTATTACGTTTTGGTTTTTTTTTTTTTTTTTTTTTGTTGTTGTTTTTTTTTTTTTTTTTTTGTTAATATCTGAAGCAGCTATTGTTTTATATTTGTGGGGACGGAAGTCTGCCTTCTCGTTTTATATTGTAAATACGTTTGTTTTTGTCTTTTATTACAGTATTTTAAAGGCCTGTTCACGCATCTACGTCACAGTAGTTGCTAGCGCAAAGCCAGCCAATTTGACTTCCTCCCCGTTTTGACGTCAGCTGTTTCAATGGCTAACGGTATATTTGCATAAAAGGCACAGTGTCTTTTGTAAAATAATGCACATTTTACACAAACAGCTGGTTAATGAGTTACACATTCATGAGTAATAAAAGTCCAATTTATAAAGTGCAAACATTGTCTGCAGACTAGTTAGTGTACTGTTTTTATAGCTAGTATTTGTATCCTGTTTTACAGCTAGTAATTGAAAGACCGGCATTTACTGAAACCATGAAATTATGATGATCACCTCGCGGAACCCCCTCTTAAATTCATGATTATCATATTAATATAAGATGGAGATCTTCAGTACATATTTGGTAACAGTATGATCAATTTTCAGCTTTGGCCTTTACTGTATACTGGTACTTTTGACTAACCAATGAATCTGTTACATAACACATGCAATCTCTCTGGCAGGTGTCTTTTTTAAATTTTGTATTATATTTTAACTTCAGGTAATGATATTTGAGTTTTTGGTGCCTTCATTGTTTTGTGAGGAATGCATTTTGAAAAATTGTTACAAAATTTGCAATTATTCTATCAATCCAATTAAGTGTTCCAGCGCTATTTATATATTATCAAGTCAGGAAGATTTGAACGTTTCTGTAATCCAAATTGGTTATTCTGAAAGATGCAAAACACGTTTTTAATTAAGAGTATGTTGTTTTACACAATTTAAACTTGGTTAGGTATTTTAAATACATTGAACGCGTATACATTGAATTACAGTTTCAATTATAAAATGAAATTGAACCTTTTTTAAAACGTAAAGAATGTTGATAGGTGCTGCGAGAGAGGAGGTGGGGTGGATTTATATAGTGGAACGCAATGCTGTTGCACTGAAATACAGTGTTGTCTCAAAAAGGGAGTGTAGGTATTTATTTTGGTAACATTGCCCTATTCCCCCCAGCTTGTCTGTTCGCTGTACTAGTACCTGCGGTTCGGGGCCTCTGTGGTGCTCCTGATGTCCCTCTCCCACCACTGAAGATCCCAGGTGGGCGAGGAAATGGTCAGCGGGATCACACTCTTTCAGCTCGACTGCTGTATTCGGTATGTATCGCCTTATATTCGAACATGCAGATTTACAATGCATTTTTAAAGCAGATGTTTAGAAATGTACTGTGCTATAGTATAGGTTAGGTGGTGCTTCTTTATAGGCCCTTTATCAGGCTTAGGGAACAAGTCAAATTACTTATTTTCTCTCAGGAATATATGTGGATTTACAGGTAGGTATTTTAAAATGGCTGGAAAAATGTAATATTGTAATTTTATAAATTTGAGCATTTATGTTTAAGAAAGGAACTTTTTTACAACAAGCTACAGTGCTTTACTATAGCGAAGTATAGCTCTTAGTTATATGTCATCTGCCCCTTTCTAGTGGGAAAGCCACCTTCCTGCCCTACTCTGGCAGCTGATTTCTGACAGCATCATACCAAGTACTTGTAAATCAATGTTATATAAATCATTTGACCAAAACACATTTAATTAATTGTAAATGTTTCCTTTTCTGAAACATTAGAATTTGATAATATATCTTGTTGTGCCACACTGGAAGAATGTTGCTTAAAGATCTGATCTTGAGTAAACTGTCTGTATAAATACACAGATGCTGACAGCTGATTCTAATAGATCATACTTAATTGTATTCTGTGAAGCAGAGCAGTAATTTATTCAGCAGAGATCTAATTCAAACGTTTCCTTCAGCACAACATGTTCTGCTAGAAAAACAAAGACAACATTTTTACAAGGAATGCAAGACGTTATTTGGCTGGTAAATGAAGGTGCACAGGTTCCCAAATATCCAGCTGTCCATTTAGAACATGGCCTTTTCTCATCAGGTTTAATCAGATAAGTTAGATTATAATGGATGTGGGATTGAGTATCCTGTATACAAAGGATAAGATGTACAGTTTAAAGCAAGCTAATAGTTCCTAATGTGTGCCCTGTTCAATATGGTAGTGAGAGTGAACTTGAATTAGCGAGGAGTAGAGTACTTAAATACTTAACAACAAAGAAAATCCTGACATGGTTGGTACCCCACTTCAAGTTTACTTAGGAGGAGGGCTACTGAAAAAACTGATGCTTCTACTTTTTTCTATATGCTTTCAGTTTACTAACAAATTCCTGAAAAACATGATGCATGCTGTGTGTCATCCTATGTTTAATTGTAACAATTCTTCCAGTGGCACTCAGGCTAAGGTTAGGATACATACGGAGAAAAATCTTTTTTCCGAAGAACAAACTGTTTCTTTTCTTGTCTTGATTTTGATGTGATTTCGAAACGATGAGTGAACCACCCGCTCTTATCCTTTTGTTTTTTAAAAAAAAAGGATAACAAGCTGACTGTCACCGAGGAGTCTGATGTGAATGGAAGGCCCAGGATACTCCATTTCCAGACCAGACCAACCGACTCCAAGGTTATCAAGTGGGATGCGGTGCTGAACAACAATAATCTGTACATTGAAATCCCCTGCGCTGTGTTACCTGAAGGCAGCAAAGAAAGGTGACTCATTCTAAATCCAGTCTGACGCCGCCTGCACTCATCTGCATCAAATGCCTTTAAGAGCCGTCCACTGTTAATATTCACTCTTCATTCTGGGGATGTTTTCAGAGTATTGTCTATCAATAGGGTTACGTGCAGCACAACCAGCTATAGTGTGAGCTTTGCCTTTTTGTCAGTTAGTCTGCCAGTAAAAAGGGATAATCTCTTATGCTTGTGATTGTTTTGTGTTTCGGGGAGAAGGGCTATACAGAGATCTCAACTGTTTATTTCCTGTAAGGTTTATAACATCTGTTGGATGAAAGGGCTGAATGCAGATAGATAGTCAACTGTGGTTATTGGCTTTGAATTTTATTTAAAAAGTGGAATCAAATAATTATATTTTTATAGTTGTATCAAAAGCATCTGAACATTCAGGTTGTAATGAGAATACGTAACTAACAGCACTGGGTTTATTGCAGAATGAATAACGAGCTTTTTTTTTATCCCCAGTTTTGCAGCTCTCCTGGAGTATGCTGAAGAATACCTGAACGTGATCAATGTTTTTGTTTGTTTTTACAAGAACACAGATGCTCGAGGTGAGTAGATGCAGAAGAGGTGTGTGAGTAAACAGATGCAGTACCTGTTTTCCTGTCTTGTTTGATACAGATTGGTAGATTCCCTGCAATATGGACAGGTCATTATACCGGCTACATCCCGTATCGAGTATGTTAGTGAGATAAACCCCATGCTACAGGTGCATATTAAATTATTTTCTGAGAATCTTTTGGTGCTTCACTTGTTTTTTTTATTTAAATCGTAATAATACAGATAAACTGTTGCATCCTGGTTCCTTTTTGTAGGCCACAGTCTAGTTGTTGATGACTTCATTTGAACTGCATCACCAGGTCACTGGGTACTAGGGTAGTAGTGTTGTTTGAAACATCTGTATTTCATATTTTAAACTACAAGAGTCAAACAAAAAAAGGTAATACCATCTCCCTTTAAGAACCAAAAGTAACAGACAAAGTGTGTAAATAACCAGTTGACCTTAATGAAATGTATGTTTTCATATGTATGTGTGTAGCAACACTACTTCGGACCTTCAGCTTTCTGGGCTTTGAGATTGTGAAACCAGGCCATTCCCTCGTCCCCCAAAGGCCAGATGTACTCTTTATGGCTTACACCATTGATGGCGACTCATCTGATGAAGAATGAAGAAAATAATAATAATGATCATTGACAGTTTGTGACCCGAGTGCTTATTGCCTTTTGTGCTTTTATGTTTTATGATGTCTTGTTTTTAGATTATAATGATACCGGTTTTGTTTTTTTATTTTATTTTTTGGTTAAAAAACAAGTATGGAGGAAACATTTTTGTTTGTCATTTAAGTAATGAACATATCATTGAAGAAGATTGTGGATGTCTTGCATCACAGTTACCGCTACTGCAATTCACTTTAAATGGAAAGGAATAGTTTCTTGAATACTGTTGATTTTACAAAATAAATGTTAAGGGATCAGAGAGGGTATTTTAACAAGTTAAAACAGCAGCCAAATCTAAATCCAATTGTATTTTTTCCCTCAAGGTAATTTACTAACACCATGCATTACAGTTCTAGGGTGGTGGTATTTTGATTACTGTTTAGATCATTAACATGAACCCTTAGTTATTTAAATGGGTGTAGTAATCTATGTTTAATGGGTTTTTACGTTCAGGTTTAAAAGAAGAAAAATGTCTACATTGTCTTTAGTCTTTAAACTCTCTCTAAAAGTTCCTAAAATATCTTTATTTATCTTTAGTTTGTGTAATGGTAGATTGATATCAGTACTATAAAGATACAGGGATTGGAGTAGACGTTTGTGTCTGGTTATTAGAATCATGTTCATCCAAACCAAAAACAAGACAAACTGCTGGATTGCAAGTGTGTGTGCTAAATGAAGATCTTAGTCTGCTTAAGTTAAGAGTTTATATTTTAAGGAATGGGATTTCCTAGGAGATATATAATAACGATTTTCTTGGATGATTTGATACATTCATAGTGATAGCATTCTTTATGAATTGCTGCATGCTGTATTCAACAGATGAAAAGTGGTATTGTCATTTCTTGTCCTTTTTTTATGTTTTGTTTGTTTTTGTTTTTTTTTAATAGGATGCACCTGCTTAGTGGCAGCTTTATTCATGTGTTTCTGTGCTAAATACAAATTAAAAATACAAATAACTCAGGTTGTTTTCCACTTTTTATTACTAACTTAAAGCTACAATGTCCCACAATCATTTGATTTCTGACTTTTTGTGTTAATTTATCCAGTTTTGTTCTTATGTTAATTATTTTACAATTTATTTTAACATCTTCTCCCTCGACTCCCCAACCCTGGCTCTCCTCTGTGCTTCGCTCAGCAAGAAGAGAACCAAACTCCCTGCTGCCCTAGACCTCTACCGCTCCCTCCTCTCCTTCTCTGCTAAACACTTCCATTTCCAATCTATTATCCAGACCAAAAACTACAGAATAACCATCCTTCAATCAATAAAGCCATACTGTAGACCTATTGGACAGCCCTGATCTCATGTTACATGCCTTGTTGTTATAGTGGGATCTCAATATCTTAAGTACATTGATATAGTTAAACTGCTGCATGCTGGTTCCTTTGCTGTAAGCCACGTGGTTTGCTTCTAGACGGTTGGAGTCCTACATCACAAGAAGTGATTAAGTACCTGGAAGGAACAGCAACTTTTCATCAGTAGCATTGTCCTTGAAATCTTCACCTATTTCAAATTGTAAAATGCAAGCAAAGAAACAAGATCATCCACTGAATAAAAGGGGGACTATTGCAAATATTGCTAGTGCCAAGAAGGGGAAATGGATATTAAAACCTTGGTTACCTCTCTTAAAGGATACAAAGTGAAGACCAGTAGTGTTGAGATTGAGATTGTGAAACCAGTTCAGTTCCTTATTAATCATAGAAATGTAAAACTTGCAGGACACAATAGGCACAAGACGGTAGTGCAATGTCAACAAATGTATATTACCAGTATATACAGTCGTACAGTATTCTATAGCATTACTTCTATTTACGCTGCAGTATTTCATTATCACAACTAACCCATTCCCTTTGCAGTTCACACAAAAAGCTGTGTGTAAAGCAAATGTTTGTCAAGCTACCTGTTTGTTTATTCACACATTTCAAACCATCTAACAGGGCCTTCCACCACTGCTGAATCTTTTCTAGGCTAAAGTTGTTCTGTAAACAAAAAATGTGTATGCACTTATGGAACAGATTTGCATGTTTTTAAAGATTGGATAAACTATTCACATATAATAAGGTATCTCGTGATCAAGCGGTCATACAATGGGCAATCAATGGCCTCATAGTCATTCTGCATTTCTAGAAAATTATAGCTCTACCAGTCACTCTGCAGAACAGGTTGCTCTTTCAATTTTTGCATCAATTTTAAGAAGAGACTATTTTCCATTCAGAGGTATCAACATATTTTGTAAGTACGTGAGCGTACTAAAGACATCAACAAACGTCCTGCTATACTAGTCTTTCAATCCCAATACTTGTTGTAAAGTAGTGTTACACACACACACACACACACACACACACACACACATATATATATATATATATATATATATATATACACACACACACACACACACAGTATATTTAATAAAATCCTGCTAAAAGATCAATATATGACCTTTCAACAGTACCACAAGAGGGCAGCACATTCCTGCATTTTGTAAGAAATTAACTACTAGCTACCATTTTGTTTAGCTGACTTTGTATGTTTGGTCATGGGATAAGCGTCATTTGTGATTTACTTTTGCTGACTGAAAAAAAACACTGTAAATACTTTATTTGGAAAAAAAGCCTCCCCTAACTGGAACACCATAATTAATACTTAACCTTCGTTTGAACACTACCTTGCGTCTTTAAATTGGAACAAAATGTTTATTTTACAACAAAATTAAAAAATATAATTGAGGCCAGTTGCTGTTTTCTTTCAGTTTTGTAAAAAGGTGGAATTTGACTAGAATTAACACTTTAAAATATGCTCAAAATAGCATACAGCAATATGTATTGCGCACTAGCAGTATGTAAGTTTTAGTCCCAGCATGGCTGTTACTTGATCACTTACTGAGCGTATCCACTGGCTTTAGGAATATTATGCTTCTGTTCACAAAATCTTAAGGAATGTTTTGAGGAATGTTTTTAGGGACTTTATAAGCATTAACAGCGGTTGAACATTTATTTGAAAACTTACAATAAATGTTTATCCCGCTTTCAAAAAAAAGATGGGCACTGTAAACTTTATTCAATTAAACATAAGTGGGCTTAAAAAACAGTCCTAAAAACTATCCTTAAAGTTTTGTGAATATAGCTCATTGTTAGAAGTCAGGGCTGCATTTGTATTTGCTATAATACCACTGCATGCTAATGGCTTCTGTGGTGCAGCAATCTAGAAAGTTGTAAAATATATCAAGCGGTCCCATAGTGTTGACAAATCATGTTTCGACATACGTTGATTAGTGAACAGTTTGTTCCTAGATAGCAGAAAGGTGTGTGAAAGTACATGTGAGCTGAAGGCTTGACATACAAAAAACCAAAAACTCCAGAATAATGTCCTTTATGTTTAGAAACTTCCTAAATTAAACTGACAATATTTAAGCCATCACATTTTTTTAGTGTCTTTTGAGTTTCCATTCCGTCTTTTCCATACAGCAAAGCCCAGTGCATTTGGTATAGATAGCAAGTGTACCACTATTAGCATTAACAGCAGCTATAATATTAATTATATTTGGTTCTATCAACTTGAGATTTTTTAAAAAGTATATATTTTGAAATGATGCCCAATATGTGTATGTCAATAAATTACTGAATGCGCATGGGAGCTCACATTCACATTCACATAGAAATAACTGATAACATGTAAATAAATTGCATATTATGTTTTACTTATTTTTCTGTGAAAAAGGCTAAATAACTTAGCTGTACATATCTAATTTCACAAAATATTAACTTTTTCTAGACAGGACTAACAATTGGATTTGGGGAATTTATTGCCCTTCATATCACAGTCATTATGGCATTGCACTGAATTGCAGGTGTGTACTGGTTCTTTCAAGCCCAGACCATACCAACTAGTCATGCGCTGGAGCACACCAGATTCTAGACACAACTGAAAAATGTTAACTGAGTGCGTAAATCTGGGAGCTAAGTGGACACTGCCCCTTTATCTTTGTCTTTGGATATACTCATAGTAAACTACATGTACTGGTGTAGTGTTATTTTTTTGGTATATGTTAAAAAGTGGTATGCATAGGCACTGCGCTTGTTCACAGATGACAACTTCTGTTAAGAAAGCAGGGAAACACCCATTCAAAATCGGATATGCTATGCTTTGTTTTCAGTCTTTTACGTCAATTTAAATATATCATATTTTCTAGTATTTTACATTATTTTTAATGTAATTTAACAAATAGTAGGGGATTATTTATCATAAGCAATACATTAGGTTTTGTAATTTTCCTAACTTGTATGCGGTGACTGTCATTCGTCGTGAATTGTTTTTTTCTTATTACTATTAAAAGTAAAATTGGTTATCTGCTTTCAGTTTACGTTTGCAAATGGCTATAACTAACTTTGACATTTGCTTTAAGTTTTCCTACAGACTTTATAACTATAGATTTGTATACAGGAGGGTGGAAAAATCTGACAATTAAAACAAATGCCAGGATAAAAATTAAAAAAAAAAAAAAAAAAAACGTAGCTACTGTAAAACTGTATTTTCTTATCAACTTTTTCCAACAAATGAAGTTGTTTTACATCATGGAGGACAACATCTAAAAAAATATGACTGAATCTTACAAAATGTAAATACCCGGGTGGCATCTCAAGTTTCCAGAAACAAAATCTAGAAAATCTGTGTTCCTACTTCTCTTTCGAATGTTCCTCTTTTTGCCAAAAGCAAAACACTCATCAGATCGCAATTGATTGCTTCTGTACCAAAATCTGACATCGTACAATGTCTGACATTACATGGATCAAGTTTCTGTACTAGATCATATTTTGATGATGTACCACTTTCTGACACTACACCAGTACTACGTGTACAAAAAAGTAGTGCTTGTTTTAAATCCTTGTATTATCCCTTGCTCGTAGTGAAGATGATAATACAACCTTAATATGAACATCATGTAGTTATGGAGGCACCTGTCCTTCCGTCTGTTTGTATGAACACGTCGTACGTTTTCAAACTTACTGCGGGTGTAGTACGCAGTGATCCGCTAGTTCATTAAACTGACAGATCTGATCAGCCTTTTCCTTGTAATAAAATGCAACACCCGTGATTTGTTTATTAGCTAGATTATGTGTAAATGCATCTGTGGTCTGGTAAATTAAATAATCTATTTTTATTTATTTATTTATTATTTATTTATTTATTCATTTATTTATTTTGTCTAATAAAAACATGACACAGACAAGTTCTTGAAAGTTATGCGCAGGGAGTAGAACTTTAAAGCAGTAACGGGGGCTTGTCCTTGCGTCATTGAGCTTTGCTGAATCGATTGGTTGGTTTCATCAGGAGGCGGCGTATTGTCTGCCAGCTTTTCTAAAGTTGTGGAGAAGGCTTCAGAGTTTTGCGACACATGAGCGGTAACATACTAAAAATAAGCACTTTGGGATTCCTGGGTATATATTTTAAAATACGTTTTAACTGGTACAATGCAAAAGTGTTCAAAGTCTTGGGGTTTGCTGTCCAGGGCTGTTGGCATGCAGTCCTGTAGCATGAAGCTGTGCTGCAGAGGACGTGTTTTAATGGGGAGATGGCAAGCAAAAAATGGGGTAAACAATTTTCAGAATATCAGGTATATCAGTGTAAATGGAATAAGAGGCTGCGCTGTTTCCACAACTTCAAGACAGATTGATAAAATACTACCCCGACATGATGATTTCTCCGAAAGACACATTGGACCAGGCGACAAAGAAAAACGAGAAATGCTCGGCACTTTGGGTCTCGAGGTAAAAATTATAAATAAATAAATAAAATGCCAGTTATGTTATTTTTGGAAATGCATTACATTGGAAGTTTGTTGCACAAATCCATTTCAGTTTAAAATAACAAATAATGTTCAGAGACTTATAATCTGAAAAACAAAAACAGAAAATGTCTGTGAAGGAGATTTGTATACGTTTGGACATGGATATTCTCAAAATCACTTTATTTATTATAGTTTTGCATAGCCTGGTCGTGAATGTAACGTGATAGAGCATTATTTGGGTTCAATGCCTGCATTTTTGTAAACCCCGCATTGTGAAAACAAAGTAACGTTTTTGTTTTGTTTACAGAGTATTGAGGAATTAATTGACAAAACAGTTCCATCAAGCATCCGTTTGCGACGGAGTATGAAAATGGATGACCCAGTTTGTAAGTTCTGTGCTTTTAGCCAGTTTCTAGCACGGATAGTTTACTGTGTTCACATTGTATAGTTTTGCATACTTTGACAAATTCACAGTACTATATTTACATTTCGTCGTCTTTGTCAGCGTTTCCTTGTATTAATATATTTCCAATTGTATCTGTACCGCTAGTATATCTAGTAGGTATCACTTACTACAAAATTTAACCTAACAGTATTACACAAATGTGCCCATACTTTGACACAGGAATTTGTTCACACTATAACACAGCGTAGACAAATTATTATTAAACAATAATGTACTAACATAAAAACTGAAAATATAGATACAATTCTCTTAACGTCATGATTAGGAAGTGTCATATGAGCAGCTTTTAATTTTTTTTGTTGGCGGTTCAGCATTTCGTTTTAGTATTTAACAAAGACTACAACGTGGACAGCAAGTGCAATTTAATGCATACAGGCTGCGTACGGGAAGTAGTTTTTTTTTTTTTTTTTTTTTTTTTGACATATTTGGAGTTGTTTTTGGTTAAAACCGACGCGGGGTCCCACAGCTCCCCTTGTGTATGACTCGGGAGTGTAGTTGTTATTGTGTAAAGTTCAGTCTGAAGCGCCTATGAGAAGTAAACAGTCCAGTTCAATCTGGTTAGCGCGAGCATTACATCACAGCAACATTAACGCGCGACTGCAAGAGGATTACTTTCATAGCTCCAAAAATGGATTGGAGCAGGGGAGTTTTCTATCTATTAGTGACCCCACTCTTGAATAATGGGACGCAAAGCATAAATTCATAAAACCTAACAATCTTTATCTTTTAATAGGTTACCTTTTGATCTTATCGACAGACTGATAACAATTTTTGATATTGTAAGCATTTCTCCCTCTGTAATTGTTTGGCACAAGGATACATACAGTTGATTATGAACATAATGTCGTGCCAGTGTCTAAATATCAAAGGTTGTCTGGTATCAGCTTTTTAATGCAGTAAATCAAAATGTACAGATATTAAATCTGTATAAAGTACACATATTAGTGTTCAGATTTTGAGCTTGCCAATATTTAAACTCTTCCCATAAAAATGCAGAAAGTCATTTATAAATTACTTAAGTATTTCAGGGTTGGACAAGAAACACTTGCCAGAAGGCTCGGGTGTAGACCACTTTGTGCGTTTCGTATTAAATGGATTCGAAGTGACAAGTCTGCACGTTGTTTACATTGTTCAAGTGGTTCTCAATGGGCTTTGGGTACCCCTAGGAGGCCTGAAAGGTTGCTCAATGGGTTCCCAGAAAATTCTGGAATCCTCTTTGGTAAAACACATATTTTAATGTACAAAAAGCAGTCTTCCTGTGGTGAGACAAGTCTTGTGACAATCTGCAGTACAGTTTTTCTTACTGCTTTGTGATTTGCCTTTTCCCTATTCATTTTGTGTTGTAAAAGGGGTACCCCAAACAAATAAACAAGACCACTTGTTAGTCCTTCAGGAAACCTGAGGGCCCACGTCTGTTCTTTAGAATGACACACAGTTCTTTTAAGATGGTTCCTTGTGTAATGCCTAACTGGTTGTCAGATTTGCTGCCTTGCCAAATATGGCTGAAACTGATGGCTGGTGGTCAAAACAAAATGGGGAGGCAGTCTTGGGGTCCCCTTAAGCTACCAGCAGCAGCAGCAGAATCTTATTATTCTGTTCTGACTGACAACACTTTTCATGTCATTTAACACTTTACCCCAATTCAAAACTGTTAAGTATTTTCTCCATCAGCCAGCACTCTCGTCAGTGTTGGCATCTGAGGTCGTCAATGTGGGATGGTACATGTCCGGTAATCGGCTAAAACAGGCAAATGGGGACTGGAAGCATGCTATTTTCCATGCTAGCCATCTATAGAAATGGAAGTACTCTGAGCCCCCTCCGAACAGCTGGCACTGCAAAGTCTGGGAACTATTACAGGGAAGAAAGTATGGTTGACAATTTAAGTAGTTTGAGCTGATGCATCTAATTTCTAGTATTTGCCAGAGCTCCACTCTTGAGGCTCACAATAACACCTAGAAATCATGTCTTTGCAATGCTTCTCTTGAATGTGTGATCTAGAAGTATTATCTGCATTGCTCGCTTGCATTTTGCAGCAACATCAACTTTACAGTGACTTCTAAAGTTATTAGTAATTGGCTCTGCGGCAGTAGTTCTGGGACCTTGACTGTCACTCGGTTTATTTGCTGACATGTTCTGTTCTAGGTCTTCTGATGTATGGAGGAATGTATGCCAATTGCAGTATAATTGGGGGTTTGAGGCATTTTATTTATTCAGAATGCTGCAATGACAGTTTATAGTAAGCCTTATATGACCAGACATATGGCAAATGTATTATGGGAAGGTTGCTTGTTTTGCAATTAATTTTACTTTAAATTCTAGTTTGTGGGTCTCCTGTATTCAATAACAGCATAATGTGTTTGGTTGTACACATGCTAAAATGTTACATATAACTAAAATAGTGATTACTTAACTATCGCACATTACAAATGTCTCTTCCTAGAACCTCAATTTTAGCAGCCGAAAAGGAATTCCAGATGTGTGAACGTTTATATTGACAATAAGATTTACAAGCTTGACTTCAAGTGCAATAGCTCTTGAATAATGGAACATTCCTCGGAACTCAAACAATCAGGAGCTCCAGCTGGATAATGAACCCCAGTTGAAAATTTTATTTCTGGGAATTCAATCAGACGGGACCAAGGGACTAAAGGGTTAATCTGCATCAGAATAAATGGGGTTAAGCCACCTCAATAGAACATTGCATTGCCTGGCTAAAGTGTGGTTTTGCAGTGACATAATAGCCATGTAAGGCAATGGTAATAACAACTGCAAAATAATCATTTAAAACTTTAAAGCTGCTGCACTTTAGGGCTGTCTGGGTTTATACTTTTTTTTTTTTTTTTTTTTTTTTTAAAGAAGCGTTAAGGTGCATCATTAAATGTTCTAAAAAATCGCCTTGGGGTTTGAGTGTTCTCATGCGTCATTTAATGACAAATTCCATTTTAGACTGTGTGCCATCTTGTTTGTAGCTAGGTGTTGGCATGGTTGTTTGCATCCTGGTTCTTCAGAGATCACGTGATCAACAAAACTATGGCAAACAGTACAAGCTCTCGATCAATATTGGAGCAACGTGACTGAGGCATTCAGAATGATTGCTAACATGATAAAAAAGGAAGGGGAAAATAGTTCAGGGCAAAAGCTCCTATTGCTCAAAGCAGGTGCATTAAAAAGAATAATATTTTTGTAAGAAACTAGTAGACAAGCATTTTGGCTATTGCATTTATCAGTGTAATGATTACAGTCAGTCCCCTGTGAAACGCCTTTTAAAGTGGTGTACTGAGACATCTATTGTTTTAAGTGGAATTAATTTGCATCCCCCCTCACTTGTTCATTCTAGCATGTTAATATGTACAGAACCTTTGCTTGAAAAAAAACTGGAACTGCTATTGCTGGAATAAGGGTAATGGAGACATGTTTAATAATAATCAGTTGTCCTTTTTTTAAACTCTATTTTATGCATCATATTCTCTAGGGGTTTTAAATGCCTCTACTTAAATTGAATGAGTTGGATTTCTGAAGCGTGGATATTAAACTGTTGATGTCATCCTTATGAGGCAGTGCTGTGAGAGAGCAATGAACTTTGCCCCTTGTTCAGTAAAGCTACATTGTACAAGGAGCTGAGCTGGTGAAACTGAGCAAGGTCAATGTCGGCTTCTGCTTATTCAGCATGGAAACCCTTACCTGACAGTGCATGCTAGGGATTACTTGTTGAGACACTGCCTGTACTACATAGCTCTGGACTGGGCGGATAATTGCCATACCTGTTTTTACATTGCTTTACACTGGATTGTGAGAAACACCTCCCTTTATGTTGCAAGCCTTGTGAAAGCTGATTCGGATAGCTACTGAAAGATCTGGGTGACTAATTTAAAAACCTAGGCAGGACTTTTGTTGTAGTCTTGCAAAATCAGCTGAGAGCAAGCTGTTTATTTCGAGGCTTCGCTGTCAGGTACTTTTATGGGCATGCTTTCAGGTTTCGGTCAATGGAAAATCATTTTGCATTCCTGGATTTTTATTTTAAAACCCACTGTGATAGTGCAAGACTTTGGGTGAGGGATTATCTGTTTTGTTTAATTTTTTTTTTTTTTTTTTTTTTTTTTATTATTTAGGCTCTGAGCTGTGTTTTTGTTTTATAATTTGATTTTAAAGAGAAATAAACTTGCAGTTCTTCTTCAGTCCTGAGTCTCCTTTCTCCCTACTGACCACCATAGACACCCATCCACTCTACCACATGCCCTTGTTTCTCTACACCAGTGGTTTTCAACTTTGGTCCTCGGTAACCCCTGTGTGTCTTCTGGTTTTCATTCCAACTGAACTCTCAATTACTTAACTAAACCCTTCATTGAACTAATAATTGGCTTAAGTAGACCTTTTTAATTGTCTTCGCTCCTAAAAAGTTGCATATTTAAAGTTATTGATAACATTCTGAAGTTGTTGAAATATCCAACTGTGTGAGTGAGTGGGAAAACAATTAAGTCCTAATTAAGCTAATTATTAGTCAATTAAGGGTTTAGTTAAGCAATTGAGAGTTCAGTTATCATGAAAACCAGAAGACACAGGGGTCCCTGAGGACCAGGGTTGAAAACTACTGGTCTACACAATATCCCCAGCCGGGGATAACAAAAGAAAACGATTTTAACGCTTTCCATACAACTCCCTCCTCCTTTAGCTCTCATCATTTACCTGTAGCAGTGTTCAGTTATCAGGCTAGTAATGGTTGCTGCTAGTGCTGGAGCGATTCCACTTTCAGTGACACTGTTGAAAATAAAATGGTGCCAACTAGGAACATCCAAATCCACTTGTTGCCTCTGTCAGTAATGTTTATATTGCGGTCTGCACTTGTGTCTACTGACTCTGCTTAGTAAGAATGGATCTCCTCTGTAGAAGAAAGTGGTACCCAACACTAAGACCTCTGGTCAGAACGCTGTGTTGCTAGCCTGTGTGCTGCCAACTGGGGAAAATAAAAATCAGACCAAGTTCTTCTAACGGTCATGATGGGAGCCGTAGCTGTTCTGTAGCTTGAGTGTTTTTCTTTATAAAAGGCACTTTAGGGAGATGCTCTCGTCCGAGTGTTAGGCACGGCTCCAATTCGGGATTTTTTTTCATTAAAAAAAACTTTCATTGACCAGCCATTGTATCAGTATGTTCGTTGCACGAAGGCTTCCACTAATTCAAACGTGTTTGTCTACTTTGTGTGCTCTTTTTAAACAGTCCTGTACTTGTGACCTGCTTGTTTTGTAATTGTTTAGCCTGAACTTCAAGTCTGATGTTTTTGTTTACTGCGCTGTCAAGATGCTTGTCAATAATGCATTTTCTTCGATGATTCATATAGGCCTGCAACTGCTCTGTGGTCCTGTTCAGTCCTTATGCTACACAGTACAAATTATTAATAGTAGCAAATGTTCCCTGAATAATTTTTTTTAATCTTGTGTTGTAGTATGTAGTGCACACATGGTTCCGCCAGACATAATGTCTGTTCAAGCGTCTACAAGACCAAAGTATGCCTGTTGCAACAGAATGACTTGCAGAAAGAAGTAGTGCAGTTGTCATGGCATTTGATGAAGAAATGTCTTGTCCCTCCAATCATGCTGAGAGTAGCCATCATCTTTCTTCTTTTCTGTCTGTCTCTCTGAGAATCTTCCAAATAATGAGCCACCGTGTGGTATCACTTGAATCCATGTCGGATTACAGAATGATAGGCCTATGTGAGTGTTTAGAGTGTTCACTTGTAATACTGAATGCAAACAAACACATGCCTCACTAAATTCCTTGTTTTGTCTTTACGATGCACGATTTGGTTCATGGAATTTAATGAAGTGTGGCTCTAACGTGTACTTAATTTCAATTCAGTTCGGCAAGCCTCTGGAGCATCCGTCTGAAACTGGCCTTATCGATCTTGAGTGAATGGTTTACATATCGAATACCTTCCTCATGATATTTTGTGATGTAATTTGTATACATTTCCACCCATTAACGTTATTCATTATGTTTAAATGACTCAAATGCAATACTTTTTCCATGCACTCGGTTGCCTTCCACTGGTTAGTGAATACAGTAGGTCTATAAAGATACAGAAAAGGGGCTTACTGCATGCAAAACATGTTACCACTGTTTAGTGACTGAGGCCCAAAGTGTCTTAATAATAGATTTGAAGTGTACAGGATGTTTGTTATATTAACTGTGATATATACAGACACTAGATTTCAAGGCCTTCTGAAGTCTCATCCGGTGTATGTGTGCATTTAACTGCCATAAGGGCCATTCACACCGGACGTGACGTGCATGCAGCCTCGTGTGTCATTCTGCAGTCGCCGCAGACCACTGTTCACACTGAACACGGCAGGGGAATGTCAGTGGGCGGTCTGTTGTACAGTACATGCAGCCGTGACGTGACAAGCAACAAACAGTAAATGCCAGCGGGAAAGGAAAACCTTTTTTTACAGAAGACACAAAGCTTAGTATAATTATATATATATATATATATATATATATATATATATATATATATATATATATATATGTGTGTATATATATATATATATATATATATATATATATATATATATATATATATATATATATATATATATATATATATATATATATATATATATATATAGCGTGTGTGTGTGTGTGTTTCCCTGTGGGCTTATTCACGCTGGAGCTCTGTAGAAAGGTGGGCTGGATTAGCACATTTTAAAAGTTCATCTTGCACTGTAATTTGAATGGAATGAGGTTGGCTGTTATGTGTTGGTGCCAGCATTTTGTATTCTTCACATAATTAAACGCAAATTCAAAGCCAGGGCCAATTCTTTTCATTCAGTGTTTAGAAAGCTGCCAAAAATACAACAGAGATAGCTGTGTTCAATTTATGAAACTAGCTCGTGAAACTGCCCAACAGGTATCTGTCTGCATGGAAAGCGACAAACTAGACAAGCAGAAAATGCAAAAGCTCCAGTTAATGTCACAAGTAGGAGCATGTAATCTAAGGTCATAGGTCATGGCTATTTACAGACCTTTCTGAAATCAGCAGAGTATGGTGAAGTAACGCGGTGTCCATCCAGTGAAATGCCTTGTACTTGACATTCAAATACTCAATCACTTCCCTCAATGATGGCTGCAGGGATGCTCTTGTCCTTTTTTGTTTTTATACCCCCAAGTATCCTTTTCATAAATGTCTGAATGTTACTGTTAAAGCATGCATGTATTGTTTGCTTGTACAGCTTACTGTGAAAATCTATTGGTGAATCAGAAATTTTGGAAACCAGTATCTAAGGCAAAATTCTCATGTTGAGTTAGCACTTTCTCGCGAACACAAACACCAATGTAATCTGGGGATTTCATCACATCAGAATGTATGACTGGACAGTGTTTATCTGAACATGGTCCCTGACCTTGGTGTTTTCGAACAGCACTATCCCAGGTGTGGCTAATAAACTAATCTGACTCTTTCTAGTGAATTAACTTACCTTAATACCATCTGCTACACCTGGTATGTTAGAAAATCTGAATTGGCGCATGCCTGCTTGGCTGGTATGGATTTGAAAGATTAAGGTGACAAATTTCTTTTTTCACAGTATTGGCACCTCCATTGATTTTGCAATTGAAGGCTGTAGCTTGGTATATTTTTTTCAGTCTGTATGAAGTGGTTCATGGTGCAGATCCTCCTTCACAGCACGCATGTGCTGATAATACCATTGGCATTGCCAGTGTTACTAACATTCATTTATTGTATTTTTATTTGTAGGTGAGAACGAAGTTTTAGAAACTCTATACAAGATAGCAAGCAAGAACAAGAGCTGGCGGTCCTACATTGGAATGGGTTACTACAACTGCTCAGTGCCACAGGCCATTCAGCGCAACCTGCTGGAAAACTCTGGATGGTTTGTGTCTTTGTTTTACTAATTTATTATTAAGTCATTTTGCAGACGCTTTTATCCAAAGTGACTTTGAGACGGGGGAGAACTATGCAAGTGCTGCTGCAGAGCCGCTTACAGGAGCGTTTACGCCTCTTCCGAAGGACGGAGCACAAGGAGGTTAAGTGACTTGCTCAGGGGCACACCCAGCGAGTCAGTGGCTGAGCTGGGATTAAACTGGGAACGTCCTAGTACCGAATTTATTTTTATAGATTTAGCTTCCAAAAAATTCAGTTGACAGATACTGTACAACAGAATGCCCATTCCTTCATAGGGTCACATACTAGACCAAAGAAAAAACACTTTCTGCCTTGCTTACAACATAGAAGGGTGAAGATGAACGAACGTATTTTATAATTTTGTAAAGATATGCTATAATGTTTGTCACTTTTGTGTTCCTTTAAGCTATGACCTCAGGTGGGGAATCTGTAAAGAACTGTTATTTTAACAGTTCAAATACCATACTTGTTTGCTTTAGTATTGTAGGGATACATTTTATTCCTTGTTGGAGCCCCTACCCCCTTACACCATGCCCTCTCTTCCCCTTTTGTCACAGTCCTAAATGGTATCCTAGGAACTGCCCTAACAAACCCCTTTGTCATAACATGAATGGCAACTTGCAGACAAGACGGTAGCAAGAGTATTTGTTTCAGGGAGAAATGTATACAGTCTGTTCTCTGTACTGTATTACCTAAATATAGCAGAGATGTTTTCATGAAGTGACCTTGGAAAGAAAAGTGCTTCTGTTGTGATAAAGTAGCTGTTTGTGCCTGTTGACTTCCTTAGAGAAATTGCCTTGGGGGTTGTTTTTCACACTGCTCTCAGTTGCTCAGTTTCCAAGTCTTTATGCAACAGGCATAGTGGAGTTACCCAATTATAGGGTTGATTTGAGACTTATGACCCCACAGTGGTGGTCCTAGAATATATTTCTTAATTTTGGTAACTTATCTATCTGCCAAGTTTAGTCCTCTGCTGTGAATGTTTGTTTTTTTCACTACATCAGAATGCTATCTCCTACTGGAAATGTACAAGTGGTACCATACTTTGGCACTTTTCTAAAACATACCTTATTAGGTTGTCGATAGACTGTATATTTGCTTCCAAGGGTAAGGTCTAAAGTTCTATGTGTTTATTTTTTTGGAGACAAGGATAATCAAACGTTTACTAAACTATTAAACAAATTTGGTTTGCTCTGGGGTCCTTAAATGAACCCAACGGTTTCTTGTTACTGGTCTTGTTACTTTTAAATTGTATTCCCTTTCCCATGAAATGGAGTATATCTGGTCCCAAATGTGTGTGTTTTTAAAAAAAAAAAATTCAGAAGCTTTCACTGCATAAAATACATATTTTTAGTAAGACTTAGTCTGTCCTCAAGTAGTTTTGTAAACACCTGTATTCAGCAAGCTTTTACAAACTGCTTCAAGTATATGGTCAGACCTATTTAATATCACTTTGAAGAGACGGGGTACAAAGTGTTCATCAGTAACCTGGCAAAATAAGCTTTTAAACATTGGAAAAGCGTTGATGCAACACACATTTTCAGTATACAGTATTACACTACAACACTATTTTTAATTTAAAAAGGCTGTAAACACATTGCAGTGTTATGTATGCTAGATTTTTTTTTTTATACCGTACCATGTAATACAGTATTTGAATTTTCTGAATATAATTTACCTAAATGTAAACCTTTCCATCATAGCTTACAGAAGTGGTAATCGACTGTATGAATGTTTAATGTGAGATATTAACCGGAGTGTGGTAACCAAAGTGATATTGGGATTGTCCTCATTGACTTCCATTATATCAAGTGATATTTATTTACAGGGGTGATTTATTAAGGTTTTCACTGTTGGTTTTTGACAAACGATTTTGCTGTCATCCATCAGGGTTACCCAGTACACTCCATACCAGCCTGAAGTATCCCAGGGGCGCCTGGAAAGCTTGCTGAACTACCAGACGATGGTGTGTGACCTCACAGGCATGGATGTGGCCAATGCCTCCCTATTGGATGAAGGTACTGCAGCGGCTGAGGCCATGCAGCTGTGTCACAGGTATGCTTGCTACTAGGAATGCAGCGGTGGTAGCATGTTTTCACTTTGTTTGTCATGTGGTTTCGGGGGAAAAAACAAAACAGGAGGCTTAGAGAGAAAATGTAAATCCAGACATGCTAAGACCAACCACTTAAGTTGTTGTTAAATACAGTGGAATTCACATTTGTTCACATACCCTTTGTGTCATTGATCCATAGTACAGTAGAATGAATCCATGAGGATAGCCTTTCATAATTATGTAGAAACTTTGATAGCACTAGAACTGTTCAGCTAATTGCTATATCTGAGGGATGTAATCAAATAACACTTCCCCTTACAACCACACTGAGTGTGTGTAGAAAGAGTAGAACAAGCAGCTGTCTGTTATGTGGCGTTTGGCATCTGTTCCTTTTTTTCTTTTTTAAATTAATCGTTGTGTGTCTGGTATTGTATGAAGCATTTTTTGTCAGTGGGTAAGAGAACTGGTTCTGAACCAGTTTATTTATCAGCACAGTCCAGGTCATGGGCAAACTTTTCAGGAATACAGCCACACTAAGTTGTGGTACTGTGCATCTTTTTAAATGGAGCCTAATTTGTCATTGCTAAAAGCCACACCGGATATGTTTATAAACAAGTTTTATAAAATACACCAGAGGAATTGGCAGAATTTATTAAATTGTCAATGTTACACCAATGTAATTAACCATTAGGCTGTCATTTAATCACAGGTTAAATCTTGCCCAGGACTACAGTCCCACAATTCATTGCTCACTTTGGCAGATTGATGTGTTTCTATGGAAACGGGCAAAGTTGAAATCACGGATAAAAGTATTTGTTTTTTAGGCCTTTAAAAAAGTTTAAGCTTATCCTTTCACAAGTTTAAGAAAAAAATTCTCCCTTTTCTAAATAATATGAGCCCATCTGATTCCACATAGTTTTACATTTTGAAGCATAAAACGTGAATGTATGGCACACATGGGCCTATTACCTCTATTACACTAAGTGAATTTATAGCGTGGCGAGAAATTGCTTCACTTGAGCCCAAGGGAAAATAAAATCAGAAATAAACCACTAATGCTTGTTATATATATATATATATATATATATATATATATATATATATATATATATATATATATAAATATATATATATATAAATATATAAATAAATACTTGGTTATTGTTATTGAAATATGCTTTAATGCAGAATGTGGTGAGTCAAATTTTATTATCTTAATTCCAGGCACAATAAGAAAATTAAGTTTTACATCGACCCACGCTGCCACCCTCAGACAATCGCAGTGGTGCAGACAAGAGCCAAGTAAGAAGTACCCTTTTTATTTGTATTTGTTAATTTCATACCTATCCCAATGAGCTCCCATGAACCACTGCATACTAATATCATTATCATGTGGGAGAGGATGACTGGGAGTTATCACCAGCTACTTTCTGACCTTGGTGTAGCCATTTCATTGCTTTGTGGACATAGTTAGCATGTTGTAGATTTCTAATGCTTCTTCATATAAATCGTCAACCAGTTTCAAATATTTAGCGTTTAATGGTCATTATCCCTATTCAAAGCACAATAAAAGTGGTCCATGATATTTTGATGAGAGTATATTTGGAACTTGTGTGTATTCAACCAAGGTTATTATCCTCAAGAGCCTAGAAGCTCACTTTTACTTCAGTAGACGTTCTCCTTGCTGGATTTAAGCACCATAGTAGATACAAGGTAGTTATAAAGTCATTTGAGTGGCTAAACAGCAGTGGTAAGGAAAGAATTAGCCGCTGAGCACTGAAAATTGGTAGAGTTGCCACATAATCTGTTCCATAATGACACTTTGTCCATAGTAGTTTTTAGTCTTCAGTTTTCTTCAATTATTGCATCTATCAGGCTTGTTTAGATGTTACCCAGTGTTATTTACCACTAGCACTCCACAGCATGGAAGAAACGCACACGTTGGAGGGTTCTGTAGTGTGTGTGCATGCCATCTAATTTTGAGTCTTGTCTGGTAGCTACATTGGAGTGATCGCAGAGCTGAAGCATCCCCACGAGATGGATTTCAGTGGTAAAGATGTCTCTGGTGTGCTGTTCCAGTACCCAGATACCGAGGGAAGAGTTGAGGACTTTGCAGGACTTGTAGACCGAGCGCATCAAAATGGGGTGAGAACTGTGGAACTGTGAAACTGCTCATCAAAAGACTTGTTTATATACTGATGCTCCAAAGTTTGGTAAATTTCATGACCAAGACAACATTTAAACAATATCAAGACAAAACGTTTCTAAACGGTAATAATGACAAAATAATGACAATTTCATACTCATGTCAAGCTTGCCTGTAGTCACCCAAAAAGCATGATCTATCACATTTTTACTGACTTGTCAAAGTATTTGTCAAAGGCTTCTTTTAAGCATTTCTGTAACCATGCTGATCTGATCTATAAAATGGAGAGCTGAGCCTAACAGAGTGAGTTATTCACATTGTCTGATTGAAAAGGGCTGACAAAGTCTTTGTTATGAGCTGCTCACTTACAATATTTAGGGCTAGTCAATGCTTCATATTTGCTTCCTTGGGTTTAACCTGCTTTTTCTTGCTGTGTATTTAAATGCTTTGGAAGTACTCCCATGTGATTTAGTAGGGTGCTACTTGTGGATTAATCCCCCTTTCTCTTTTGTCGTGTGTGTTGTTTGTTTGTTTGTTTGTTTGTTTGTTTGTCTCCACCCCCCCAGGCACTGGCATGCTGTGCTACTGATCTGCTGGCCATGTGTGTCCTGAGACCGCCTGGTGAGTTTGGGGTGGACATCACCCTGGGGAGCTCACAGAGGTTTGGAGTGCCACTCTGCTACGGAGGGCCCCATGCTGCCTTTTTTGGGGTGAAAGGAAGCCTGGTTAGAATGATGCCCGGGAGAATGGTGGGAGTCACAAGGTAAGAGGGTGCGTTGCAAAATAACACACGAGAAGGATATTTGGGACTTAACTACGTTTTTTTTAAATGCAGAGCCATTTTTCAAGCTGACCTAAGCAATGATAAATATTTATGAAATTTCATGGAACCATATGCTGTTTCACACCCAAACAGTACTTTAATCTGGTATTCGATTCCACATCGTGAATGCAGTTTCACTGCCTGTTTTTTCTAGGCCTATTTTTTAACAGTAAAAATGGGAACAGAGCCAAGTTTTCAGAATGATCATACCAGTAGATTTTTTGTTTTTGTGGGGAACTGGAGCCAGATCTCACTTGTTCCTAATGTGTGCGCACGCACACACGCACACACACACTGAATAACAATCTTCGAAACGGTACGACTCTCTTAAAAAGAAACTCATTTTAATAGATTTAGCCTTTTTTTTTTTTTTTTTTTTTTAAATGTCTTCAGCTAAACTAGAGTTAGCATTAACCTATAACTGTCAGAAGTCTCTTTTCATGGCTTCATTCCTTTTACTTGGGCTTTTCGTCATAGTCAGCAGAACTGTTGTCTTCCTGCCCCAGTGTTATAAAATTCTACATGAAGAGGAGGCATTCTCTTCCTGTTTGACGGCAGTGTTCTTTGTTATCTGACCTTGTGATGAAAACTGATGGTGTGAACAGACGCACACCAACTAAGCAGAATGATAAATGCCAAACTTTGCATAATGCAATGGGGCAAGGGTTAGTATTACAACACTAACACCTAATATAAACATTTAAAGTGCAATTAACTGCATTTCAATTTAGATTATTTAACTTATATATGATATATAATTTCCAGAAATTTCTCAGAAAAAATAATTATAGGAAAAATCTTTTGTAGCAAAACTCCAAAAATGCTAATTTAAAAGTGTTCATACCCTTTGAAACTATGGTACTATTGTCTACAAGGTGCTAGAAATTTCAATGATAATACAGAACCTAATTCTAGAAAATTATAGATTGTAGGTGTACATTCTTGGAGAGTATAAATGGGTTTGGCACAGGATGATTACTGTCATTACCAATAAGTCAATATGGGAGAAAGTAAAGACCTGAAGACCTTAGACAGACAGTGATGTATTGTCATAAAGCTGGAGAAGGATATAAGATTTCCATTTGGGTCTTGTATCTCAGTTTCAGCTATTGTTTCTCTTATCAAGAAGTACAAGACTCATGGTACTGTCACAATGGTCCCTCAGACTGGAAGAAAGATGGTTCTTTCACCAAGAACAAATAGAAGAATTGTGATGAAAGTTAATAACAATCTGAGATTGACTGCCAAAGATATTCAAAGTGAACTGGCTGCAAATGGGACTGAGGTTTACATTTCAATCACAGGTCGAGTATTGCATGGTGAAGGTCTCAATTGTTGCAGGCCAAGGGAAAAAAACACTTTTAGGAAAACATCACAAGGACAATCACTTAGTTTGCAAAACGGCATTTGAAAAATAGGTGTGAGTTTTAGTCAAAGGTTTTGTAGAGTGATGGAAAAAAAATCAAGTTATTTGTTCACACTGACAGTCGTTACGTTTGGAGAAAGTCTGGTGAGGCGTACAAAAAGAACACCACACGTACTGTCAAGCATGGAGGCGATAATATCCTTCTATGGGGCTGTTTTTCAAATTGCACAGGAAATGTAGTTCCAGTACATGGTAAAATGGATTCCACAGCATACCAAAAGATATTGGCTAATCATCTGAAACCCTCTGCTATAAAACTTGGTTCAAAGCTCAACAAAGTTCCAACACGCATCAGAATTTACTTCAGAATGGTTAAAGAAGAATAAATCAAGGTTCTGGAATGACCCGGTCAAAGTCCCGATCTAAATCCGATTGAGAATCTTTGGTATGAGTTGAAGAAGGCTGTACACAAGAGAAGTCCTCGGAATTTGAATGAACTTTAACAATTTTGCGTTGAAGAATGGTCAGAAATCTCTAAAGAATCATACCAAAAGCTCATTGACAAATATCCTAGTCATTTAAAAGTGGTTTTATGGCTAAAGGTGCCTCAACTAGCTATTAATTTAATTTTCCTTGTTGGGGTATGAATACCTTTTGAATTAGCATTTTTGGAGTTTTGCAAAAATGACTACAAAAGATTTAGAAGCGAGTAGTTTTTCGAGATTTACGATTATACTGTATTTACAAAAGATTTAGAAGCGAGTAGTTTTTCGAGAATTACGATTATACTGTAAATACAGTATAATCGTAAATCTCGAAAAACTACTCGCTTCTAAATCTTTTGTAGTCATTTTTGTATTACTTTAGTATAAATACATGTTAATTTGGATTCATATGTTGTTTTTTTCTGACTTTATGTGAACGAAAAGACTGTTTTCTCATTGGAAATAGGTAAATTTCAAAATATCACTGTCCTGGTCACAAAAGCAAAGTTTGTGGGGAATAATAGCCATTTTCTATACTTTTGAGGCATAAGCAATTAGGAAATAACACTTACTACCCAGGAACAAAAAAAAAAAAAAAAAAAAAAATTGTTACACGGTGTAATTGTAGACATCTTTTTCTTGTAACTTTTTTGTTTTTATTTTCCTCATCCAGAAAAGCAAAACTTTTGAAGATTTTTCCTGTAATTTGACAAATTTCTAGAAATTATAAATTTCCATTGGGGTATGTAAATTTGACTACAACGGTATGTATTATTGTGGTAACATGACAGGCAGTCAATGCTGGCCAGCGGCAGAAATAGCAACCCAGACACACAAACTGTAGTTCAGCACTTTCTGCGAACTTATAATAAACACAAAACACAGGAACAAAAACAGACTCACTTTTTACTCAAAGCACACTCCTTCTCTGCTCCTAACCCCCCTACACAACCCTCACTAAACATTCATGCCTTTTGTTATTTTATAGGGTGTGAACAGGGGTAATCATTCCATTATCACCTGGTCACATTCTACACTTTTCCAATCACACCTTAATCACTCAATTAAACACAATTTCCAACTCAAACCCACATGCAGAGCCTCTGCTTTGTACACATCCTCCCCCTAGTCTGTTTGTCATATATATAACCCTATTTAATTGCCTTATGACCTAATTTCTTGACCTCACAATTAGGTGACATTGCTCTGAGCAATGTCTGCTTCCACTTCTTTGAGAGGTTGTGAAGAGAGGAGTTTCATCGGCTTTCAGTATTTATTTATTTAGTCCATTGAAATGCTGATCACAGTGACCAACACCAGATGTTATATAAGCTGAAGATTTAACATGATGCAGCTATCCTGAAAGATCCCATGGTACAGAATGTTGTACAGTGTCCTTAGCAGGTGTGTATGTACCTGGCATATCTTATTTTTAACCATCATGATATTATATGTAGTTTCTGTTGCATTGCAGAGATGCAGCTGGGAAAGAGGTGTATCGGCTTGCTCTTCAGACACGAGAGCAGCACATCAGGAGGGATAAAGCCACCAGCAACATCTGCACTGCTCAGGTAAGCACAACCCAATACTTCCATAACTTCTTACAGCAGTTTCTCAGGTAAAACTAGAAGAAATTATTAGTACGCATACAGAATCTTAATGTGTATATTTTCAACTTGTATGAAACTGTATTGCTTGTTCTTCAATGCAGGCAGTTTCTCTGATCTTCTGTTTTTCAGGCACTGCTGGCAAACATGGCAGCTATGTATGCCATCTACCATGGTTCACAGGGGCTGAAGCACATTGCAAAGAGAGTACACAATGCTACTCTAATCTTGTCTGAAGGTATCTTTCAACCCCCTGCCCCCTAATCAAGTTGTATAGAGTTACTGCTGACTCTGTAGCCTTGCCAAGAGCTGGATAAGTCCACTTGACCTGAACTCAGTGTGGCTGAAAGATGTAGCTAAAATAATGATATTATTACAAATACAAGAAACCAAGTCGAATAGACAAAGTTTGATTTAACATTGAAGACACTGAAGAACACAATGTTTGGCTACTAGTTTATATATTTATTAAGCGTTTTGTTAATTGTAAAGTTATGATTAATCTTCTCTGAACTGATCAATACAGTGTATACAACCAGTAACAGTTAATTTTGTATTTTGGGCCAGGGGGTGTGTATTCAGATTCTTTATACTGGGGTCTGTTTTGTAGTGATAAACACTTGTTGTGTTCTGATTGTTTCCCTGCAGGCCTTAAGCGTGCTGGACACAAGCTGGAACATGAGATGTTCTTTGACACCTTGAAGATTCAGTGTGGAGTGGCCGCCAAAGAGATCCTAGATAGGGCTGCTCAGCGTCAGATGAACCTCCGGCTCTACAGTGATGATATGGTAAGCAAGTCATGAAGTGGAATGAACACTCCCAGATGGTAATGATGATGTTTTCTTAACCCCTTCCTGCTGTGTGACCTTGAACAACATATCAAACCCAGACCTAGAGAAAGCTCCACATTTCTCAATAGCAGTAAGGCTGTAATTCTGTGTCAAACTTGTACTAAAGACCATCTCTCTGTAATTAAGCAATAAGACCTGACCCTGAGGGCATTACCCCCCATATGGTAGTGAAACAGTTTTGAGGAGTGAGGTCATTTACAGCGATTCCTTAAAGTGAATGTTTATTTGTGAACTTAAAGTACTTGCAATTAATGGCATATACCACTGGTATTGTTAACCTTTCTTTATATCCTGTGATTTTAAAACATCTATCAATGTTATGTTGTACAATATAGTTTTGCATATCCTACAGTATTACAAATTCATGTCTAATGTATATATTGTCTTTTTGCATGGGAAGCTCGGAGTGTCCCTTGACGAGACGGTGACCGAGAGAGATTTAGACGACCTTCTTTGGGCGTTTGGATGTGAATCCTCTGCGGTAAGTAGACGAGTAGAGCTGTGATCATCAGCATGGCACCCAAAGGCAAAGTGTTGCTGCTTGGGAACAGATTAGTAAAGCTGGGTCCCAATAGCACAAGAGTGTAGTGAAGTTTATAAACTCAGACTTGCAAGGAAGGACTGCCACATTATGTCATCCAATTCTGGCATGTGGAGCATTATAAATACTGTTAACTTACCCCTCTGTTGCATTTGATTAATTGGCAATCATCAACCACTTCCAAGCATGCAACGATACTGTACTCTGCAAATTAATTATGTATTGGTTCAAATAATGGAGAGTAATTGTGGTTGCTGATTGTGTTTGGATGATGGCGTGCAGCGTGTTTGACCTGTGCTTATTATAGCTGTGATATGTATTTCTATTTTCTCAAATTCTCATTCAATGTTACTGTCCCCCTCAGGAGTTGATTGCTGAAAAAATGGGGGATGAAAAAAGAGGCATCTTCGGAACCCCTTTCAAAAGGACAAGCAGTTTTCTCTCGCATATGGTTTTTAACAGGCCAGTTTATGAATAAAATCAAATGTTTACCCATAACTTGATACAATCCATCAGTCAGAAGAGGTATTGGGCCATATTCACAAAGCATTTCCAATGTGGTTTTGTAAATCAAACTTTTAATGTTGCAGAACTAGCAAAAACCCCTTATGTGAATGTTGGAGCTCTTAATTGAAATTTCTAAGTTACTGCTTTTTGAAGGTGATTGGTAAATGTTTGCCTGCCTTTAAAGGTAAAAGGTGCAGTGATATACTTTGAGAACCTACATTTTAATGATAAAAAAATATGATTTGGGCCCTGTTAGCTCTTTTTAGATATGTGGATGTCCTTGGACCTGTTTTGAATGTGATACCTTCCACATTCATTGGCTTGCTCTCACTTAACTACGGTGAACCAGTTCTGGATAAATATTGGGTAACCTTATACTTCCTCGTATAATTAAATCCATGTTCTCTCTGACAGTTATCGCTCTGAAACTAATATTGTTCGCTACATGAAAAGACTGGAGAACAAAGACATTTCCCTTGTACACAGCATGATACCATTGGTAGGTCTTGAATTATTTTGACATGTAGCCATTGGCATATTGACAAATTCATTGTTTTATTTTGTATGTCATGCTAACTTTTTATTTTTATTAAATACAGGGTTCTTGCACCATGAAACTCAACAGTTCTTCTGAACTTTCAGTAAGTTTCTTTTTTTTTTTTTTTTTTGCATTGCGTTTTAAGTAAGTCATTTACACTTATAATATGGAAGGTTTTAGGGAGTCATGTTTGCTGATTTCTGCTGAATATAACCTAATTTACCCTTGGATCAAAGTGTACTTGTTCCTGGTTTGTTGCACTAGCCCATGTGCTAAGTGTTGTATCCCTAGCATGTCCTTCTCTTTCCTAGCAAAGTACTTTTATGGGAGGTGTCTCAAAGGCCAGACCCTCCTGACAGTCTATCTGAACATTTCTATCAAAAGGAGAATAATTCTACTCATACCTGGGTAGTGCTAGTATTTTCTGTACTGTGTTGGTCCAAGCTGACCACAAGGCCACTTGTTTTGAAACTGGCTCTTTCTTTTGCCAGCCAATCACTTGGAAGGAGTTTGCGAACGTCCATCCTTTCGTGCCTCTAGATCAGGCTCAGGGCTACCAGCAGCTTTTCAGGGAACTGGAGCGGGACTTGTGTGAAATCACTGGTTACGACAAAATCTCCTTCCAGCCAAACAGGTCAGTGCTTACTTTGGTGGCCCAATGTTGCTTAGCAGTAAGAGAAGCTGAGCAGCATTTTTATGTAGTGAATATGAGGCTGAAGTTTCATATTTTCTCAAATGGTGATGACTATAAAGGCCATGAGATTCCAAGACCAAAAAAATTATTTCACTCTCCATGTATCTTTAATCTGCACTTTTTTGCCCTGGAGATGCTGTTCTCACCTGCTTCTTAGGGCGATTTCAATGTATACTTTATTTGGTCTCAATCAAATTGCTCAGAATAAGGAGAGTTTTCCACAAAAACCTAATTCTATCATCTGCAGTAGGCAATACTATTTGCCAGTTTGTGTGTCAGCAGTTTTTGAAGTTAAGCATGGACGAGGCTTAAAATGGATCATAAGTTAGTCTTTTACATTTATACAGGGGCATCTTTTGGCACAGGTTGGTGTACGCCCATTCCATTGCTTTTAGGGTGAAATAAAAGTAATGACTTCAATTAAAGATTAGATCATACTGTCAATAACCCTCCTTCAACCTTCTAATTAAAATAACAACTTGTGTTAATTGTTGTTCATTTATTAGCTTGTCCAGACCTTATCACATGTATGATTTGCAAGATATCACAAATGTTCTCGCATGCAAAAATGCAATATACAGTGCCGGGAGGCTTTTCATTGGGGAAAACTCAAAATGTCAGCTTGCATGTTAGCATGTTAGACTAGCAAGTTCAGAGGATACAGAATGTCGCAGTTGTGGTTTTAACCAGACCCGCTGACATTAACATTGCGCTATGGTGTGGTACTATCTGTTTACGCAAAGTACAAGCCAAGTGCTATATTGTGAAAAGGAGAGGTTGAGTAACAAACAAAATTAGAATTGCTAGTTCTATGATGAAGCACTTTACAATTTCTTTTACCAGGATTTGTTGTTATTCTTTCAGATTATAATTAGGCCTTTTGTTTTTCCATTTTAACCGATTAAACCCCGATAAAACACAGCAAAACCCCCAAAAAAGTAATCTGTGGATAGCCAATAAACACCAAAAACCACCTGAAAAACTGTGGAAATGGTTAATCAATTCACGATGACTTTACCCTTTTACCATTAAAAAAATAAATAAATTTGAACCTATTACAATTATAATAATAAATACATTTCCAAATGCTGCTGGGCAATGTCCCTCCTTCCTGACTTGTATCTATAATGAATTCATTCTGAAAACTTTAAACCCGACCCAACTATTGAGTGACAGCTCATTCCTACATTTCTATTGGAGACTGCATTTGTGAGATTTAAAACAAGATTACAATCAGGATGGAGGCTTGTTAGCGGGATTTAAAGCTGTGTTACAGTTAAAATACGGAGGATTTAAAACAGAATTGTAGCAAAATATACAAAAATGCTTACACTCAAAAACCCCAGAAGAATTTGCCCGTGACCATAGGGATTTCATTGTGGAAGACAGCAAAGGAAAGAAGGTACAAGTTAAGTGTGCAAGTACTGTCACGTTACTACTATACATATTTTGACACAAAAAAACATGCTCAAGCATTTTGGAAAATAACCAAAAACACTACTTTTCATGCAGTATATAAAAAACGAAGCCCCAAAAAAACCTGATTTTACATAAAATTCAAAAATAGCTAAAAATATGCACCTATAAATACAATTAATAAAACCCGAAAAACAGAAGCCGTAATTTATAATTTAGTGTTAAATAAAGTTAATGGGTCTGTGGCAGGCTGGCGAGTGGATAGAGGCCCAGAGACAATCTGCAGTTCAAAAAAATTACTATTTTATTATAAACAAAAAATGAAAGGGCACAGGGGCGAAATCAAAGCAATTTAAACACAAATAAAACAAAAACAAACTCACAAAAATAAAGGTTTC
Source organism: Polyodon spathula (assembly GCF_017654505.1). Classification (NCBI taxonomy): domain Eukaryota; kingdom Metazoa; phylum Chordata; class Actinopteri; order Acipenseriformes; family Polyodontidae; genus Polyodon; species Polyodon spathula. Next base: position 16,578,739 of record NC_054534.1, read on the forward strand.
CAGGCTGGGCAATGCCTTGACTGGATTCAAAACATTCAAAAAATCACAAACACCAACCTACTTTCTCAGCTCCCTCTTCTCAAATGAGAAGCAGAGGCCTCCTTTTATGTCAGGTGGCTAAATGATAATTGAATAATTACATTAGTTGATTGCTCCCACCTGGGGCAATCAACCTGGGCAGGGAGGAGAATTTAACTCCATCCCTGCCAGTATTTCCAAGGGCAGAGCTCTGCTTTGCCACAGGGTCTTTTCCGTTGTGAAATGTTATGAAACAATGGCATTCTTTCTGTGAGGGAGGTTGATGTTGAACCTGTGGAGAGTAATCTTTTATGATTTATATTATATATATATTTGTATATATATATATATATATATATATATATATATATATATATATATATATATATATATAAATATATATATATAATATATATATATAATATATATGATGATAGCATTATATAATCCAAGTGATGACCTTAGCATTTCACCTGTTGAAAAGTTGTAATAGTTTTATTATTGTCTAGTACTTTATCAGACCAAGGAACAGCTTAGACTATATATTTGGCAAGACCTGTTTTTCACATTCAGCCTTACGACTTTAACCTGCAGAGCAGATTGAGTTTGCCATTGTTTTCGTAATTTGTACATCTAATCCCTGACGAACTGTATTCACCCTCATCGTGACATGCAAAAGTAGGTTTAGAAATGTAAGCAGGTGTTGCAGGTTTAACCTTTAGTAACTTGCAAACAAACAAGTTTGATAAGCTGTACATGGTCTTGGCCTTGGAGTATTACTGAATAGAAGTATAAAGCCACTGATGCGTCTGTCTAGAATTATGATTGGTGCAGTAGGACTTCCTATTGCAATTTGACGCATGTTTTGTTGAATTAAAATGTTCAAGCTGTTACAAATAACCGTTTAGGTATGCTTAAATTAACCATCTGAGTTTTTAAATAGTTTTTGTTTTGTTTTGTTTTTTACCACAAAACATGCCCTTTGGAGTAAAGAGCTTGTATCCCATTAAAACATGCATTACAAAATATCACCAGTTCTTCATATGTACATCTATATGTTACCTATGATCTCATCATGAGGTGTACCAATAAATTAACCCTATCAATTCAAATAAACGTTCTTGGTAATCTTTCAGTTAAATTTCCAATGGAATGTTTCATAATAAGCAAGCATCCCAGGTTTCTGTGATCAACTGTTGCATAAAGTTTAATGTTACAATAAAATAGACAGAGGAAAATTTAGCATGGTCTTTATAAATGTAGCGCATTGCACTTTGGTGTAAAGCCAAACCGATAATGTGGCAAAACTAGAAACAAACAACTCGTTTCTCACTTGTGAACTCCCAAACCTGCATACTGCAGTGATCAGTTATATTATAAAATTCACAATAAAACCTTGCTGTTTGGTCATGTCCGTATAACTATTACCGCACAATTAAGGCCACTGTTCTACAGACAAGATTCTTTCCTATTGACATCAATGTAAAGCCACCCACAACATAAATGCCACCTCTCTATGCAGTCTTAAGGCCACCACCTGCAGTCCCAAATGTGTGAACCTGTTTACTTCCCTCTCTAAAAGACCCAACATGCTGTAGAAATGACTTATTATTATTATTATTATTATTATTATTATTATTATTATTATTATTATTATTAAAACCAACCCTCTGCCTCAAAGAGAAAGAATTAGAATAGTTTGCATAAAAATTCAAATATGAAGACTGGTTAAACTGTTCAACGAAGTATAGCCGTTAATTACAGTGGCTAAATTATGTATTCAAAATCATGTGATACAGTTATTTAATTTGAAGACCTTTTAAAAAGCCCAAATTAATATTTAACAAAAAAAAAAAAAAACTGGTGGGCTTGGGCTGTTTCAATAGTCCTGTTCTATATCTTGTTTTACAGATATTTTGGTGTTGCTGCATTGTGTTTTTAAAGGGTAGTGTTGACCCATGTCTTATAAATATACCACCTCTGTGTTTTCTATGTAGATTAAACTTTTATTTCTACCTTCTCCATTAATTTTTCCTGTATTTTGTTTTTGTTTTCTAGTGGAGCACAAGGAGAATATGCTGGCCTGGCTGCCATTAAAGCCTTTTTAAACGCAAAAGGAGAAGCACACAGGACAGTAAGTGTGGCACGTAATATGTGCCATATATTACAGAATCTTACTATTCTTACTATGTATATAGTCTGTTTATTAAGTACAAGTGAGGTGCCACCTGGTGGTGGGAATCTGTTTGTGTTGTGAAGAATATGCTGGATGGTGCATTCCTACTTGAATTGAGGTACGTAATGTCTTTATGTTCTGAAGGCTCTGGTAAACCCCACTTTTGATGTTGGATTGTTTGCCTGAAACTATTAGTCTGTCCTCCTCAATTATCGAGTCATGGCTGTAAGTAAGCAGCACCTGTTTAAGGCATTTTGCTGTGCGGTACATGCTAGTAAAATCCTGGCAAGATGACCTGTGAAAAGTGCTTTCAGTTAATTTTGGTAAATTTGGTGGAATTTCATAATCTCTCTGTCTCTCAGGTTTGCCTCATTCCAAAATCTGCTCATGGCACAAACCCAGCCAGTGCACAGATGGCAGGGATGAAGATCCAGTCGGTTGAAGTGGATAAAAACGGAAGCATTGATGTCGCGCACTTAAAAGCCATGGTACGTGCCTCCAGTTTACTGCATAATGCATGTGCTAATGGCATTGAGGCAAGGAGGATCTCAAATATCATGGTCTCTTTAACTGGGACGATAGCTTTCTGCATTTGCTAGGGGAGCTAGTGAAGTTAAAATCTTTCTCGTTTGACAGAAGTGTTTACCTTGCCGCTTTTTCTTTTAGGTGGACAAGCACAAAGAAAACCTGGCTGCTATCATGATCACCTACCCATCGACAAATGGTGTGTTTGAGGAGAATGTTAGTGATGTTTGCGACCTGATTCACCATCATGGAGGCCAGGTCTACCTTGATGGCGCCAATATGAACGCTCAGGTGAGTAACACTCTACACCTGGTGTCTTGTTTCTTTAGCTGAGCTGTATAACTCATTGTTCAGACAGCCTCTAAACACAGATCATTAATGAAGGGCAGCAAATGCAATGAAATTATTCGCTTGGGTTTATAACAAATCGGCATCATAGCTGAACCTGTGTTAAAGGACAATTGGACATGCCACGTTCTATCTACTGATCTATATATATAATATGACCATATATATATATAGATATACATACATATATACATACATACATATATACATACATACATATATATATATATATATATATATATATATATATATATATATATATATATATATATATATATACATACATACACACGCACACACACACGCACACGCTGTATTACTTCATCTTGGTGATGCAGCGTTTATTTTGAATTGATCAAAATGACTGCGGCTCTTAAACGAGGGCGTCGATTATACCTTTATTAATAATACTATGATTTTTAAACGCTGCAATATTTTATTACATGATTTATGACATTTTAGAAGTGTCGCAGTTGCTTATTTTCTGTAATGTGGTAGCCTGCCTGCATGTAGCAGCTTGTGTGGCTAACTTACTTTGACTGCAGTACATTTATCAGTGACAGTTACCGAGAGCCTTTTAGGTGGGAGTTGGAAGATCAGGGGAGTACTGTACCAGCGAATCGGGAGTGTGTATTCATTGTTAAGGGGCAGGACAATGCTGGTGTGGCAGTTAAGTCCAAGAGTGAGACATAGATGTTTTTCTACACTAAAAATGACCTCAGAATATCAACTTGATTTCTGTAAAAACCACAATATATCCTACTCGGTTATTTTTTTATATTTACATACATATATATTTTTTTTATACACTGTAACTTGTTTGTTTTGTAATTTTTCTGCAAGAGAAACCAAAAATAAATTTGCTCATAGATAGTAAGCACATTGTTTGTTTGTTTTTATTTGTACGAATTACAATTGAACTAAAAACAAAACAAAACTACCTTTAAGAACTACAGAAGGACTGCTGTTCTGTACGTAGTTTATCTTTTATTTTCTTTCAGAACTGTACTACCATAAAATAAAATGTGCTTACTGTGTGTGTGTGTGTGTGTGTGTGTGTGTGTACATTAGTTTGTAATTTAAGTGCTAGATTGAGGCTCCTGTCAATCTAGCATCGGGGGGCGTTACATGTACATAGTCAGTGTTGCGCGTTTATTTGTCTACCATGTGATTTTTTTTTTTTTTTTAGTTGCTGGAGACAAAAAAATACCTTAATGTTTCTTTATTGATAGCAGCGTTTATTTGAGGGCGGCCTCTATTATAAAGCTGATGTGTGACTGCAGCGTCAATATGAGGACGTCTTTAATACGAGGGCGATGCCAAATTGAAGTAATACGGTGTGTGTGTGTGTGTGTGTGTGTGTGTGTGTGTGTGTGTATATATGTGTATATATATATATATATATATATATATATATAGTGGACAAAAAAATGGAAACACATGGGTAAATGAGGGAGATCAAGTATATTGAAAGCAAGGGCTTCCACACAGGTGTGGCTCATGCGTTAATTAAGCAAATAACAGCCCAGCATGCTTAGGGTCATGTATAAAAATGCTGGACAGGCCTGGTTGCCTATAATTATGGTTAGCATGGCTGCAAGAGGAGAGCTCAGTGACTTTGAAAGAGGGGGTGATTGTTGGGGTGCATTTGGCAAGAGCTTCAGTGACCAAGACAGCTCAACTTGCTGATGTTTCACGAGCAACGGTGTCTAAAGTGATGTCGGCATGGAATTCCGAGGGAAAGATATCATCAGCAAAGGGCAACAGTGGGTGGAAGCACATACTCCAGGATCGTGATATCCATGCATTAATTCAAAGTGCAAGGCAAAACAGGCAAGCAACTGCAGATCAATTGACTGGAAATTTCAACCTGGGGCGTGAGCAGCCAGTTTAATCAAAAACGGTCCACCGAGAACTCCACAGAGCGGGATACCATAGTCGGGTTGCAGTGCACAAACCGCTCATCACACCTAGCAATGCACGTTTGCGAGTCCAGTGGTGCAAAGTGGTACTACCGAGCACTGGAGAAATGTGAAATGGTCAGATGAATAGTCCTTCACCATGTTCTTGACAAATGGACAAGTACAGGGGTGGCGCCAACCTAAAGAACTCTACAGCCCTGAGTGCTTGGTTCCAACAATGAAGGGTTCCGGTGGTTCCGTAATGTTGTGGGGCGCATTTTCCTGGCATGGTTTGGGTGCACTCATTCCCTTAGAAGGCAAGGTCAATGCTAATCGCTACTTAACGGTACTGAGTGATCATCTTCACACCATGTTGCAGCATTTTTTCCTGGTGGGGGTGGGGTTCTTCCTGGATGACAATGCCCCCATCCATATTGCATCTGTGGTCTCCCAATGGTTTGATGAGCATGACATCAATGCTATCCATATGTCGACATCGTCTTCTCAATCTCCAGATTTTAACCCAATCAAGCATTTATAGGATATTCTGGAACGACACTTGAGACAGCGTTTTCCACCTCCATCAACCAAGTGTGAGTTGATTGACTTTCTCGTGGAAGAATGGTGCCGCATCTGTCCTGCAGAATTCCAGAGGCTGGTGGACTGTATGCCACGGCGCATACAGACCGTACTGGCCACACATGGTGGCCCAACGCCCTATTAAGTGACTTTACATTGGTGTTTTTCCATTTTTTTGTGCACTACCTGTGTGTGTGTGTGTGTGTGTGTGTGTGTGTGTGTTATTATTATATATATTATATTATGCACTATACTTGTGTATATCTATCTATCATATATATATATAATATGATATAAATATAATATATAATTTTCTATATAATATTCATAAAAAATGATGCGATATCTATGTGTGTGTATAATAAAATATGGTCCTATTTTTTAGCAAGTGCAAAAGCAAGGACAACTGTTTTGACATCAACGAACTTGCAAATAAAGTATTGAAAGTTAGTTAATGCCCCTACCTACAACTATGTAGTTTCTTGCTAGTTTTACACTGTTCCAATTGTTTTCTTCCTTTATGAAAATGTTCTCTTGCCTTTTTGAGTTTGCTTCAAAATAGGGCCCATAATGTTAGTTAAGTCAGATGAGAAAGATTGGAAGAAATAGATACTTGTGAATGTCGTCGTACACAATCGGTTTTCCTAATGACTTCAGGCACTGAAGTGGTTGTTGTCGTTTTTTCTCTTGGTGCAGGTGGGACTGTGTCGTCCTGGTGACTACGGATCTGATGTCTCTCACCTAAACCTGCACAAAACATTCTGTATTCCCCACGGAGGGGGTGGCCCTGGAATGGGACCCATTGGAGTGTGAGTATCCACTTACCCACAATTCCCTAATGAGGGTGCGGGGCACACCAGAGAAGCGGGAATAAGACAACACTGGTCTCAGAGACACCAATTGCATTGATAACTGTCTGTGTGTTTAAATATTGAGCATACAGCTCCTGAACAAATCCTGCTGAGTTCCTTTTCCTGAAGGGAAGCTTGGGTCATTTTAAAAGTAAGAGTATAAACAAACTGCCCACCGCATCTTGTTTACCCTACCGCGATTAATTCCTGGCTTGGTTGAAAACATTTCAGCAAGCAGACAAATGGAAAAAGTGTTCTCTCTTTTTGTTTAATACAAAGCGTCAGAGCCAATGTGACACCCCCTTCGGAGTCCCCTGCAAAGTTCATCCTCTTTGCACAGCCCGGACGCAAACTGGCGCCGGCCAAGCTGACTCATCCTGCACTCCTATCGGCAGCGCTTTAACTGGATGAGCCACTCGGGGACCCCCTTATTGTATATTTTTTAACCTTTTACAGTAAATGGTTGTTGCTTTTTCTATTAAACATTGCAAAACAATTCTGAATGTGTAGTACACAGTATATCATTGCTAATATTATGCAATATTTACATTTATAGACTTACATTTTTGGATGAATGGGGCTCCTTAGCAAATTGCAAGTAATTTGTTATAAGATGACTGTATATAGTTAACAGAAAATAAGTTAAACTGTCTTCAAGGACTAATGGCAATAATGTACTCATTCTGTTTTTTTCTTACAGAAAACAACACCTTGCCCCATACTTGCCCAGTCATCCAGTTATTCCTCTGTCGTCTGACGACAAGGCCCGATCCCTGGGCACCATTAGTGCTGCACCGTGGGGTTCAAGTGCAATTTTACCCGTCTCCTGGGTGTATATCAAGGTAAAGCTGCTATTTCGACAACATCTTGTTTTAATCATCCTCCCTTTTATACGGTACTTTAAACGACAACATGAATCTTCTTTGTTTCTGAATACAGATGATGGGAGCCAGAGGTCTGACACATGCAACTGAAATTGCCATACTGAATGCGAACTACATGGCAAAGAGACTAGAAAGCAAATACAAAATCCTTTTCAGGGGTGCAAGAGGTGAAATTAGTTTTTGTGCAAAATGTATTTGGAGGGGCAAGAATGTTTCAATAATAAATCTTTGTAACTGGTCCTATTATTTTTACTAGTTTTAACACTACTAAATATCTTCATTCAACGTTATCAGTGGATTTAATTTAATTGACATCTATCTCATCCTCTCAAGTGATGGAAGGATCTATAATAACCTATTATACTGTTTATGTTGTGCATATATTAAGTAATGTATTGACTTAAGTGTTAACTTTCTGGGAGAATTAACATAATTACAGGAATTACATTCATATTATCGTGGAGACTGGGTTTTATACAGTGCCTATAGTAAGTATTCAACTCGTCGTTGGACGATTTCAGTTTGTTGTGTTACAACCTGAAATCTTGATGCATTTAAATGGGATTTTTTTTTTCCTTTTGATTTACACAACCTACCCAAAACTTTGAAGAGGCAGGAGAATTATTATGAAACAGTTAATGAAAAATAAAAAAAACTGAAATGTCTTGGTTAGATAAGTATTCACTCCCCTGAGTCAGTACTTGGTAGAATCACCTTTGACAGCAGTTACAGCTGTGAGTCTTTTGGAGTAAGTCTCTACCAGGTTTGCACATCTGGATCGTGCAATATTTAGCCATGCTTCTTGGCAAAATTGTTCAAGCTCTGTCAAGTTGGTTGGGGATCGTTGGTGGACAGCAATCTTCGTCTTGCCACAGATTCTCAATTTGATTCAAGTCGGGGCTTTCACTGGGCCACTGTAGGACATTCACTTTCTTGTTTAAGCCACTGCAGTGTTGCTTTGGCTGTGTGCTTGAGGTCATTGTCCTGCTGACAGTGAATCTCCATCCCAGTTTTAGGTCTTTTGCAGACTGAAGCAGGTTTTCCTCAAGGATTTGCCTGTATTTAGCTCCATCCATTTTGCCCTCTACCTTGTCAAGCTTCCCAGTCTCTGCCGATGAAAAGCATCCCCACAGCATGATGCTGCCACCACCATGCTTTGCAGTAGGGATGGTGTTACCTGGGTGATGTGCTTTGTTGGGTTTGCGCCAGACATAACGTTTTGCATTTAGGCCAGATGGTTCCATTTTTGTTTCATTGGACCACAGAATCTTTTGACGCATCTTTTCAGGGTCTCCCACATGCCTTTTTGCAAATTCCAAGTGGGATTTTACATGGGCTTTTTTTCAGAAATGGCTTCCTTCTTGCCACTCTTCCATACAGGCCAGATTTGTGGAGTACCTCAGCTATTGTTGACACATGGACAGTTTCTCCCATCTCAGCCATGGAACGCTGTAGGTCTTTCAGAGTTGTCATTGGCCTCTTGGTGGCTTCTCTGACCAATGCCCTTCTTACCCAGCTGCTCAGTTTGGGAGGACGGCCTGCTCTAAGCAGATTCTGGGTGGTGCCGTATACCTTCCACTTCTTAATGATCGACTTGACTGTGCATCAAGGGATATTCAATGCCTTTTGAAATCTTTATACCCCTCCCCTGATCTGTGCCTTTCCACAACTTTATCCCACAGTTGTTTTAAAAGCTCCTTGGTCTTCATGGTAGTGTCTTTGCTTTGAATGCACTACCCAACTGGGGGACTTTACAGAGACAGGTGTATTTAATCTGAAATCATGTGAACCACTTTTATTGCACACAGATGAACTCCATTTAACTTATTGTGTGAATTCAGAAGGCAATTGGTTGCACCTGAGCTTATTTAGGAGTGTCATAGCAAAGGGGGTGAATACTTATCTAATGAAGACTTTTCAGGTTTTTATTTTTAATTGATTTGTTTTTTCACCCCCCACCCCCCATTATTTCACACGTTAAGTGTTGAGTAGGTTGTGTAAATCAAAGGGAAAAAATTCCATTTAAATGCATCAAAATTTCAAGTTGTAACACAACAAACTGAAAAAGTTCAAGGAAGGGGAATACTTCCTATAGGCACACTGTAAATGTACTTTACATGGAAATTGGTACTACTGCTCTGTACTAGCACCTAAAATGACTAGGTCTAATTTCTCAAGTGTAATGCAATTGACCCATTGGATTGTCATGTATACATGCTTATTTTCTTGCAGGATGTGTTGCTCATGAATTTATCCTTGATGTGAGACCATTCAAGAAATCTGCCAACATTGAGGCTGTAGATGTTGCTAAGAGACTACAAGACTATGGTAACCGAGGTTTTGTTCTATCACATCTGCATTCATCAAAACGATCAAGCTTGCATTCTCACTTAGTGAGTGTTGTGTGTGTGCTATTCAACTAGAAATGTTATATAGAAATGCTTTAGCACATCAGAATTTTTTTTTGCAATTATTTTGAATGTGACTCATTCATACAAGCTAAATTACATAAAGCGTTAGCCATAGAGCAGAATGTGTAAAAGTTCAGCTACAGCAGTGCGTCTACCCTGTGGGAGCCATGGGGCTTATCAGTGAGAAGATGATAACCCGGCTTTTGCCTTGATGGCTGTATATTCCTTTAACTGTTGGCATCACAATTTTCAGTGTTTTTTATTAATTTGTCAAATCAGCCGAGTGAAAAACTGATCGGATTATAGCAGACATTGTTTTAGCCTGTGGGCTTCTGTGACTGTTGTCGCAGCAGCTGCAGTTTTGTATCCAAATAAACGACACCCATGCTGTTCACAGTACCGCTTCAATTAGAGACGTGTCAGTGATCTAGGAAGTTACAGAATTGTTTCCTACAATCTGTTGGCTTTGACCACAGTCTGGTTTTTATAACCCACGATATAAAGCATTAAAAAAATCATTACAGGAAGCAGCCATGGTAGTTTTATACCCTACAGTTTGGTAAGCCTTTTAACTAATTGCACCAAATCATTTGTACTACATTTTTGCCATGCTTTTCTGGTAATACATGTGGTTGTGTTTTGAGAAGTTGAATGAAGTAGTATATTATTCAGTGGTCCCTAGGCACATGTATAATTTTTTCAGCCTTATGAGTAAATTAATTTTGACTACTTCTGAAATGGCACTTAATGCAGATTTTTTTTACATTTTGGAATACGTGGATTAGTGTGTAGTAATGATTTTGCTACCTCTTCTACAACTACTTTGTATTGCAGTATAACTTATGTCACAGACACAACGGGCAGAGCATTGAGGACAACTGTCCAAATTATTTTTACAGAGAACTTGCACAAATCGGGAGAAGAGGTTAAATCTATCTAGACAGTGATTTAAAAAAAAAGAATTATTGGCTCTGGATATGAAAGGCAAGTAAATTATCAACTTCCCTATTAACTGTATCAAATTGTCACTGGCCTACAGGGTTTCACGCCCCGACAATGTCATGGCCAGTCAGTGGTACACTGATGATCGAGCCCACAGAGTCAGAGGACAAGGCTGAGCTGGACAGATTCTGTGACGCCTTGATCAGCATCCGACAGGAAATCGCTGACATTGAGGAGGGCAGAATGGACTCCAGGATTAACCCTCTAAAGGTCAGTGAAAGGACACTCCTTTTTGTATTTAGTAAAAGTTAAAGTAGACTACATCTGAATGTAGTGCTTTTGGCTATGACTGGTTATTTTGTAACTATATTTTATGTTTTACAATAAAAGGAAACTGACGCTGATCCCATTTATGTGCAGGCCAATTCTGATCAAGATTCTGAGTAACCAGTTACTGAGAGTATCTGAATATAGGGATCAATAGAGGATCCTGTCCATTCATTTGTATGAAATGCTTTTGAATGTGCAAATGGTAGCTGTAGTTCATGGTTATCTCTTGTATATCAGCACAGCCATGGTTGGGGTGCATGTTACTAACCTGCTTGTTTTAACCCTATCCTGCCCCTAAAGAATAACTCATTGAGTCATACACGGTGAACAGCACTGTATTCAAGTTAAGGGTGACAGAACTGAAGGTGTAGTTTCATCAGTAGCTTTGATACTGCTAACTTAATGGACGAAAGTAGCATGCCTTCTCTTGTAGTCTTGCCAAATTTATTATTTTTTTATAATCATGCAATCTGTGGTAGCAAATAAGAGTTAAGCACAGGCGTGTTTAAAATGCTGCTTCAGCTGTCTGTCTCAATAAAACATTGACAGGAAATATAACCCTTCTTTTAGACACACTTTCTTACAATAGAATGTATTACATACCTGTAGCGATTTTCTTTAGATTTTTGTTTCTGAAACAGGGGAGGTAGGCCCGTTTCACACTGGCATGCTCTACCCAGGTCAGGACTAGGTGTCATGCGGGTCGGCTACATCATTGCACGCTGCTTTTGTTAAAGCAAGGCTCAACAGGTGACAGACAAGTACACAGTGCACGTATCAATGCCCCGGAAACAGCCTGTTACAGACTCTTCCATCCAAGCTTCTCCTGAATTGAACAGTCTGCGCACATGTTGATTAGAGCAAGTGTTTCTTCATCCCTGCTACAATCTGGCTCATGGTGTGTCTCAAGCAACAAAAATATAGAAGTGAAACCTTCACGCAGACGTGGCTGTTTGTTATTGTGTCGGCTCATGAAAGACCATCGTGTTTTGTCTCGCTCAACCCCGTCATAGCATGTTGACCCACATCCTGAGATGGGATTGTGACCCAGGTACAGACCCAAGTAGGAGTGCCAATGTGAAAAGCTCTTTAGACTTAAAGAGGTTGGTGCATATGACTATTGAAGTTGCAGTTGCTAGCATGTGGCAATAATGAAGATTTTGCTTACAGATGTCCCCTCACACATTGGCTTGCATTTCATCTTCCAACTGGGATCGCCCCTACTCCAGAGAAGCTGCAGCTTTTCCATTGGTAAGTTTTAGTAAATATCTGGGCATCCCCAAACAGATAATAGTACTCTCTCTTCAAATACTGTAGGTGCAAATTATTTCAGTGACCTTGCTGTCTCCAAGTGCAATGTTAAACTTTATTACAAATTTGTATCTCTCCACATTAGTTATAGCAGTATCGTTTACATTTTAGTCTTGTTTACTAGCACTTTTTTTGTTCTGTTTTTTTCAGCCCTTTGTGAGACCAGAGAGTAAGTTTTGGCCCACCATTGCCCGGATAGATGACATCTACGGAGATCAGCACTTGGTCTGCACTTGCCCGCCAATGGAAGCTTATGAATCTCCATTTGAACAAAAAATGGCTTCATGAAGCTTTACGCAAGGCACTCAAGCTGACAAAAGATCAGAAACTGAGCAAACCTGTCAATGAGAAGGGTATCATAATTGTGTTCAGCGGCTAATAACTTTTTACAAACCAATTTCTTTGTGCCAGCATCTAGGCTAACATATTTGGTGCTTCAAAAAACTACAGCACTGACTACAACCTATAGTTGCCTTGACAACCTCTGCACCTTGCTAAACTAATAACTGTAATGTTTGTGATTTACTATTTGAACATACTGTACTATAGTGTACTACCTATTCTAGTATTATATGGTCTTATTAAAAAAATATTATGGGATATCCTTAAGTGTGTGTGTCTCTTGGAATGTGATGTGTTTTTTTTTTTTTTTTTTTTTTTTTAAATGTAGTGTGTAATTTTTAAGAGTGTAAACGAATTGCTTTTAATTGAATCAGCTTTTCCTAATAACATGTTTTAAATTGAATTTTTAAAGGGTGTTGCAGCATTCCAATAAAGAATATAATTTTGAAATGTTTTATCATTCTGTTTCTATTTTTAAATACGTAAAACTGAATGAATTGCAGGATTTAGGAGTTAGGTAGACAAATTCTTGGGTGAGGCAAAACATGGTGGTGGTGGTGAAATTAAGTTTTGTGTATTTTTATAATGTCGGGTCCAGTTTCTATGCAATTCCTCTATTGAGTCTCCTGATGATTCCTGGAATTTCATGGTATATAAGCTCTAACATTAAGACTGATCTGTATTACCAAAAACACTTTTAATGAAGCCCTAGGGCAAAGTGTCTATGGAATATTAAGAATGAACATGGGTTAATGGCAAGTTTTATATAGTCTTTCCACTTTGTGGACCCTATTTTAAAGCAAAGAAGTTTTTACAACCATATAAAATTAACACCCTGCTCCTAACTTAGTCATTTCTTCCCCACTAACTCAACCCAGTGAAGCACTGCCCACCCCTTCCAGTGAATGAAAGAGCACACAAAAAAAAACACTTTTTCTGAAATCAAAATATTTAATTAGGTACAGATCAAGTAATATACCATGTATAAAATTTCAGATCACAATATGAAGCAATGTAACCCTTAAAATGTGCATTTAAGATTGCCACATACAAAGGAACTAATGATTAAACTATAATATGCAACTAAAACATAAGTGGCATATTTAGTAATAAAGGATTTCCCCCCCCCAACAAGTGCAACAAACATAACACAACACTAATGCAAGAACAAAGCTTCCACATGTCCTAAAATAAATCATTTTCAAACATCAGCTACAGGAAAGGAAAAATCACAGTGAAGCACACAAAAGGTTGACTATCTGCTTGCCATTCTTATTGGAAAATAACTATAGGCTATGAGATACGAGACATTTCTGCACTGTATTTTATTTTATTTTTGTATTCAGGGTTACAGGCACAAACAAGCCTGTGTGAAATTGAATTTCAATGGACCAAAAAGGGAGGGGAGGGGGGGGGTGGGTAATTAAAAAGGAAATTCCTCACCAATACCTTCTCCGGTTTCCTGAGGTAGTTATGGACTTAATTCAAGCACCTGCCAAATTTCAACCTCTTTGTGCCAAGTTACCTTTTCTCTTTTTTACTGGGTTTCATCTACTCGTCTAGGAGCCCAGAGGTGAAACTAGAGTTTACATTGCACCCCCTATACAGAAAAGGTCTGACCTATTTTTATATTTATAGTATACCATAAAGATGAAGTTTAGCATAGGTGTCAATTTTTCTGATATCACCACTAAGTGATACAGCCTTTCACCTACAGGTCTTGGACTTTTTATTAGGAAGACATCCCAAATTGTCCATTTGGGAAGAATTCCAGGTTGCTTCATCTCATAATAGGCCAGATGACATATTCAAGACCCTGAGTGATAATTGATTTGTTTGCAGAATTCAATACTTGTGTGCTTGTAAGGGGCACGTTAGTACTGTATATGCCCTGGTGTCTCACCGCAATTGGGATTACTATATCCTTTGTGGTACAGCACCTAAAATACAACAACTGTGCAGTAAGAAGCAGCTATAGACCACCAGGGGAAACCTCTAAAGAAAATGGTAAGGTGTGATAGGCGTCACACATTCCATCAATTACAGGAAAGAAATGAGCAACCTCATATCCAGCAGAGAATAGACAGGATAAATGGTCATAGCTATATGTCACCCTCATCAACATCATTTCATTTCCGTTGAGACAGCCCAAAGTGTTTAACCGATACTTCAGGATGTATCGTGGAAATGTTTTTCAAAAATAAACCTTTAAAAAAATGTAATCACCATTTGCATGCAAACAATTTGACATTTCCAGAACCCAAGAAGGGACTCAGAGTCTCTGATGTCCTTGAAAGCGCATTCCACTGGGCGTATAATGGCTGAAAATCTGTGAAATCAATCATGAAGAGAACAACTAGTAAACTTTAGCTGGAGGACCAAAGAGCGTGGGTGGATTCATAAGGTACTAGAAGGTTGGAGATACAGTGTACGAGGGGGTGACACCAAGCTTCTGTAGGCTAAATAAGGCTTAATGTTAAAATGTTATGTTAAGCTAATATAGAGAATGCGAGACAGGGGTCTTGCTGCCACATTTTTTAAAGCTGAAATCTGGCTAAGTATATGGAAGACTAGAAGACAGTGCAATGATTATACTGTAGTGCATTAGTGCCTAAATCAGTGTTTTAATATCAGACAAACTAGGAGAGCGTTGAAGTCTAACTATGTTATGTAAATAATAAAGCTGCTTTTGTTTTATTTGACATAACGAAGCCAGAATCAAAAGACACAAATGTGATCAACTGTGGGCGCAGGCTGTAGTGCAAAATTGAGTTGCAGGCTAGCCCAAGTATTACTGCTTGTAGTTTGTGATTTTACATATGGGAAAATGTAAAATCGCAAACAAAACAATATTACTGTCAATAATATCAATGCAGCATTTAGATCAAGTAAAGCTAGGGACAACAACTTATTAAAATCAGAGTTTAACAAAGGCCAATTAAAACCTCAAGCTGAGCTGTCATGTGAAATCTCTTTATAGATTCAAAGTGCATAGACGTTCACTTGCATGTGAATGTCATCATTGGACTGAGTATGGTGGCCAGCAGAAGCAGCCCATCCTTGTGTCATGTAATGATTTGGTTTTGCTTTTACAGACACAATCAGGGATTAATTCGGAATGTAGATTCAATGTTCATGAATATCCCTGCAATACTTATTTTCCCGATTGTGAAGGTGTGTAGGATGAGCTGGTTCATTACACCTCTATGCTCAGAACAGTACAATGATTTAACCAGATGTTTGTGGAATATACATTATGCCCAACTGGGTTGCAGCACTGAAGTTCACTTTATGGAGGACAAAGAACTGAAATGTGTTCATAACAAAGAAGCCGGCCTCTTTGTCATGTATTTAGTGTGATTATGGATAAGACAGCACTAACACTGGGACTGGGACAAACATGCTATTTAAATGTTTGGATATCCGTTCAAGTTTCAGACAAGCATTTGAATATTTATTCATTTGCAAAACATTAAAAACACTGTATTCAAGTTGAAAAATATCAAAGGCCTTACTTTACTCTCGCTTGTTGGAACTTTTCGTACCCTACGGTTGGTCCACATTAAAACAAAGTAGACAACGTTTTTTTTTTTTTTTTTTTTTTTTTTTTTTTAAATTAATCCCTGCCACTGTCATGTCTTCGCAATAAACAAAGTGGCCAAAGACACATTTTCTTAAAGTAATAATATTACTTTTTAACTTGAGTAAATACTTGATAAATAAAATAAATGTGTAAAAGGGGGCGTTGTACAATGAAAAAAAAAGCATTTACTCAACATATTATTTCTCTCTTATTTCATTCCACATAACAAAAACTGGAATTGCATCATGAAAGAAAAATAAAGTGTTGGTCACTATACGAGTCATTTCTGTTGCAAGTTGGATTGACCTGTGTCATCATTTTGCAGAGACACAAACCCGGACTGACTCATTTGCCAGATCTGAAGCAGCGCTGACAACGACCAAGAGTGGCTGTGTTCATCTTCGGTTTTATATACACAGTGCCTATAGAAAGTCCACACCCCCTTCCAAAATGTTCACCTTTTGTTGCCTTATAACCTGGAATTAAAATGCAATAGTTTTTTTTGTTTTTCATTTATCTACACACCCTACCCCACAACTTCCAAACATATTCTACAAATTTGTAGAAAGTTAATTAAAAATAAAAACTGAAATAGCTTTGTTGGATAAGTGTCCACCCCCCTTTGTAATAGCAATCCTAAATTAGCACATGTGTAACCAATCGCCTTCAAAATCACATACCAAGTGGCCTCCACCTGTGTTAAATTGTAGTGATTCACATGATTTCAGAGTAAATTCAGCAGTTCCTGTAGGTTCCCTCTGCTGGGTAGTGCATTTCAAAGCAAAGACTCAACCATGAGCACCAAGGCGCTTTCAAAAGAACTCCAGGACAAAGTTGTTGAAAGGCACAGATCAGGGGATGGGTATAAAAAAATATATCAAAAGGCCTTGAATATCTCTTGGAGCACTGTCAAGACGATTATTAAGAAGTGGAAGGTGTATGGCACCACCAAGACCGTGCCTAGATCAGGCCGTCCCTCCAAACTGGATGATAGAGCAAGAAGGAGACTGATCAGAGAGGCTACCAAGAGGCCAATGGCAACTTTGCAAGAGCTACAGGCTTTTATGGCCAAGACTGGCCAAAGTGTGCATGTGACAACAATATCCCAAGCACTCCACAAATCTGGCCTGTATGGTATAGAGGCAAGAAGGAAGCCATTACTCAAGAAAGCCCACCTTGAATCCTGTTTGAAGTATGCAAAAAAAACACTCAGGAGATTCTGTAGCCATGTGGCAAAAAGTTTTGTGGTCTGATGAAACTAAAATGGAACTTTTTGGCCTAAATGCTAAGCATTATGTTAGGCACAAACCCAACACAGCGTATCGCCCAAAGAATACCATTCCTACTGTGAAGCACGGTGGGACAGAAGTTCACCTTTCAGCGTGAAAATGACCGAAAGCATACAGCCAAAGCTACACTGGATTGGCTAAGGAACAAAAAGGTAAATGTCCTTGAGTGGCTCAGTCAGAGCCCCGACCTAAATCCAATTTATTTGTGACATGACTTGAAGATTGTTGTCCATCAACTTTCCCCAAGGAACTTGACAGAGCTTGAACAGTTTTGTAAAGAAGAATGGTCAAACATTGCCAAATCTAGGTATGCAAAGTTGGTAAAGACCTATCCCAACAGATTCACAGCTGTAATTGCTGCCAAAGGTGCTTCCATCAAGTATTAACTCATGGGGGAGTTTTGTATTTTTAATATATCATTTTTTTTCTCAATAAAAGCTTTTTTCCCCCTTAACAGTGTGGAGTATGGTGTGTAGATAAGTGGGAAAAAAAAATCCTCATTTAAATGCATGAAACTCTGAGGCACTGACACAACAAAATGTGAAAAATGTTCAAGGGGGTGTAGACTTTCTATAGGTACTATATATATATATATATATATATATATATATATATATATATATATATATATAGAATATATATATAGATCTATATATATATATATATATATATATATATATATATATCTATATATAAAGAGCGCTATTTTTTCTCTTGCTAATTTACAAACTGTCACGCAACTTCTGGCAAATTGCAAAACACGTTGTGACACGAGCTTCTCATTTCTGACACAGACTTTTTTTTTTTGCCTTCAAATACATGTGTTAAAATTTTTTTTTTTTAAATGTTTGGATATTTGTCCTTGCACTATACAGGACACAAACTGATATTCAGAAGGCTCTACCAAAATGAAAATTCACACAATAAAAATGAGGGCATGTTCATCCATTTTTTTTTTGATTCGTTTTTAAGCTTGGATTTTGCTCCCACAAAACGTACAAAAAACGAATACCTGTGAACACTCCTGGCTTTACGGAATATTGTGTTTGAAAACAACAGTTAAGTATATTCTGTACTCTACAACTGAACTCAACAAAAAAGGACCAGACATGCCCAAAGATCTTTTTAGCAGTCATGGATTCAAAAACCACAACAATTCAAAATTTAAACAGCTGCACACTAGCACTATCAATTGCATGCATATATATATATACACATTTAAATACTTTTCCAGCTCACAGCTAATTGAAGTGGGCCAAACAAACAAAATTCCAGCTGACTGGCTTTCTCTCTTGCTGTTTTACAAAGTGACATCAATGATTGAACTTGAGCTTGGAATAAAGATATGTACCAAATATGAAGCCAGTATCTCAAAGAGTTTGCTCATATTATCTGGAAACAAGAGAGTCACATGACCCCAATATGGAAGTCATATTAGGTCACAGGTCAAAGTGAAAGGTAATGTTATATTTTTCCCAAGGTGAGTACCATAAACAGAAAAAATACAGACAGCATCACAAATTGGTTATATTTTGTGAGCTATTGAAGAAACGGCCGCAGCAGCTGATTTATAAAAATACACAAGTTCCCCTGCTGAAAAATAACATTTGGCAATTTATTACAGAATGACACCCAAGCTAAAAATTATCATCACCCATCAGTGTTTTAGATACAACTGACAAACCTTTTCTGTAATTGGGGTACAACCAACTTGAAAACAAGGCTCTTTTTGAAACTGGCTCCTAGACTATACAGTTCAGTTGGCAGCAACTACCTTGGATACAGGTCAAGGACAGAGAGAGATAACGATGGTGGATTTGTTTGGTATGAGAATCTAGTTTCCTCTGTGGGAATGTCCTGCCAGGCTGCTGACAGATCTGCCTGGTTAGAAGGAGGAGGAGGAAAACTAGCAACCTTTACAAGGTTCTGGTTGAGCACGGTGGTCTCTTGTGATTGTTTATCTCATCGCCCTTTGCTGTAGCCAGGGAAGAACTGGTCCAGCAGGGTCTGGAGGATCTTGTTGAGGACCATGATGTAATCCTTGCCCAGGTCATGGCGGCAGGCTGGGCAGGTGTACACCTCTGCACGAAAAGACCTCTGCAAACAAGTCTGGTTGAGGGGGACAGAGAGAAAACATAAAAGGATTTAGGTATCGATTTGATCAACCAATACCCACCGGGATAAATCACAGCTGGATTTTAATTGAACATTTTACAGTACCACGGAATCCACCTGCATGGCATCAACTGCTTATTTTCTGGGATAACAACAGCTAAAAGGCTGATGCAATCCAGGATGATTCCCCAGTGTGCTGTTAAAAAATAAAATAAAGAATCTGGTGTGATATAAGTTGATCAAATCAACAATCAACTATTAAGTCACAGATAAGAAGAATTAATTAAGTACCTGTAACAATGTATAGTGCTGGCTTTTTCTTTTTTTATTCCTGGTTCTCTGTTTTTTAAATAGTGATGGACGATATAATACAAACCATCAATGTAACTGTGGTATACTTTAAAGTGTAGTAAAACACAGGCAAGTGTTCCCGGTCCGCAAAGGAACAGCCTGGACTCGAACCGGTGACGTCCAGATTATCGGGCGCATCCTGCACTCCACGCGGACGCGCCAATGTGCTGGCTTAAGCATGCTTTGTCACTGAGGCCATTCTGTACCTTGCAAACATTGTGAAGACACTCTGTTGTGACAGGCTGGAAAACCAACTCGTGGCAACACACACACATGAAGATCTCTTCCACCTTCCTCAGGAAGCTCTGTTTTGTAAGGGGACAAAAACCAACAAACAACCAAATACATAAAATCAACAGACCTGAAGTGTCACATCATTTAGGGTTTTGTAATATAGCCTTTATTTGTTTCCTTCTCCAATTTTTCATTTGCATTAATCATATAAATGCTCATTACCACCTGCTAGACTAGACAGTCTCCCTTATATGACGAAATGTGCTCCCTAATGAAAAAGGTCACTTCCCTACCAACCACTTCACTGAAGCCTACAATTGTGATTATCTAGTATTCCACTTTCTCCAGGTGTAGAAGATACTGGAGTGGGAAGTACAAGCCATTTTACTGTACCGTAGCCATTTTATTAAATATTTATAATTTGTGTTTTTGGAACAAACACAAAGCATCTTTGGGAGTATAATGCAAGGGGAATTTTATTTGTGACTGTTTGAAAACTGACAAGAGAGTGGCTGTTGTAAAGTATAGAGGGTTTAAGAAATGTAGCCACAAATCAAAGGCAGTAATTTCGTTCCCATGCAGTCATACTCATAATGCTATACTATATAATGCTAGTCCACCCATCAGTATTAAAGAAAATACAACTCCAGTGTTCCTGTGTATCACAGGCAAACAACGGTCATTCCTTCCAGTGTAAATGTTTACTACAATGTAGAGAAAAACATTTCATCAAAAAAATGTATTTAAAAAATGACATGTTTAATATGTATGGCGCTAGCACTGTTCAGTTTGAAGGTAATCTCTTTTTCGAAAATTTATATGATATTATTCTTGTAGTTAAAAAACTCCCAAGAGAGACAAGCAATTCTTTTTTTTATGTCCTCACTGGGTGGTTTCTAAAAGCATCAGTAAGGTGTGGGAGGAGTTGATTATGTCCCAAGCTTACCGGTCCCTCAGTGAGACAGCAGAGTGCCTCGTCCCACAGCTTCTTGTTGAGACAGTCCTCTTTGATGAGCCACTGCTGCTGTGGAGAAAGCTGGAAGGCTTCCCCCTTGTCTGTCAGCTTCGTGGTCTTAGCTGGGATTTCATCTTCCTGTATAACTGAAAGAAACAAGAGCCAGAGATAAACCAAAAGGCATCAGGTGCAAACTGTAACCTTGGTATAATGTATGGTCTGAAACAGCGCTCCAGATAAGGTTTTGGGTCTGGGAGTAACTTACCCTCTAATTTCAACACAGAGCAAAATGTATTCTCAGGGGGTAAAATCTTTACTGGTAATGGGGAAGGCATTAACAAAGTGCTTTCCATTTTAACTGCAATGTTGCTTTGAACTACTATACAATCACACTTGTGTTCTACAAGGTTCTTTATCGTTTATCCTTTATCATTTTTTTTCAAGGTATCACACTGACTGCAAACTAGTTACGTTCATTATATTTTAACATTAAATTCTTAAACACTGTGAACATGTTAAAACTTCAATATAAAGCCATACCGATAAATACAATAAGGAAACGCATTTGTAAGTTATAAAACAGTTTGTTTAATATATATATATATATATATATATATATATATATATATATATATATATATATATTATTTATTTTTTTTTTTTTTTTTTTTTATTTTTTTTTTAGCGTTGCCATCCATGATGGTTCCAGCTGGATTTGTAGCTGGACTGGGGTGTTTAAGCTTCCACCGGTGTAGCTTCGAATTTTTCTTATTCTTGCTGTGATTGGCTGCAAAGACAACAGGGCTAGCCAGAGATTAGATAATTGTTTTTGTGTACAGTTACCTAGTAACTGAAGACATTGCATTCTGGGAGATGTAGTTATTAGTAGAGGCAGGAAGGGAGGCAGACAAGCTGCGCAGCAAAATAAGTATGATATGTGTTTTTGGTTTTTTTAAGCCTAGTATGTAAAGCATACCAATTTTTCTTGCTAGTTTTCAGTTTTTGGATGCGATGACAATGTTTTTTTTTTTTTTTTTTAAGTTCTCTTCACAATGAACAGTTCATTTCCTAGAAGTGCTTTGTTTATTTTTTTTATTTCAGTCCGGTGTCACATTTAGAAATAGATATCCTATTTATTGTGTTTTCTGATCTCTGTATGCTGCTGATCAAGCTTGAACCGCACATTTTACTGTGTTGGTTGTATTTGTAATTTCAGAATTATTGCCCCTAGTAAATTTTAGTGAGGGTCTCAATTGGTACATTTCCTGGTTAAACAAATACATAAATAAATACATTTTAAATGATTTTATTTACAGTTAATAATAATAATAATAATAATAATAATAATAATAATAGCATCAGTAATAAAACACATTTAAATTAGACGGATGTAGTAATTGTATCAATTTAATATGTGATTAAAACCGAAATTAACTTTTTTAAATCGCAAATTTAAATTTAGTGCATATTTCTGATTTTTTTAATGCAGAAAATCGGTAGGTAAACAGCTTAGTGGACCACTGGTCTGAAGGATGGGAACAGGACCCCTTTAAAATCATGCTGTGGTAATACTAAATCGTACTATCACAATCAGAAGAGAATACTCACAGCTTAGCTACTCTATGAACACCACTTTTCATTACATCAAGGTTTCCCCGGAATTCTCTCGATTGAATAGACTTAGCTTCCTAAATATGGCAAGAACAGAAGGCCCCAAAAGAAAGAAATACTCAGGGTGGTAGTCAGTCATGTGATCCAATGAACACACCAAAGTTAACTTGAACTAGAACTGTAACCCTGTACTGCCCTGTAACACCTGTGAGTCGCCTTGAATAAAAGCATCTGCCCAACAACAACAACACTGCACTGTGGCTTCCCATCATGCAAAGCACTCATGCATTGAAGCAAGTACTCTTCACACTGGCTCATGACACATTCCTACACCAAGCCTAGCCTAATGAAAAACACTGATAATTACAACCTATACATCTTATCAGATCAAAGAGAAATCTTCCCAATCTTACACTGGAAATGAACAGAGGGGTTTACAGAAGTCCATCCCCAAGGCAGGATGTTGGAACAGTGATTTAGTTTACAGAGATAAGCACTCAGGAAAAGAAAAGTCTTACACTTGAATGCTTTGCAGATTACAAATAAGATTAGAGAGAAAAATGGGTAGTGTGGAGTTTATCATACCCGCTGTATGATTCTATAGAGGGGATCTGTTGGGTAGAAACGACAGTGTTAAACATTGCCTGTTGCTTGTTAATGTTTACACTACACAGGTTTCAAGCTATAGCTGCCAGGATTTATATGACTGCTTGGTATTTACTATTCAACCTCCACATCTACAGTACCTATAGAAAGACTACACCCCCTTGAACTTTTTTCACATTTTGTTGTGTCAGTGCCTCTTTCATGCATTTAAATGAGGATTTTTTTTCCACTTATCTACACACCATACTCCACACTATTAAGGGGAAAAAAGATTTTATTGAGAAAAAAAAAATGTATTAAAAATACAAAACTGAAAGATCATAACTGGATAAGTCTCCACCCCCTGAGTTAATACTTAGTAGAAGAACCTGTGTCAGAAATTACAGCTGTGAGTCTGTTGGGATAGGTCTTTACCAACTTTGCACACTGTGGTTAATCTACAACAACACTGTTTCATGTCAGTTTTGTATGATACAGCAGTGTAATTAAGGTTGTATCTTTGTAAATGCATATTTATTTGATGTTTTATTTTTTCCTCAAATTGAGAGTGGTTAATTTGGGATGCATCTTAAATTCGAAGGAATACGGTACGTCATAAAGCTAAATCACAGGATGCATTTTTATAATATTTTACAGTAATGAAGTTTCTGTGTGTGTGTATGTGTGTATGTAATATATAAAATCTGTAAACTTTAATGGTCACAGCAGTTTGATAAATTGTTGTACCCTTTCAGCAGACTGCACCCCTAGAGCTAGACTGCCACTCCCACATGAAGAGATGAGTAGTCAAAAACTAATTTTCCAGTGCAGTAAAGAGAATACACAAACAGTCAAACTGATGAACAGTGGTAAATATCCCAGTGAAAATGCTACATTTGACAATTCTTAATGGTAACCTTGGGATATA
The DNA here is from genome assembly GCF_017654505.1 of Polyodon spathula. Lineage (NCBI taxonomy): Eukaryota > Metazoa > Chordata > Actinopteri > Acipenseriformes > Polyodontidae > Polyodon > Polyodon spathula. Next base: position 16,603,008 of record NC_054534.1, read on the forward strand.
AGCCTTCCATAATAATAGCAGCAGTTAATTGTGTTTGTTATGTTTTTTTTGTGTTTTTAAATGAAAATTATAATAAACCAGGTCATGCAAGTCTTCAGTGTTATGACATTTGTTTACTGGTTTCTTATTTTGAGTAAGAGTTGCTATAGTTTTAAATTTAATTCTTATTATTTTCTCATTATTTTATTTGTTTTACATCCAGGATATACATGGTAGTTGGACTGGCCTACTGCACCCGAAGTGAACAGGTACCAGAAATCATCATGGTCATGTTTTCAAAATAAACAAATGCTGATGATAGGAAAGAAATCTATTTTACAACCCATAGCACCCTTTAATGCAGTAACCTTAACATGAATTAGCCAAAGAATTGAAAGTATTAACCACAGTGGCCCAGGGTAATTGTCCTATAAACTCGTAGCTCTGTTTGGATTGACAGGCCTGCTACGTTAGGATTTGTGTGGAATATTGTTTGAGAATATCTGAATTTAGTTATCCAAACACACACACACACACACACACACACACACACACACACACACACACACACACACACACACACACAAAACACTGGCAAGGTCCAGGTATTCATCTCAATGTATTTGCCATTAAAAGTACAGGTTTCTGTTTAAAATTAAACGTTGTTTGGTAACCTGAAATGCATTTCTCCCCCCGCCCCCCATACTACTGGAAAACAGGCAGCTGTGTGTGGAAGCACTGTGTACCTTTTTCCTGAGGTCTCTTCCGGCTGCCGTTGCTCTGGGCTTCAGGTTCCAGTTTCACCACTTCCTCCTCCTCCACCTCCTCCTCCTCCTCTTCCTCCTCCTCTTCCTCATCATCCTCCTCCTTCTTCTCTTCCTTCTCTTCCTCCTCCTTCTCCTCCTCCTCCTCCTCTTCCTTCTTTTTCATCTTCTCCTCCACTTGTTTCTCTCCTTTCTCCTTCTTCTCTTGTTTCCCAGAATTCCTCTTAGTCCTGTCTTTTTTCACCTTATTAGCCATTGCTTCCAGATATCCCTCTGGATACTGTTAAATAAATAAATATATTTTTTCATTAAAATTATTTTACATAATGAACTGTAAAACTACTAAATTTAGCCCACAGGGGCAACTTCATGTATACCTTAGCTCCCTGTGGTTTCACTGATACAATACTTCGGCCTTTGGTTCTTCTATACAAGAACCGCAGATCAAAATGTCACACGAGCAACAACATTCCTTGTTATGTAGTACCCAATCTATTTATTGCAGGTATGACATCTTAAAACATATGGTAAAGAGAATGGTACAATCATGTAAAATTAATGCACTTGTTAAAAACAAGCGCTAGCATATTCCAATGGAAAAGAATGGAAACTTTACAAATATATCCTCCACTGGTCATTTGGTCTGAACAGTGGGAATCTAAATACCACAAAGGAATATTCTTGTAGTTCAAAGTAAATAAAATGGCAGGTTTGACATTATGAATTGCCACTGCATAGGTCAACTGAACCTACCTCAGTGTCTGTATACATTTTTTAAATGAAGAGTGACAGCAAGTCATGTGACAGGTGATTACAGACGTGTGTCTACTCAAAAATGGTTGGCCATTTCCCACCTGCACTGACAGGCCAAGTTTATTTGTCCTCTCCAGCCCTTCTGGCGTCCAAGGCGCTGGCTCCAAATCATCACGTCTCAGCAAGTAACGCCAAACCAAGAAACCACACTTCCCAATTTCTGGCCAGTATTTCACCACCTAAATCACAGGAGTTCATTACCAGTTTAGGAGTTTTTATCACAACATTAATTTCATGCAATTTTATTAGATTGAAAACTACTTCAGTGGATTTTGTTGTAGCAGGCTAACCAACCAGCCTTTCACTTCTGGAAACCTGGGTTTGAATCTGATGCTTTTTGAGCACTTAAATGACAAGTACATTTTAAGAATGGGCAGTAAGAATTCTTAGAGAATCTTCATGTATAAATATTGTTTTATTCAGCATTTTGTGTTCAATTACTACTGTTAATTGTAAATAATTGGCTTCTGTTTAATTAATTCTTCCATAATGTAGCATTCAGTGCACTGCACTTGCTGATTGACTGATGTGGTGTCTACTGGTGATCCACGATGTTTGGGGTTACTGTCTATATAGAGAAATAAAGAAAGTTTACACCACTGAAGCCACATTCTCCTGATCAAGAACAGCAAAAGTCATTTGAAGACAAATTTTGTTGACTTACCTGATATACACAGCCCTGTACTAATCAAGGCACAATTATAAAGAAAAACAATTAGTAGAAAAAGGCCCATCAAAAAGCTACTTTTTAAAAGCCACTTTCCCTGACAAAACAGCAAGCTGTGAAAATATGAATACACTTAAACTTCAAGTGCAAACATTGACAATAACTACAATATCCACAACTACGATATGCAGCGATTTCGGCAACATTCTACTCTAAGAGGACATAGTTGTATTTCAAGTAGTTGAGGTTCTTATATTTCAGGTCATAAATTAGTAAATACCTTCCAGAAAGTTTCTTTCTGCCTAATTCTTCTAGGAAATGATTTTATAAGTGAGAAAAACTATATATATATATATCAGCAGTCCTCTTTCTCACCCAAAGAGTTTACAAGCAAGGGTTCAAAACCACTAACATGTCCAGGTTTTGTTTTTTAACATAAGGCGTCCCTTAGGGACAACCAACGAGACTTTAAACAGGATGTAGCTTCAGTGATTAATCTAAAGCCTCCATACAAAATGTAACTGAAGGGCATGGTGTAAGGGGAATGGTATCTATGGTGGAACAGTTAGCGCACATGAAATAAAACGGATACGTGAAAAAGATCTATATCATCATATGGCCAAAACACTGTGGCAGTGACATTTTTACTTGACAACCCCTGGTCATGGAACTTGACAGAAGGAATCTAAGAAAATAGCTGTGTACCAACTGTCAGTATACTGTCTACATCACTGATATGGACAGAGGTTACATGAGACAGTGCAATGTTTAATGACAGTAGCAGTGAAGGATTGACATGTACATGCTCCCCACACGGGGATGTTTAAAAAGTGAACTGATTGAAACAAATACCTAGAGCAGTAGGCGTACAGAGACAGGATCAACTGTACATGTATTTCACGCATCTTTGTGACTAATGTCCTTGAACAAAATACTATTGGTTTCTCTTAATGAACCATAGCTGCTGCTCAGATGCCTACTGGCATGAAAACTGAGCAATCTTTCCATAAGTTGAAGGGGAATGTTTTAAAAATGTTGAGGTGAGATAACCCTGCTATAAACGAAGGAAACTGCCTTGTCTGACAAAGGAAAAGTTAACAGACTAATGTAAACTTGTAAACAGGCAATTTTTCAGGAAACATTATGCCACAGCTGCCTTTGTGGACTGGAGAGTGAGCACACCTTGTAAATTCCATCGTATCGATTGCCCTCTTCGGGAGCATACTTGCTGATGCGGCGCCCCTTGGAGCTCCGGACCACGCGGACAGGCTTGCCAGCCCGCCAGTTCCTGGACTCCGCTCCGTCCTTGTCATTCAGAGGTGCATCACAATTGAGTGCCAGCGCCCTGAAACAAGCACAGTTGTTTAACTGTCTGTTTTATTTCTTGCTCAGTGCTGTACATCCCAAGGAGGAGTGTCTACAGTGTCTTTTTTCAGCCTACGACTGGCTTAAAAAGTTACACTTCTGGGAAACTTGTCTACAACTATTTTCTGAAGCTTTGTACCTGAAACTTAACCAGGCAACCTGTCTTTAAGGCCGGTTCTATGGAGGGCTTCTTCAAATCTTCAAATTATCACTTTTATTTTGTGGTTATTCATTTTACTGCCAGTATTCAATTACTTCACATTCCTGGTGCCTTGTTGTTTCCTTATTGTCTGACAACCTTTCCTCAGTATCTGAATCTAAACTAGAAATTTGTGAACAGAAACACAGCATCCCCCATGTAACAGTACAGTGCACCCACTCACTGTGCGATCTTTGAACGGGAGCTACAGTCTCAGAGACATGAGCAATTCATTTAATGGCAGGTAAAATAACAATCCATACACTTAAAGAGAAATGTACCTGTTCATGTGGGTCAGTGTTTGGTCAAAGGAATGCTCCCCAATGCGTTTGTTACCAGAGAGATCTCGACCTCCACTCCCAGTGTAGGTAAATTCATCTCCCCTGTCCTAACAGAAATATAGGGAACATTCTTGTTAAAGAAATACATACGAGAATCCTAATGCTGATGGAATAAAATAATACAAAGTCTATTGTTTTGCTCTTTCTGAAGGCCTTCAAGACACAACATATTGTTCACCCTGTTTAATCATTAAACGCTTCTGATGGTTCTGTCAAGAATCTGTACAACAACATAGGAAACAAGTATGTTTTTAACAGATATATCCCTCACCACAACTGTAAATACAAATCATGTGAGTGTCATGACAAAGTAGATACGACCTGTACACGTATAAACAGGTTCCACCATACATCCCTGGGTTATGGAACTAATAACTTGTGCAAAAGAATGTTCTCTATTTACAGTAACTCTGGATAACCGATTTTGGGGTTCTTAAACTGAATACCTCACAATGTCGGTTTTATTTAAAATGTGCTTGTGCACAGATAAGAAGTCAAACTATAATTAGCCATCAGAGATAAGAACAAACAGCAAAAAAAAACACAAGTCTCTGGCGAGCCTGGATAAGACACCCACCACTTCATCTTCAAACCCTCCAGCCAACACTAGTGAATAGGATCCGTCATTACTGCGGCCATGGATTCCTCCCACGTGCGGTCTGTGGACTCCCACTTCACTCACCTGACAGAAAGGAAGGACAATTGTGAAACCCAGCACAAACAAAGCCAACAACAGGAACTGAATATATAAACCTTATTTTACTCTAAACATAATTTGAAAAAGTTACAGCTTTGTGGAAGTGAGGATGGTATAAAGGATCTGACTACAAACAGGCATGTTGTGTGCGGACAGGGCCATGTGAACTTCCACACATGGCTCTGTAGCTTCTCCTCTGGACTAATCTCAAACATCCCCTAACAGAAACCAACACTGTTCCAAACGCTTCCAAACTGTATTGTGGTATAGTGCCTCTAGAGGTCAAAGAGGGAATGCCTATTTTACTGATACTGTACTCCCGTAGAGATGCACATAATACTGGGGTTATTGCCTATTTCTGAAAATGTTATGATTTACAAATACATGTTCAATCTTTTCAGAAATTGCATGCTTTTTATGTCACAGAGGTTGTGGTCTAATGGGTAAAATAAAACAAAATCAGAGTGGCCAAGGTATGTAAGACTAAGTAAGACATAGACTGCTTCATGTGCTAAGATGTCTTAAGGTTTCCTTTGGGAAACACAGCTCAGCTCTGTAATTAAATAAAACTGAGTTTGGTATGCATAATGTTAACAAAATAAAGTTTTATTCTGGTCCACACTTCACCCGTAACCTGAATAATGAAATATTTCTGACATCACAATCAAAAATGTTTTAATCAAGTAAAATCTCTACTTATTCTATTGTATAAGAATTGAATAAACTTGCCTGCACTCTGAACTTCCATGTTGTTCCGACTGGGATGCCAGGGATAGGTCCATAGTGGTTAGAAGGTACAATTGTGCATTCCTTCGTACGGCCCACGCAGGCCATTCCCTACAACACAAACCAGCAGGGCAGTCATGCAATCCTGGCTCACTCAGAGCACAGAGTGTTATGATACCTTTTTCACTGGAGATAAGTGATCATGACATCTGAAAAGTGAGAATCTACAGTGTATGTTTGGTATTCTACTTTGGTCAAAGCATATCCCAAAAATTGGAAAATTATTATTATTATTTATTTATTTGGCAGACGCCTTTAATCATGGCAACTCACAGGTGCTACAGGGCATTAAAAGGTTACAACATAACAGATAATAAAAAAGGAGTCAAAAATGGGAGACTTGATTTACCCGATTTAGATTTCCATTTAAAAAACTGGAACTACAGACATCAGAAAACAATTCAGTTTGCCCAGCTTTTATCCCTTGCCAGTATAAAATGAGTTATAATTAAAGTCTGCATAGGCAAAAGGAATAATCAATCCGTTATCTAGGGTTGAAAACAGAAGATATATAAATCACGTTATTCTTTCTAAAAAAGTTTTTTCTTCAACAGTCTTAACAGATTATAGTAGTGTGTGCTAGGACTTTAGTGTCTAGAATCAATCAATCAATAAATAAATAAATAAATCTACCAAATAATTTTCACCCTGTCACCAAACCATTCCCCATTTGCTTCAGTTGTTTACAGTTTTCTCTTTGGTTCTGGATGAATGAGTCCAAATTACACAGAACTATCATGAACTCAAGTACAACAAAGACTATATGCAACTGATAAAAACTGAAGTACAATAATAACCATCAGCTGTGATTTTAAGCGGACATGGGCAGTTTCTAAAGAACAGAGAGCTTTTAGATCATCTCAGCAACTGACTTGTTTTCTGCTGGAACAGCAGCCCAACATCTGTCAGCTATTCTGCTTTGAAAAACAAGCATACAAAAGCAAATGTCTAGTCATATTGGAGTAGGCAAACCACCAGATTATGGGCTTCTGAAACAAACTAAATACACCTTTTGCAAAGAAAAAGTCAGTTCACATTGCAGCAAGATACTATCAACTAAACAATTTTTTAAATAAAAAAAATAAAAAAATCAATGACCCCCATAAAGATTTGGAATTGTATTTTCATGTACTGTTTAAGGCTTTAAAGACTTAATCGGAGGTACCACACTATTACAGCCACCATTTAAGTCATCAAATCAAACCTCTATTAAATGACTTCACTAACATGACAAGTTTAATTCACCAGCTGCACTATAATGCATCGGCAGCTCATTTACGCATTTGATTTAGAAATAAATAAATAAATAAATAAATAAATAAATAATAAAAAGTTTGATCCAAACTCTGTTTTAAAAGCATTTACCACTGCTCTGTTTCTGTTCAATGAAGTTAGTCCCTCACATTCCCAAAACTGATTGTGTCACTTACCTGTACTGTGTGGTGACTTTATGATGTGCATTGTCTGTGTGGCGATTCTATGGTGTTCATTGTCTACTGTGTGTTGATTCTATGATGTGCATTGTCTACTGTGTGTTGATTCTATGATGTGCATTGTCTATTGCGGCTGATCTTACTCATTTCACTGGAGCGAGATTAACCAATAGCAGTTTAGAGGAAAACAAGCTAAATGTCTGAACGCCCTTATCCGTGATAAACAAGAAAGCAAAAGGAAGAAATGATTTCTAATTTGAGGGTAGTCCTGAATAGCTGTAACACAAGTCAGAGTACCCTACACATCTCTACTCACCTTGCCCCAGTCTCGCTGGCTTTCAGTGTGCGCAGACGGCATCTTGGCCTTCTTTTTACTCTGCTTTAATTTCTCTCCTGCTTTCACAACCTCACTGGTGTCATTTTTGCAAGTGGGGCAGTACCTAAAAATGATAACATCAGTTATATGTGTAAGTAAGTTCAAGTGTGATAGGGAGAACAGCTTGATAACAGCTGCTCAGCAAATACAGTGCTTTTGATATCTGACAAAAAAGCAAACAAATAAACTATTGAACAGTGAATTTGTGAAAGGCCCTTATATTGTAAAGTGTTATACATGTAGAGGACATTATAGCATTTGACCCTGGATACATTGCCTAGCTTTAAAAAACACAAATACCCACAGTAGCAAACTATATATCAGACTTACTCTATCTAGATTATTATTATTTATTATTATTATTATTATTATTATTATTATTATTATTATTATTATTATTATTATTATCCCAAAGGTTAGGACCGTACAAACTCCAAACTAATCCAGTAAGAAATCAGTTTGCAACTCAGTCAAGAGGGTATCAATGGCACATTCAACACAGTGAATCTTGCTGGGTTAAAGCGAGGAAGCGACAGCGAGTGGGAGAAGTACAGGCGTGGAAAAGTACAGAGCAGTTTCGAAGCAGAAAGGAGAAATTGCATCTTGAATTGCTTTAATCAGAAAACAGAGGACATTGAGCTGCTCCTGTGTTTCCCCAAAGTCAAACAGCCGCGTGTGTTTTTCTGATAACAAACAAGCTGAAACTCGGAGCAGCTGCTTCAAATTCAGCGCCGTTTTGAGACACGGGCGAGGGGAGGAGCCAACAGCACAGCAGAACAACGCAGTTAAACGAGGCAGTCTTCCCAGCAACAGCGAGTGGAAGCGACAGCGAGTGGGAGAAGTACAGGCGTGGAAAAGTACAGAGCAGTTTCGAAGCACTTTGAAAGCAGGTTGACGGCTGCAGAAGAAACTAAACTTCAAAAAAAAAAACCTCAGCATGGTCTTCAAGCCAGTAATCTGTGACACCTGCTTGATGTGGGAAATCCGAGAAAACCCAGCGGAGCTAAACCAAGCGTGCCTAAAGTGCCGCGCGATCCAGGATTTGCATAAACTAGTAAGTAGGCTAGAAATGGAGCTGGAAGAAGTGAGACAGCAACAGGATCTTGAGGAACTGGCACACCCACAATTCATGGAAGTCTGCATCACCCCTAACAGACTGAAAGCCACCAGGGAGATAGAAGGTCAGAACAGCTGGGTTCAGGTAGGCAGAAGCAGGGAAAAAAAGAAACTTCGTCAAACACAACCACCAGAAATCAAAACAACCAACAGATTTGAGTCACTTCAGAATTTTGATGAGCAGAACCAACAACAAGAGAATGAAAGGAACAACATCCAGGACCCTATTGACAGTGGTGACCAGACAGCAAAAAGAAGGGAGGTCATGATTGTTGGGGACTCCATATTGAGAAACACAGCAAGTTCAATTCGCAGTTTGGACCCCCTTACTACAACAGTGTGCTGCCTTCCGGGAGCCTCGGTCAAGCACATCACTGAAAACGTGGACAGGCTCCTAGAACGAACAGGAGACGACCCGGTAGTAGTCGTCCACATCGGTACAAACAACATTGGAAGAGACAGACCAAAATCCCTGCAAAACAAATTCAGAGAGCTAGGAAGGAAATTAAAAGAGAAAACCAAAACTGTGGTATTTTCTGGTATACTACCCGCACCTTGCAAAGGACCATATGGACAGCTGGAAATAATTAATCAAAACGAATGGCTGAAGACGTGGTGCACACGGGAAGGCTTCACCTATCTTGATCATTGGACCACATTCTACAACGAGGACTATCTGTATAGACGGGATGGACTGCATTTAAATAACAAGGGAACTAGTCTACTCGGAGAAAAGATCCTCGAGCAGGTTCGGAAGCATTTAAACTAGAAAGGAAGGGGGGAGAAATCAACAAAAAAACAGAAGGGAGACCGCATCAAAACAAGAACAACAACTCAGGTAAGACAACCATTAAATGTATTTATCTAAATGCTAGAAGTATCAGAAACAAAATTCTAGAACTTGAAGCTACTGCACTAACAGGTAACTATGATGTGATAGGTGTTACAGAAACGTGGTTATCTGAGAGTGATGGGGACGAATATAATATTTGTGGGTATACACTGTATAGGAAAGACAGGCAGGACAGAAGAGGAGGAGGGGTAGCGCTATACATAAGAAACAGTCTTGAAGCCCAGGTGTTAAACCTGGACAAAGAAAATAAAACCGAATCAATATGGGTCAGAATAACAGACAAAAATTCAAAAGGCATAATAATAGGAGCATGCTATAGACCGCCAGATTCAGACGGTGAGCACAATAATCTGTTATACAATGACATTAGAAATGTGTGTAGCAAAGGAGAAGCCATACTAATGGGGGATTTCAACTTCCCCCAAATAAAATGGGAAAACCCGGTGGGTAGCGCGAAGGATGAAATAGAAATGGTGGAAATGACAAATGACTGCTTCCTAACACAATTTGTGAAGGCACCCACTAGAGGGGAGGCATGCCTTGATTTAGTCTTTTCAAATAACGAAGATAGAATAACTAAAACAGAGGTCAGAGAACCACTGGCAAACTCAGACCACAACATGGTCTCATTTGAAGTGTTTTTTAAATCCCCAAAAGTAAAGACTAAAGCTAAGGTTTACAATTTTAGAAAAGCAAACTATGAAGGTATGAAACAGAGACTAACAGAAGTAGATTGGAGTAAAATAGAGAAAACACCCACAGAAGAAGGATGGTTGTTCTTCAAAAATGTAGTACTAGAGGCACAAAACAATTATATCCCTAAAGTAGACAAATCTAAATGTAAAACTAAATTGCCAAAATGGTTTAATAGATCAATTAAAAAAAATATTCAGCGAAAAAAGGCACTTTACAGAGCATTAAAAAAGGACCAAAAAGAAAGTACGCAGAAAGAGTACACAGAACTGCAAACGCAAGTCAAAAAGGAAGTTAGAAAGGCCAAGAGAGAAATAGAAATGAACATTGCTAAGGGAGCTAAAACCAATTCCAAAATGTTTTTCCAATATTACAACAGCAAGAGAACATTCAAAGAGGAGATTAAATGTTTAAGAGATACAAATGGCAAAATCGTAGATGAAGAAAAAAAAATAGCAAATATGTTAAATGATTACTTTTCACAAGTTTTTACAAAGGAAGATACTGACAACATGCCCCACATGTCATCCAGTTCCTATCCAGTTTTAAATAACTTTAGCATAACTGAGGCAGAAGTGTTAAAGGGACTAGGAGCTCTTAAAATAAACAAATCCCCTGGGCCGGATGAGATCCTCCCAATAGTACTCAAAGAAATGAAAGAAGTTATTTACAAACCGCTAACCAAGATCATGCAGCAGTCTCTTGACACAGGGGTGGTACCGACAGACTGGAAAATTGCAAACGTAATACCGATCCACAAAAAGGGAAACAAAACTGAACCAGGTAACTACAGACCAGTAAGCCTGACTTCTATTATATGCAAACTTATGGAAACTATAATAAGATCCAAAATGGAAAATTACCTATATGGTAACAGGGTACTGGGAGACAGTCAACATGGTTTTAGGAAAGGGAGATCGTGCCTAACTAACTTGCTTGATTTTTTTTGAGGATGCAACATCGATAATGGATAATTGCAAAGCATATGACATGGTTTATTTAGATTTCCAGAAAGCTTTTGACAAAGTCCCGCACAAAAGATTAATTCTCAAACTGAACGCAGTTGGGATTCAAGGAAACACATGTACATGGATTAGGGAGTGGTTAACATGTAGAAAACAGAAAGTACTGATTAGAGGAAAAACCTCAGAATGGAGTGTGGTAACCAGCGGTGTACCACAGGGATCAGTATTAGGTCCTCTGCTATTCCTAATCTACATTAATGATTTAGATTCTGGTATAGTAAGCAAACTTGTTAAATTTGCAGACGACACAAAAGTAGGAGGAGTGGCAAACACTGTTGCAGCAGCAAAGGTCATTCAAAATGATCTAGACAAGATTCAGAACTGGGCAGACACATGGCAAATGACATTTAATAGAGAAAAGTGTAAGGTACTGCACGCAGGAAATAAAAATGTACATTATAAATATCATATGGGAGATATTGAAATTGGAGAAGGAATCTATGAAAAAGACCTAGGAGTTTTTGTTGACTCAGAAATGTCTTCATCTAGACAATGTGGGGAAGCTATAAAAAAGGCTAACAAGATGCTCGGATACATTGTGAAAAGTGTTGAATTTAAATCAAGGGAAGTAATGTTAAAACTGTACAATGCACTAGTAAGACCTCATCTTGAATATTGTGTTCAGTTCTGGTCACCTCGCTATAAAAAAGATATTGCTGCTCTAGAAAGAGTGCAAAGAAGAGCGACCAGAATTATTCCGGGCTTAAAAGGCATGTCATATGCAGACAGGCTAAAAGAATTGAATCTGTTCAGTCTTGAACAAAGAAGACTACGTGGCGACCTAATTCAAGCATTCAAAATTCTAAAAGGTATTGACAGTGTCGACCCAAGGGACTTTTTCAGCCTGAAAAAAGAAACAAGGACCAGGGGTCACAAATGGAGTTTAGAAAAAGGGGCATTCAGAACAGAAAATAGGAGACACTTTTTTACACAGAGAATTGTGAGGTTCTGGAATCAACTCCCCAGTAATGTTGTTGAAGCTGACACCCTGGGATCCTTCAAGAAGCTGCTTGATGAGATTTTGGGATCAATAAGCTACTAACAACCAAACGAGCAAGATGGGCCGAATGGCCTCCTCTCGTTTGTAAACTTTCTTATGTTCTTATGTTCTTAAAGGTTCTGCGTCGCCATTTCGAACCGATTTAAATATGTCACAGTTTAGTGTCTCTAGGATTTCATATGTTTCCATACTATATACCTGAGAACAGCATTACTGCTTGAATGTAAGCCTTCCATGAAGTGCAAGGTGCACTGCATGTCTGGATTTGCAACAAGAGTTTGCAAAGGTAAAAAAACAAATACAGTGAAGTGTGATTGATCTGACACCAAATTCACTGACCTTTTATGGTTGCTTAAGATAGATAGCTGTTTATTCAAGGTACCGGTTCTCTCATTGACTTGTACTGGGTTTTAACAGCTGGATTTTTATGGTACAGAATCCACCTGGACTGCACCAACCACGTAGGGGTAATCTTGGGACAGTGACAGGTGGCTGATGCAATCCAGGCTGATTTCCCAGTTCTGTAACAAATGCTGTGGCTGTGAAATGTTGTTAAAATAACCTCACCAATAACCTCATAACATCTGACCAATGGAAAGTTTAGACTTTAGATTCCAATAATAGATCTACCAAAATATAAGAATATTCATTGGGTCTTTGGGTTTATCTGATTTACTGCATGGAGTACAATATAATAGCATTATAAAAAGGGCGAGCACTTTACATTTACATGGGTTTAACAATGATGATGACATGGTAATTTCAAAATACCAGGCTGATAAACTCTAAAATTTAAACCACATACAGCTAAATGGCCACAGCCAAGCACAGTTCGGAATATAGCGCTAACAATGTTCACAATTAATGTTGCATTTCTTTCTTCTCTATTAATGTTGCAGTTCATTTTTACACTAAAATAAAATGTGTTGGTGTTTAGCTCTTCACTATACCTCTCCTGTTCCTCAATAACTTAATTAAATCTGTATCTAATAAAGGAGAACAAGAACAACCACATAAAACAGTATACTTGCTCTCCTGAGCCACTGTGCATTGCTGTCGTTTCCATGGCATTCTCTTGGCACAGTCTCTTCCTTACAGTAGTGTTTCTCATAACAAGATAAAGCGTCTCTTTCTGGTCACATGAGGTTCTGTTTTGGGAAGTTGTAAAGTGGCAGCAAATCTACTTAACTGTCAAGTTTAAAATACAGCTTTAAAAGGAAACTGCAATCATTTCAAAGTATGAAAATAATTCCTTTGCTAGAATTGTCGGTACGGGAGACCATGTTTTGGGAGGAAAACCTCACCTTACTGTCCTAAAGCTATGTTTTATCACTGCTTTGAAGGTTTTTCTCTAATGTTATATCAATAACGTTTTTTAATGCTTCATGGTTGTAAAATGCCTGAACACACTTTTAAACAGAATCATGTAAAGTTGCCACATTGAGCATGGCACAGCAGGAGAGGTAGTGTTCTATTTAGCTTGGCAGTGACAATGTAAACTCTCGTCCTCCAGTTGTAATTTGTTCTAATATTTACCAGTCCTCGTCCTCGGGGATCCTGCTGAGCGGTGGATTGAGACAGTAGATGTGAAAAGCCATGTTGCACTCATCGCACAGCAGCTGCATGTGGGCGTCCTGCTTCCCGCCACACACGCAGCAGGAGCAGAACCGGCACTCCGAGTCAGGGTCCGCCTTGCAGTGCTTGCACTCCGGCCCGCTTTTCCCTGCGCGAAAAACAAAGGAAAACATGTTGTGTACCCCCCTCAGCAAGAGGCCTTGGTAGCTTATAGTAACTGATCAAACAGATACATTAAGTCATGGTTTGCCTCTACTGACATTCAATTATAGATACAAGCATAGTTCCATTTTTGAAATTTTACTCCATTTAATTAAAAACATGATGAGTAAAAGCCCCACTTTTTTTTTTTTTTTTTTTTAAATATAAGCTCTGGCCCACAAAACATTGGAGACAAAACACAGAAACCATTTTGGAAAATCTTGTCATGCAAGTAAAGATTTTTGGCAAACACATTACATGAATTATTTAACTATGACAGTGGCCTGATTTTTGCTGCATACATTACCCATCCTCTGAATGGCACTACGAAAACATATAAGGGCTTAAAAAAATATCGAGGTGTTGCAGCTTTTAAAAGAATCAACTAAATGAGCTAAAGATTGATTTTTTTTTTTTCTGTTGCATCATTTATTACTGAAATCTACAGCTGCAGAACACCATCCAAACTGATTTCAATAATGTGAAACTAAATGTGTATAACTTGTGCTGAGAATTATAAAGCCTACAATGGTCATTAGGAATTTCTATGATAAGGCGGTGTTTTGCTTCTAGAGTACTGCACAAAACAGGCAGAGCAAAATGACAGCCATCAAATTAGATAACACATTTACTTACAATTGTCAATGATCAATCAATCGTATATTTTACCAACTTGAGTAGAAACAGATTAAGCTTAACGATAGTGGTTTCCGTTAATTCCTTCACATTTAAAACGGTTTGAGTTCACTCCCTAACAAGCTGGTATACAAAGGTAGAATTCTCAAAGAACCCCCTGCCAACGATATTCTGATCAGCAGACTCTTGATTGCATGACTTACCCTGCACTTAATGCAGTAGTGAATTTATTAGGCCACTGGAACCCTGAATAATCTTTTTAAGCAACAGGACCCGAAGAAGAGTTACCGTCTGTTTAAGGCACGCCTCCCATGCAGCTTAATATCCACAGCGGTTGGGATGTTTTATAATAAAGCTGCTAAAAGTAATTAATCTGCAACCAAATATTCAATTTGTTATTGCTCTTGTGGTTACCTTATTATATTTCTTTGAAATTCAAATTAATTGTAACTGTATTTGCTTAGATCAAAATAGACAGACTGAGCAAACTCAATAGGGCACAGAGGAAACAGCCTTTAGCCTACATTATTTTAAAGACAGCACTCAGAGATTCGTTTTGTAACAGTTTCCCCATATACTGTTAAGCAGTCTTAACTCTGAAAGTAACTTGCAATTATCAGCGATTACAAACCTGCCCATCACTGCTTCTGAACATAAGCCCCATATCAGTTTCCTGAACACTAACTATTGAAGTTCTTATTACTTTGTAACACTCTGAAGGCATACGTTTAAACTGCCCGTCTGCAGAAGTCAGTGGAGGTGCCCCTGGTTTCTCTATCTTGTAGATCTCCTCCAAAAAGATGAGCTTGCAGTCATTAATCACATCCTCTGGGCCCCTGCAAACATACAAGACAGCTGCTGAAATATTTCAATGATAGGCACAATATCTGGATCATTGCTGTAGAAATATGTATTCATTCACTCACTCAATCATTCTTACAGGGTGGCCAATACACCCAGGGTCCCTAAAAACATTCAAAGAATCTTTGCGTGACTTAAACAAGCATAATACTCGTTAGTATCTCTGATCATGTGATTGCATTATCCTGCTAAAATTGCAGAAAAAAATATAAATTCTTTACTTGGAGCCAATTATTAAATCATTTTTCATATAATATTTAAAACAGTCTTTAAAAATAACCAATTTGAACTAATGTATGTGGTAAGTGTAAAGCCCAGTTTGACAAGTGCTGGTCTATTTATGGAAAGTGGGAGAGAAAAGGTTTGCAAACCAAGAGAAACAGACTTCCCCTTTAATATAAAATACTTCCCACTCTGCATCTGTTTTCTGTGCATTTTCAGTAATAACTAAATAAGCATTCATTCATTATTTCCTTTATACTAAACATCCCAACATGGGATCTTACAATGGGAAGTTAGTATAATATGAAATGTGAAATCTGTAAGAAACAAACATTTCAAAAGAAAATAAAAACAGTACTTCATAATTACTGGAATGCTAAGCGTTTTCCTTTTCTTAATGGAGTTAGTATTTTAATGCTTGATTTTCTGGAAAGCCTGCACATATTAAACACAACATGAATTGAATATGTGCTTATAATTAAATGAATCAGTTTAGAATAAATTACTTCTCACAGGTATGAAGCATGAACTTTAAAATCATTTAAAATAAAAAATAAAAAATGTTTTTGTTTGATTGAAAATAGGGTTGTGCCAAAACTCGTATTTTCTGATTAATTAACTTTGAAAAATGTGAAGCTGTTCGTTATTAATCCGTTATTAATTAAATGGAATCAAAAGTTTTAATTACTCAATAAAAAAAACAATGCAGTCCCTCAGTTTCCCTAGTTTACATAATTATTGAGTACTAATCTATAACAATCTGGCAGTGTTATTTAATATAAAACCTGGCGTGATAAACTTAACTCATTTACATTTTATAAGCGATTATTTATCTTCCCTTATCCTTTTTATATGAAACTACAATTTTTTCACTTTATTTTGTTTTTTTTTTTTTTTTTTTTTTTTTTTTTTAGAAATGCGGCATCTCTGCAGTGGATTGTGGGATTAAGGTCCTGGGCAAGCATTTACCTCTGATTAAACTCAACAAAAAATTACATATCCCAGTTTCCACAGTGGTAGCTCGAGTCAGGTTTAATGAAAGGTCACGTTTATGTGATGAATTAGTTGTTTTTGCAAGTTTGTTTTCCAATCAGCTTTTAAAACACTCAATGTGGAACTTAATTGCCATTGATTGGTACTTGGTTGTAAAGGTGAGGGAAGGACAGCTTTTCTTGTTCTGAAATCAACACATTAATAAATAGGTGTGTTTTGATTTATTGAATACCTGCCGACAAATACTTTTTTAAAGGCAATTACTCGGAAACTGAATATCAGCACATCCCTTAATTAAAATCTGAGCAGGACTAAGTTTATCAGGATGACTTGAAACGCACCATTGTATGTACAGTAAAGTCTACAAGGCTGCAGCTGCGGGACGCATCAACAGCTTTATTGTAGACAAGTCTTTACCTTACGATACACGGCAGGTTATTTTGGTTGTATTTTGTCTTGCTTGTTTTGGAACGGAGGCTTACCTACTGTGCTTTTTTCTGGGAGCAGGTCAGTCTGCCTTTAAACAAGCAAGGACATTTGCTCTGCTGTTTTGATGGTATGAAATGATCACTTGAGTTTCATGAGCTTACTTTAATAGGTGATCCTTTCATTCTTAACATTAATTTACATTGGATTAAAATGAATCGGTACATCTTAAGCTTTAGTTTATAACAAATAAATGAACAAGAAATGTGGGTAGGTGAGACAGTTTCTCACATTATAGAATGGGACGAGTCCATGTGCAATTGCATTACCCCCTTTCCTTTCTCCAAATATCTTTTTTTCTTTCTTAAGTCACATTTTTACATAGTAAAAGACTTGCAAAGCTTCATTTCTGATTAACCTCTAACCTAAAGCACTCTAACCTAGCCTACTGTAATCTGATGACAGTTACAAGATGGTCAATGCTAGATATATTTAAAAACTGTAAGCATAATACAAATAGATAGAAAACCAGAGTATCTTTTTATTTTAATAAAGTACTAAATTACTATATTAAATTAGCTGTGTATGTAGCGGTAACATTTAAAGTAAACCACTAGGTGGAGCATGTGAGTTATCATTTTAATGCTACAAATAAAAAAAGACACATTCATTTTTTAGTTTATTTTGTATATTTCCAGGTATGTAAAACCTGTATATAACATATCTGAATGTATCTGTGTTCAACATTTTTGATGTAATTATGCTTTTACAAATAATTCGTAATGGAAATAAATAAACTGAAACCTGTGTTAGAAATAGCATGTCGTTATTGCAGTGAAATGTTACATTATTATTTTACACATATTTAACAAAGAGGATATTGTCAAACAAAGTTACTTGTATCCCCCATAAGCTCAGGTGAACATGAAATGAAGCCACTCCCCAAACTTCTGTCTGGTATCTCAGGTGTAAACACTAAGAGCAAAACATGGCGCCAAAATCACTTCACAAGGATTTGGTGTGAGAGTGCCCATTTGCACCCGTTAGAGCCTGTTAATCAGGCGTTAACGATCTTTGCCCTAGTGTTAGTGCCTTGACCTGTGATCAAAATCGGTCCACTAGGGCCTGTGAGGAAGTATTTTTCACATAAACACTGGGAGTGTTAATCTGCTGTACACTGAAGACCATCTTCATGATCAGGCCTCACTCACATATAACCTGGGCTAACAGCAGTTACAAGGAAGCACCTTTTCCGATTGTTTTAAATCAGAGTTTTAAAAAGCAACAGAAAGGTCATCTGCCCAAAATAACCCAAGCACTGCATTCTTGACAAAGTGGCAAGCAAGTATTGGGTATAAACCTGCATCTCTGCAGTTAATTAAACAGGACATACACCACGGAATTCTATCACTGAATAAAACGCCCAAGCACCCACAGTGTGCAGCCTTGTCCGCGGCACAACCAGCTGGGCACTACTAGCAGACCGCACTCCGCTGCGGCACATAATGACAGCATGTCCTTAAAATAGATTGGACTAAGGCCATGTAAGGTTTTAAAAGTTTTACTGGCAACCAATGAAGAGATGCTAAGACTGGGGATATGTGATCATGCTTTCTTGTTCTCGTCAAAACCCATGCTGCACTATTTTGCATGTACTGCAGCCTATGGAATTAGTTCTGAAGAGACACCAGAAAGCAGAGCATTACAATAGTGCAACCTCGATGAAATAAAGGCATGTATTAGTTTCTTGACATCAGACACAGATAAAGATGACCTAAGGCGAGCAATGTTTCATAAATGAAAGGACATTTGCAGATGTTCTTAAATTGAGCCTCAAAGGAAAGGGTAGAATCAAGCCTAGGTTAGTAACTGCAGAGGTTGGACTAATCTCACGCCCATCAAGAATCAATTTAAAATTACCAGCTGTGCTAACCTGATGGGGAGAACCCTATAACATAACCTCTGTTTTATTACAATTTAATTGCAAAATGTATTTGCTGCATCAAAAGTTTTTATATCAGCTATTTACTGAGTACAGAAACAGCCAAAGAAACATCAGGTTTAGTCTGTAGATAAATCAGTGTGTCATCAGCATAGCAATGACAACGAATGCCATGGCATCTCACTATTTGACCAAGTGGAAGCATGCAAATATTTCCACAGTGCTGCATTGCTCAGAGGAGTTCTTGTTGGGCACTACACGAGTAATCGTTTCCACCCGCAGTAAGTCTGATGGTGTTGTGTGTGCTCAAAATGAGAAATAAATGCAACACCAATGAGTCAGGAGCTGCACCTCCAGCCCAGACAATGATGTATTTTCCATATGAAGCCCTGTGCTTTCAATCAACCTGCACAGAGAAGACTTCAGAAACATTTTTTGATCTTAAATGTAGGGAGGGGAGGAGTACTATTGGATCAGCATGTTAAATAAAGCATGGGGGAATAGTTCCTTGTGCATTTCTTTCTGATAAATGTCCCTTTGCATTACAAAATCTCTGCCAATATATTCTTTACAAACTGCTCCACTGAAAATATATTTATTTTCTCATCACTGGCTCACTGCACATCTTCAGCTGAAAGAATCCATCAGTGCAGAGACATTTGATTGCTGGATGGATACTGTTAATCTAAACACGTACAACGGAAAGGTTTTTTAAAAAAGTAATCATTTTATTTGGTTTTTAGTTCTAATCTTTCTGTTGCTCATCACATAATTTATTTAAAAAAAAAAAAGTTTAACTCAACAAAGTTCATAGCCACAAGCTTAGCTGCAAAAGACTTTAGTTCAGTCTCACACAAGGGCTTTTTGTATCATCAATGTGAGACTGAAGGCTAGAGAGTGAGACTAATTTGGTTATTAGTATTGAATGTTAAACTCTCTTATAATTGTTGATTCATATTAATGTTCCCTTTGTGGTTAAATATACAAAATATACATTCTTACCTTTAGCAGTCCAAAAGCAATACATCATCTCTTTAAACCACAGTTGCATGATGCGTGTGTATGGACTATTGATGGCAGAGCGGATAGAAGTTAGTGAACTGAGGTAGGGGTTTCAGTAAACTGTTTATTATATAGCCACATACTACTTCCCACAGTGAAAATCCAGGGAATAGTAGGGAAGAGCATAATAATGCAAGTACTCTTTGAAAAATAATAAGTGAGATAGATTTAGTAAGCGATTATCTCAGCCACACGTTCTCTGTGAGATGTTAGGCAGAGTAGACTCATGGCCCTCAAAGCAGAGGCTCCTTAAGATGAGGATATCATCCAACTCCACCACTAAAAAAGACAAATGCATTTTCTACTCTCATTCTTAGTAATAATTCATGTAGTTTTTCTGCTTTTAATACATTATTTAATAGAACAATAAAGCAGTTATAATCTTTCATGGACTGCCCGGTTATAAGGACCATGTGAATGTGGCTTCACTGTTTCATTAATTGACAGCATACAGACCACGTTCATGTATTATGAACAAAACAAAATGGTCACTGTTTAGAAACATCCAAGCAGAATTTAAAGCTTTAGAATGAAAGATTTAATGACCTGAGTCTGATTATTAACCTTTTTCCTTCAACTGCTTTTCATGTCTCTATATACTAACACATTCAATGTCTCTCGCCCGGAGAATCCCCACCTTGTAGTTATTTTAGTAACTCCATGGTGTTGATGCAGCAGATGGCAAGCAAGTTACTTTAATGCAAATTGGGTATCAAATATCCAACAATTTACACATCTCTGAAGACTGTATCTCTTAATTGTTTGGAGCAATGCAATTAAGACAGACTTGTCAGTATCCACGACTAGCAACCATAATGTTTTATAGTCTGCCCCAGTGTAGCAATGAAAAGTGGTCACTATGTGCCTTACATTTCTAATAAATAATAGTCAAAGTGGTGTGTGTAATTAACAAAAAACAGATCTGGAACACTTGAAAAAAAACCCTGCCTTTTCTGGTCATTTCGGCTGCTGTTCTGTTGTTGTTGGGTAATTGTAATCAGAATTAAACGTATATACCTTTAAAATACATAAAACACATCTCAGAAGTCATTGTTAACTATATTGTCATCTGTTACAACTGTACTTTTTTGTAACCAAACAGAATTAAGTTGTTTCTGAAACTGAAGACATAACTCCAGACAAAAGTTACGATAAACTCTACAGAAGCCACTATTTCTGCCAGTCTGAAATGTCATTATTTTCTCTGTTCTGAACTGTAATTTTTTTTGGTTTTAAAATGTAAAATCGCTCATTTACCATGGCAGCGAAAATGTTAAAGTAAATGTGCGACATAACCCTAGATAATGGGTTTAAGTGCTCAGCTCGCCAAGACTTTGAATACTACTTGCTGTATTTCTGGACAAGCTGTAATCGGTCTCAAAGAAAAGATCAATTAATGGCTTTGAATGTCTAGTGACTATGAACCATTGTCACCCTAGCTGAACATGTAGGCACTGTAGCAGGACACTAGCTAACAAACCAGATCAGTTCATATTCAGTGTGTGATGACATTAGATTAGGATGTGCTGCCAGTGGCTACGGCAATTAGGACTACTAACTGGTATAGACTCTGGGGACCGGATGCCAAACAAACATCAGACTCAGTGCATCTTGTTTGCATCTCAATTGTCAGCAAGGAAGCTCACACAGTTCTAGAAGCTGAGATTAATAAATATTTAACAGTAGAAGCTCAGAGTTACAAACACCAAACTTACAAACTGACCGGTAAACCGAACCCCCCCTCGATTACTCGACCAACAAATGTATCCAGACAGAAGTGGGGCAGATTTCAAAGCAAGTACTGGCAATTTTACTAGGAACATTTAAGTTTTTTTTTTTTTTTTTTTTTTTTTTTCACCCAAGCCAAATGGGTCTGAATGACTGAGCAAGCTGCACATATGTACTTTGTTTTGTTTAAATTAAAAACAAGCATTACATTAACCAAGGTTTATCTGTGCATTTAAATCTGTGTTTTTGCTACAGATGCAATTTAAATAATAGGGTTAATTTAGCATTTTCCCATGGCAATATGAGTATTGCATTACTGTGCTGTATCCTTGTATTTTCCAGGTTATGGCTGTTACACATTTATTAAAGCCATTGAAAACTAATTTTGAAAAACTTTCAAGGATGTGATGTCAAACGGAAACACAATAAGAACTGGAAACCAAATACCATGAATGATACGTGGGTAAGAAAATTATTTAATGTACCCTATTTTTTCAAAGGTTAAAAAAATGCACAAAAGGTTAAAATTGTTATATTTAGGGGTCTTATTTATATATTTTTTTAAATTCATAATTATGTTCAGGAAATATAGGTTAGAAACTGTGTTGACTTGTTTTGTTTCTCTCTGAAAATGGGTCTTGGATTTTGCACTTGGACCCTAAGTAATTTAGTATTTTGGTGACTGAGATAATGCACAAAATTGTATTAGAGTCCTTGGAACACTGTCTGCTTTTGCAGCTCATATTTTATAAGTATATTAAGTTCTAACAAGGAATGTTAGCCACAGAACCAAAGACAATTTCTTACCCTAAAAGGATTTTCACTCTGACTTCCTTATTTGTTCTCGAGATCTCTTTCAAAGAGGTGATTTCTGCATCGAACCAGAAGCCTCGCTCTTCTGGAACCTCAATGTTGTAGTTCACCATGACCATCTGGCCAACCCGAAGGTGATCCCATTTTAACAGGGTTCGTGCACGGGCCCGAACGTCATCAGCACACATTTCAACAACACCATTTTCAGGATAGCTGAAAAAAAAAAAAAAAAGAAGGGAGACATTAGATGTATTAAAGAGTATAAGCCCCAAACAACAGCCATATTAGCCTTTTTCCTGTATAAAATTAAACACTTGCTTGTTTAGTTGAGAGATGGTTCTAACGTCATACTAATTAGAAATGGATGTTTTTATCATATTGAAAGCAAAAAGTCCCATGAAGCCCCCAATATGGCACCCATCATAGGTCAAAGGTCAAAGTGAATGGTTTTGCCCACAGTTTCGTCTACACTGAGAATTTGCCAGTTTAAATGATTTATTAGATATCTGTAGACGTAGGAGTGTCGTCAGGTTGACAAACTCATAGGGAGATGCTTAAAGGGGTAGTCTCATTGGGGTTTTGTAAGATTAATTATAAAAGTATGATCGCAAATAAAATATCTGATATGCATGCTTGCATTTACTTGTTATAGCTATGCAAATGGTCAAGACTGTTGTGCTGCTAGTTCACAGTTGGACAGCTGCACGTTGTACTCAAAATGACATTTCAGTGTGATAGTAATCAGGAATCCAGTTTGTCTAATATCCTTCTCTCTAATTGGGCTGGTGGACTTTCACGGTTTGAGATTTTGATTGAGTTAAGCACATATTTTGTGATGGACTCGACCGCACTAGTTTAATTTCTTGTACACATGGCAGCGAGCAAGGACACATTAGGAGGAGTACATGCGTTTACACAAACTGAAAACGTGAGGGGTGTGGCAAGATAGAATAAATACAGTCAAATCAGGAGAGTGGAATTCAGTTAAGATAAATACAATTTGAAATGAGACTTCCCCTTTAGTTAGCAAAAAGATGTTGGTCCAACAGAACTGGTGAAGTTGAACCATGGTTGTTTTGACACTGTTGGATTAATGTTATTGGGCCAATGTCATTCCAATGAGAAAAATAATGTTCGTCCATAGTTGCAGCCTTAGTTGGCCCAATATTGGGTCAATAGTTGGCCCAATATATCCAATATAAGGCTGCCTGGGATTGACACTAAATTCAGGTATATCAGTGTTTCTCAACCACAAAAAACAAGTGAAAATGACTGCAAAAAAAATGCACTATTAAAACCAAAGCACTGTGATTTTGCAATTTACAAAACAGCTCTCCAAAAATAGTTACTGTTTTTTCTCAGTCCATGCCAAAGTAATTTATCAGTTGAATATTTTTTTTTGCACCAAAAGTACGTGTTAGCCTGAGACAGAAATGGAGTTTAAAAAAAAAAAAGCACACACACATACAAACTGCTTGTGAAAGTTGCTGATGCTGTGAAAAAAAAAAAAAAAAATGGTGTCAGATTTTTAACAGTACAGTAATTATATCCCTTGATTTCTGTTTTATGTGAACTTAGGAGACAGCTGGCATGTAAAAGGTGAAACTGTATTCCTAGATGCAGTCTCCTGTCTTTTCTAGCACCTGGTATCTATGAGCAATGGTCTGTTCTGTCCTTCTAATTTACTGTTTTAGACACATAATAAAATGTGCATTTACCAGTTCCCAACTGCACCACTCAACTGGTAAATGACACCCATTAGATGTCCATCGGTAAATAGAGGGTATTGTCTCTTACAGAATCAGATATAATGGATTTTACTGTATCACACAAACAGCCATACAGCCTTGAGTGTTATGCTTATAAAACGGGCTATGAATGACTAAAGGTGGCTAAACAATACGTATGATATGCAAATAGGGTGATTGGATCAAACCTGCCCAGATAGTGTGAGATTTGCACAAGTGGGAAAAAAGCACCTGGTTTTTGAATTTATATTGAAAATGACAGCTCAGCTATACTGTACACAATAAAAACTGAAGGCTGTATGGAAACTTACTAAACTGCTTTTGAGTCAAGTAAAAATATAAAAGGTAGTGTATTAAGATTAATTTAGTGCTATTTTATTACAAACCTCCTACATAAGTTCACCATCAAGATTCTACAGTGCACCCCCTCTTCTAAGGTCTTGTTGGCAAGTATATTTCCAAAGACTTATTTGAAATGTGTTACATGCAAACGTATAATTTCCATTTTGTGTGCAGAAAACACTGAGAAGTTCTAACAGGAAATAAAAGGGCACATATTGTTATTTGTTCATCTGTCTGAATGTCAGAGACTATCGTGTATTGCAGAGTCCTCATTTAAACATGATGGTATTTTCAACTTTGGTGTTGACCCACTAATTAAAGTCATGTTTTTGCTTTTGGACCCTTTTTTAAAAATCATAAATTGTAAAAAAAGACTACTACTCTATAGTTGGCAGCGTGCGGAATACAAAAAAATAAAAATAATACATTTTTTTATGGTGTACAATAAACCAACTTTATCTTACAAAATACAGTATTCATTCCAAGCTAAAATGATAATTTCTGGACTGTAGAATATTACCAAGACCGTGTTGCCACGTTGCTATAGAAAAGTTTCAGAGCAAGGTACATTAACTGCGTGACCACTCCCAGCTAAAGAAATTTGTGTTGAACATTTGTGATGCAGAAATACCCTGTCACACAAACACACACACATATATATAAGTACCAGTCAAAAGCTTGAGTACAGTTGCTGGAAACTAGGTTTTTTTTTTCATAAAATTGACAATGTTTTACGTCGTATACGTTTCTGTAAATACTTGAAAATGAAAACACGTTACAATATACAAAACATGAGGAGTATCAAAACAATGTTCAAGAAAATTGTCCCTAAATCTTAGATTCCTCAAAATTGCCACCCTTTGCCTTAATAACAGCCTCACAAACACGAGGCATTCAGTTAACAAGTTTCAGTTTTCCCAGCTCTTCTGCAGCAATTCCCAGAGATGTAGGGCACTTGTGGGTGACTTTGCTTTGACTCTTCTGTCCAGTTTGTCCCATACAAGTTCTATGGGATTGAGGTCTGCAGATTGGGCAGGCCAGGTCATTACATTCAGTTGTCCTTCACTTTCCTTCTTCGCCAAATAGTTCTTGCACAACTTTGAGGTGTGTTTCGGGTCATTATCTTCCAGAAGAATGAAGGACTGCCCAACTAGCCGTATTCCTGATAGAATGGCATGCCTCTGAAGTATGCTATGATAGCCATGCTGGTTGAGCTTGCCATGCACTTGGTAAAGATCACCAACTCTGTCACCAGCAAAGCAACCCCAGGCCATGGCACTGCCTCCTCCATGCTTGACAGTGCGAACCACACATGCAGAACTCATGCTCTCACCATCTCTGCATCTTACAAATACTCGGCGGTTGGACCCAAATATTTCAAATATTGACTTCCACTCCTCAAAACGTCCAGTTTATGTGTTTTTTGGCCCAGGCAAGTCTCTTCCTCTTATTTTGCGCTCTTAACAATGGTTTCTTTGCAGCAATTCTTCCAGTTAGAACAGCTTCATGCAATCTCCTCTGAACAGTTGAAGTTGAAACATCTGTACTTCTAGTAGCATTTAGCTGAGCTTGTATTTCAGGGGCAGTTAATCACCGGTTTCACAGACTTGTGACTCGAATGAACTTGTTCTCCGATTCTGAGGTCACCCTTGGCTTGCCTGACCTTGTACGGCCCTCATGACTGCCAGTTTCTTCAAATCGTTTGATGGTCTTGGCCACAGCATTACAAACACTTGCAAAGTTCTTGTGATTTGTCTTAAATATTGACCTTCATTTCTTAAGTAATTACAGACTGTCTTTTTTCTTTGCTTAACTGAGTGTATTTTGCCATTTTCTGCTCCCTTGCTTTCAGGAATGACAAACTTGTGCCTATGCTATCTATATTTATAGTAATCATGGACCCTCACCTGCGAATAATTGGTGACAAAAGGTTAATTATGTAACATGCTAGTTAACTCAGAGAACATCTAACAAAGACATTTTTATACTTAGGCCAGTGTTCTAAAACCGTGTTTTACACATTTCAGACTTTTAACTGACTTGGGCTTCAGATTGAAACCCCTTGCTTTGGGTGACCATTTCACTGAAATTGACAAGATTTACATTTTCATTTATGATTATCAGCTTATACAAGTACATGTATCATATAATAAAATATTAAATGTTTATAGACAAGTTTATTCAGTTAAAAGCATAATCATGAAAAACCTGGTTTCAAGCAGGTGTACTCAAACTTTTGACTGGTACTGTATGTATGTATATATATATATATATATATATATATATATATATATATATATATATATATACACACACACACACACACACACACACTGCAGTGGATTTTATTTTTATTCTGAGGTCAGTTTCATTTTCTATAATTTTCAGAAGACAATTGTACCTGTCTAGCCAAGCATAGTTCCACCTGTTTCAATAGGCAAAACAAATGAATGCACAACCAGCACATGATAAGATGCATTGCTTCGTAACATCAACCTCCATCGGTGCTGCCATTAGCTGTGATCTGCTGTGCATCACACAATAAAACACAGCCATTTTTCATCTGCTAGCAATCAAGACTGCCTCGCCCAGTCTTTCATTTACTAGAGTGATAAACAAGACCCCTCGCTATTGTTGAACGTGGAACCCTGGAACCCACACATACGTTACATGCACACAAACAGATCACCACCTCCATATAGAATATATTCTGAAGATACATATAGCAATGTAAGTGTGAGGTATAAGACCTCCATATAGCCCAGATTCTGATACTCTGAATAATGTACTTCTTTACTTTTCTATTTAAAAAGGGGGTACAGCACTTCAAATTGAGGTGGTTTTATTGTCCCTTTTAAAATGTTACCTAAACCAAACAGTGTTCTAAATAAGATTTTAAAGCTATGTATTCTCCTCCTCTTGTACGCCATTTTAAGTGCACAAGCCTAATTGGAGACTCAATACCAATCACAGCTTAATCCCACGGCACTTGAAAAGCTTCTTTGGGCTTATGCTGCTGGCAGTGCAGCCCATTTCCTCTGCAGAAGCCAGTCGGGAACAAGGGAAGCAAGTTCCAAACTCTGGTTCCACTTTTTCCAAGTCATACAGTATTGGCCCACCCTGAATGCTGGCCATTGGTCCGAGCCAGTGCATTCCATTCAAACGGGCAGTTTTGTTTCGAGAGAATACAGGGGAAGAAATGTCCCTAAACAAAAACAAAATCAAAAACATATACAATTGTGCTTTTGGCATTGTGTGGTTTCTCACATAATCATATGCAGCTGTTTTCATTAGCATTTGATTACACCAGACATCCTGCAAAAATTAAATACAAAAGGTTGTGTCAACCTCCATTAAATACACTGTTCAAAACAAGAACCTAATTGCAAAAGTGGTATTTTGCATTGAAGAATGAGAATACTGAAATGGTTCCTCTTCTACCCAGTGAAAAACAGTATCTTTAAATTTTCCTTGGAGGGACTATTGAGACCACCTGAAAATTGTATTTCTGAGATGAGGCCACCTTACCCCCACCCCCTCCTCTCAGTTTAAATACAGCTGCAGTTTGTCCCAGCATCTCAATGCTCAACTGAAGAAAGACCCTATTTCTAACCAAGCCATTTGTTTCCTCTTTCTTCTTCAAATTTAAAATCTGCTGAGTGACTTGCCAGCCCAAAAAAAGCAAAAATGAACCAATCCTCCCTCGCTAAACAAACAAATCACAACCTGAAAGAATGATCCAACTACCTAATTTCATTTTGAATTTAAACCAGAAAAAGGAACCCTAAAAATGTGGGATTACAAAAGGAACCCAATTTCAAACCCTGAACTTTATGGACATTTTAAAGAATTAATAACTGGCAAGCCGGAATACTCCCGTCTCAGTTACCATGGAAACCTCTCTGATTCCAAGGAAAGGAAGATTCCAAATTCCTCCCCTAGCCGCAGGCAAAATGTGGGCATGCTTAAATTGTGATTTAGGACTAAAGCATTAACTATTCCTTGTCCAAGGCACCACTTTTATGCTGCCCCGCTGTTCAACAATGAATCCTTATTTTCAAAAGGATTTTCAAACCTGTGGTTCACACAGATATTTTTTTGATTCAAAGCTAGGGTTGTTACAAAAAGTAGGCAACAAATATATGCCGAGATGTTTTGAGAAAACACTTTGCACCACCCACTGGAGAAATGAGCTGGTTGGGTCATGGTCTCTCGCAATTACTAGGCTATCTCAGTTTTTAATGCTGTAAACAATTTTGAATTGGGGCTGGGCATGGGTGGTTGTTGGTCCACATTAGGAAAAAAAAAAAAAAAAAAAAATCCAAAATGCAACAGTAGTTTGAATTCCTGACATTGCCAAAATACCCCTTTGCAGTCATTTAGACAAAATCTTCTCTGAGCATTCTTTCTAATGTCTGTTTGAAATAACGTTCGTCTCAAGCCTCTTTGTAGTACTACAGTACCTAAAAGATTGAACACAAGCAATAAGAGCTGATGGAATTATCTCCACCTTTGAGCTTCTAAGTAAGGGGGCACCTGAGGGTTCAGTCCATGGACTAATCTTCTTTACCCTCTGTGAAAATGACCTGGGATCTGATATGGGTAATATTGATGCACATTTATATGCTGATGATACTGTTTTGCATGCCACAGGCTACTCCTTACAGGCACTACGAGGGATTTGCAGGCTGTATTTAATGAAAAGTACATTTTTATAAATATCTAGGCATATGGATTAATGAGCATCTTACTTTTAATTGCCTTATTAATACACTGGATTTAAAATTAGGACCAATTAGGTTTTCTTTTTAGGAACAAGAATGCCTTTTCACTGTCTAACAGGTTCAAGTTAGTGACTGTTTTAGATTATGGCGAATATATTTATAAGGTTTGCTTGTAACCAGTATCTACATAAGTTAGATGTGCTGTATAATTCATGCTGTAGATTTGCTCCAGTGTTTCCCTCCGACACATCACGGTCATGTGTATATGAAGGTAGGCTGGCTCTCACCTAAGAACCAGATTTCTTTTTCATTAGTACTGTTTTGTGTTTAAGGTTTGAAATCTCCTTATTTGGCTATAGGTTATGCTCTCAGGATTCTGTTAATTTGGCTGTTTCAAGGGTTCAAACCCATCTGGGAGAATGAGCTTTTCCATATCTACTCCCGAAGATGTGGAAATGTTCTCATCATAGTATGAAGATGGAATTTGATAATCTTACTTTCTCTGGTTTTAAAGACTGTAATAGGGAATTGCTTATAACCACCTGTCAATGCTTCTCTTTCAGTCCACATTAACCCTTGTAAATGGGGCCACAGTCTCAATTGGTAAATATCCTGGTTAGATAAGTAATTAAATAAATAAAGTGGCAGGTTTGCCTAGAATATCACTGACTGGCCTTAACAATAACTGAAGTTAATTTGCATACTGTATGTGCCACCCTTACCACACTTTAAACTAGCAAACATGGCACCCATGTGCTGTCCTTAAAGGATTTTCTGAGTCTCTCTTTAAATAAAAAAAAGAGCCCAATTAATGTAATAGCAACTTCATAAAATCACCCAATTTAGCCAGCCAATATTGTCAATGCCAGACTACAAATATATGTATCTAGTATTATTGCATTATAACTAGGGTTTCTGATTTTCTGTGTTTCACCCCGACTTTTCTACTCTCCTTTAATAAATTCAATTGATACCTGTTAAGCTATTTGTGTATCTCAATCACAACTTGTTCATAGTAAAAATGATTTCATTAACTATTTTCTTTAAAACTAAATCGGCCAAGCCCTCAATTACAAGCTGAATGTACAAACGGGATTGCCTCATGTTAGTAAGTGACTAAGTTATATTAAAACTACAATGAAAAATTAAGTATTTTATGCTGGACAACTATTACAATCTTTATGTGTAACTGTACTTACACAAAAGACTAATCACTTTTGTTTTTAAATGAAAAAGACCTGCGATTTAAAAGGCTGTAAACTAAATCAATTTTTCTATTAACACATTTCTCAGCTGTGACTCTCAAAAATGAAAGGCTTAACAGGTATCAATTGAATTTTTAAAAGGAGAGTAGGAAAGTCGGCGAAAAACAGACAGACAATCAGAAGCCCTAATTTTAAACACCGTAACTCTGCATTATACAAAGCACAATGAAACAATACTGCAAACTGCATTTTAATGAGAACCTTACAGGGAAAGCATGTACAAATATTTAAAATAAACAAAAACAAAATGAGATACAGGGTCTATTGGTTGCACATATGATCTATAATATGTATCTGAATCATTTGCCAAACCCCAGAACTTTCCCAGTAACAATGAGGCTTTTTTGTAAATCACATTCCCAGTCCTACATTGGCAGGAATCCCAAACCTGTGCCATATTTGGTAAAAAGTTTAGCTTAGGAGCCAGCCAAAACTTCAAGGAGCAACATAGCTTCTAAAACATTTATTTACATAGAATCCATTTCAGAATGGCTTCTAACCTTTGCATTTCTGTAGCCAATTTAAAAACACTGATACATATGCTTCTGATTAAAATGGCACATTGAAAACCTTTCTGCAAAAAGGTACACTGTATTCAGATAGGGGCAGCATGAACTGAGTATAATTCTACACCAATACACAATGCAAATTAGCTATTCAACAGGGTCTAAGTGCACCAATGGCACTGATTCAAATTGCTTTACAAATTAACTGAATGAAGTGCTGCGCAGTAAAATGTTTTTTTTTTTTTTTTGTTAGAGTAGGAAATATTTACCAAATAACTAAAATAATGGATTTAAATGAGTAATTCAGTAAGTCACCCTGAAAATATTTGTCATGATGGCAAGGAAGAGACACCAAGACAATCAAACGTCTGTCAATACCGTTACTTCTACCTTATCACAGCGATGTCGACACCTTGCCTGGAGACATTGTAAATAGCATTCTACAGTATTCAGTTTATACAGCCCAGGATTTTAGAGTACAACATTCCCCCCAACATGAGGGGGCTACCTAAAAACAAATCTCACATCCGATCAGCCCCGGGATCATGTTCCTTGCATCTCAACTGACACTGAAGAAGAGAGGGTATTTCTGACCTTCAGAAGTGGGTCTGCATGTCTAAACAAATCAGGGATATACCATAGAATCATTTATATTCACCCAAAGAATATCAGTATTCAAGTTTGCATTAAATAATCTGTACACTCCAGGCAGCGTTTCATAATCTTTTGGTATTATACTACCATTTGTTTGCTTTTACTGTATGTGAATGCAGAGTGCGTTTTCTGGAAAGATGGAGAATTCGGTCTGAATTATAATGCTGTGCAGCAGAGTAGAACCACTGGCAGCCGTTTTATACTCTCGGATAGTAGTAACTGTGTATTTCTCAAAAATGCTCAAGTTTATTTGTAATTTCACAATATAGCCTTATCTATGGGCAAGACAAATACTTGAACAAAGATAGTGTGTGTGTGTGTGTGTATATATATATATATTTTTTTTTTCACTGGCTATATAAAACCCCAATGGGAAAAACCAATACAGCAAATGGCGTTTAACTCCACTAAAAACTACATAATGATCCTAACAGGAAAGAGGACAAATAACCTCACTCATAAACAGCAGACCAATAACCAATATATCTATGTCCCTTATTTATCTTTCAGAAACTGAAACAGACATGGCATATTTTTGTTTTGTTACGGAGAGGTAAATTATTTTCTAGACACTATTGTTCTCTGCCTTCAGTGTGGAGGTCCTTGAGGAGAGAGAGAGAGAGATCTCTTAAAATGATGAGGGAGTCTGACATGTTTCACTATGAAAATTCTGTCCCAGACTACATTAAAATAAAACGTGCAGCTTAGGAGACGTCTGCGTTCATGTTGGGTTTAGGGAATTTTATACCCAAACTATGCCATAAACCAAGGGGATCAGGCTGCTTTTACACAGGTTGGATTTATGAATGCAAGCCATTGTATATAAAAAACAGGACTAGAAATATGAAATCTTGATTTCATTAAATCAAATGTCCCCAGAAAGATGACAACAGGAGAGCTGAAACACAGGCGCAGGTCTGACTGGTTGTGTACAGACTGGTCATTTACCATCCTGAGGCATCACCAGCAGGAAGTCATTAGCAGCAGATTAGTGACGCCGAGATAGAGTGCGAGACAGAAATACAGAAAGACCACTTTTACACAGGAGACAGAGTTCTGAAAACTAAAATGGAAAATACCCCACCACCACTTATCCTTCAGTATTAACATTCTTGGGTACCACTACACTTGTGAGATGCCTTTCTTGTCGATACATTTTAACAGGAGGTAATAATGTGTCCCCGCACCTTAAGGGGAGCATAATTTAAAGGGAATGTCGTCTCAGATTTAAAAAGTTACAACACAGATTTAAATAAACCAAAACCCAATTTCGTGTACAATGAAAAAGCCGTGGCAGTTTCAGCACTAAGCGGTCAGCATTTTCGGGAGCTCATCATACTTTGCTGCATATTAACATTCCTTAATTTGAATATGGTTACATATGGTTATGACAAGACTTACTGAGTGATTCTGACAGCCCTCAGTAGGGATAACCATGGCTTCACACGTAGTCTCGGTGTGCAGATGTCTAGGACTGTTTTCATATGCAAACTGCCTACGTACCCTAACGTAAACCTTTTGTTGAAAAAATGCATACCAAGTGAAAAGCTGAAGCTGGAAGTTTGAGGAAACAAACTGAAAATAAAAGTTGCGTCTGTTAAATTACTCTATGTAGAACTACTATTAAAAAACAAAGTAATGCTGCTAAAATGACAACCAGCCAAATGCTAAAGTATTGAAAGAAAATTAAAAGTTAGTTGAAGTGAACCGGGCAAAGCTGCAAAACGAAAGCGATGCTGCCCACAAATATCTGGAAGCTGCTTTATTAAATGCTTGTGGTGAATGGGTCAGTTTACTTATATTAAGGTAGCTTTATTTTCCTATGCATGTACTGAACATTAGCTTAGTTTGTCTGATTACTTGGTTGCTGCATTCTACTGGCATATTGATTGAACTGAAGTGTAAGGGCCTATCCCATAGAGTTCTATCTAGCTTTATTACATGAGCTGCAGATCTACTCTATTAATACATTATATTATTATTTCTACACTATGTCTACTTGTTTAATACATTGCTATGAGTGATACCATAACACTGTACTCCACTTATTTGTCACTGTTACAAAAACAACACGTGTGTAATAATGGTATGTCCCATTCCCTTGGCTGCACAACTGCAGTTTTTTTTTTTTCGGTTTTAAAACTTTCGTTTTGGTTTTACCGAAAACCACATGGATGTGTGGACCACATTCTACAACAAGGACTATCTATACAGGCGGGGTGGACTGCACTTAAATAAAAAGGGAACCAATCTACTTGGAGAAAAGATCCTCGAGCAGGTTCAGAAGCATTTAAACTAGAAAGGAAATCAACAAAAAAACAGAAGGGAGACCACATCAAAACAAGGACAACAACTCAAGTAAGACAACCATTAAATATATTTATCTAAATGCTAGAAGTATCAGAAATAAAACATGAGAACTTAAAGCTACTGCACTAACAAGTAACTATGACGTGATAGGCGTTACAGAAACTTGATTGTCTGATAGTGATGGGGACGAACATAATATTTGTGGGTATACACTGTATAGGAAAGACAGGCATGACAGAAGAGGAGGAGGGGTAGCACTATATATAGAAACAGTCTTGAAGCCCAGGTGTTAAATCTGGACAAAGAAAATAAAGCCGAATCAATATGGGTCAGAATAACGGACAAAAATTCAAAGGGCATAATAATAGGAGCATGCTATAGACTGCCAGATTCAGACGGCGAGCAAAATAATCTGTTACACAATGACACTAGAAATGCATGTAGCAAAGGAGAAGCCATACTAATGGAGGATTTCAACTTCCTCATATAAAATGGAAAAACCCGGTGGGGAGCACGACGGACAAAATTGAAATGGTGGAAATGACAAATGACTGCTTCCTAACGCAATTTGTCAATGCACCGACTAGAGGGGAGACTTGCCTTGATTTAGTCTTTTCAAATAACGAAGACAGAATAACTAAAACAGAGGTCAGAGAACCACTGGCAAACTCAGACCACAACATGGGCTCATTTAAAGTGCTTTTTAAAACCCCCAAAATAATTACTAAAGCTAAGGTTTACAATTTAGAAAGGCAAACTATGAAGGTATGAAACAGAGACTAACATAAGTAGATTGGAGTAAAATAGAGAAAACATCCACAGAAAAAGGATGGCTGTTTTTTTAAAAATGTAGTACTAGAAGCGCAAAATAAACAATTAAATCCCAAAAGTAGACAAATGTAAATAAAAACAATAAATCGCCAAACTGGTTTAATAGATCAATTAAAAAAAAAAATATTCAGCAAAAAAAGGCACTTTAGAGCATTTAAAAGGGACCAAAAACAAAAAGTACACAGAAAGAGTATACAGAACTGCACACACAAGTCAAAAAGGAAGTTAGAAAGGCCAAGAGAGAGATAGAAATGAACATTGTTAAGGGTGCTAAAACCAATTCCAAAATGTTTTTCCAATATTACAACAGCAAGAGAACATTCAAAAGAGGAGGTTAAATGTCTAAGACACAAATGGCAAAATTATAGATGAAAAAAATATAGCAAATATATTAAATTATTACTTTTCACAAGTTTTTACAAAGGAGGATATGGACAACATGCCCCACGTCAACCTGTTCCTATCCAGTTTTAAATAACTTTAGCATAACCGTGTTAAAGGGACTATGATCTCTTAAAATAAACAAATCCCCTGGGCCAGATGAGATCCTCCCAATGGTACTCAAAGAAATAAAAGAAGTTAATTACAAACCGCTAACCAAGATCATGCAACAGTCTCTTGACACATAGGTTGTACCGACTGACTGGAAAATTACAAAAGTAATACCAATCCACAAAAAGGGAAACAAAACTGAACCAGGTAACTACAGACCAATAAGCCTGACTTCTATTATATGTAAACTTATGGAAACTATAATAAGATCCAAAATGGAAAATTACCTATATGGTAACAGTATCCTGGGAGACTGTCAACAAGGTTTTAGGAAAGGGAGATCTGCTTGGTTTTTTTGAGGATGCAACATTGATAACGGATAATTGCAAAGCATATGACATGGTTTTAGATTTCCAGAAAGCTTTTGACAAAGTCCCACATAAAAGACTAATTCTCAAACTGAACGCAGTAGGGATTCATGGAAATGCATGTACATGGGATTAGGGAGTGGTTAACATGTAGAAAACAGAAAGCACTGATTAGAGGAAAAACCTCAAAATGGAGTGAGGTAACCAGCGGTGTACCACAGGGATCAGTATTAGGTCCTCTGCTATTCCTAATCTACATTAATGATTTAGATTCTGGTATAGTAAGCAAACTTGTTAAATTTGCAGATGACACAAAAAACAGGAGGAGTGGCAAACACTGTTGCAGCAGCAAAGGTAATTCAAAATTATCTAGACAACATTCAGAACTGGGCAGACACATCGCAAATGACATTTAACAGAGAAAAGAGTAAGGTACTGCAAGCAGGCAATAAAAATGTACATTATAAATATCATATGGGAGATACTGAAATTGAAGAAGGAATCTATGAAAAAGACCTAGGAGTTTTTGTTGACTCAGAAATGTCTTCATCTAGACAATGTGGGGAAGCTATAAAA
This sequence comes from Polyodon spathula, assembly GCF_017654505.1. NCBI lineage: Eukaryota > Metazoa > Chordata > Actinopteri > Acipenseriformes > Polyodontidae > Polyodon > Polyodon spathula. The sequence goes on from NC_054534.1 coordinate 16,639,390, forward strand.
AAGGCTAACAAGATACTCGGATATATTGTGAAAAGTGTTGAATTTAAATCAAGGGAAGTAATGTTAAAACTGTACAATGCACTAGTAAGACCTCATCTTGAATAGTGTTCAGTGCTGGTCACCTTGCTACAAAAAGGATATTGCTGCTCTAAAAAGAGTGCAAAGAAGAGCGACCAGAATTATTCCGGGTTTGAAAGGCATGTCATATGCAGACAGGCTAAAAGAATTGAATCTGTTCAGTCTTGAACAAAGAAGACAACACAATGACCTGATTCAAGCATTCAAAATTCTGAAAGGTATTGACAATGTCGACCCAAGGGACTTTTTCGACCTGAAAAAAGAAAACAAGGATCATGGGTCACAAATGGAGATTAGACAAAGGGGCATTCAGAACAGAAAACAGGAGGCACTTTTTTTACAAAGAGAATTGTGAGGGTCTGGAACCAACTCCCCAGTAATGTTGTTGAAGCTGACACCCTAGGATCCTTCAAGAAGCTGCTTGATGAGATTCTGGGATCAATAAGCTACTAACAACCAAATGAGCAAGATAGGCCAAAAGGCCTCCTCTTGTTTGTAAACTTTCTTATGTTCTTACATACTAGAGTGCTCAGAGAAGTGTTTTGCCCACGTGGATTCGCTTACACTTATACAGTACATTACTAAGGCCCTAACTACTTCACGGCCGTGAAACATGGCACGGACCATGAAATTAATTCTTCTCCATGAAAACTGTTTATTTTGTGTACTTTTACCCTACGCTTATATCCAGTTAAGTTATGTGTATCGGTCCAGGTTCCTTATATGATTATAAGCTTGTTTCAATTTCAAAAAGAAAACTGGACAGGATTTATTGATTGACACATATCAGCCAATAACCACTCTCCTCACTGATTGGTAGATATGGGCATCCAGGGCGGGTTTAGTATCCTTGGAGCTCTCAACTGATATTGTTAAGCTAATGAAAGTTTTGTGAGTGCCAAAAATGAATACCAAAAAAGTCTACAATAATTACTGCAGCGGATCATGTACAATAATTTTGCATTCTACTGGTGGCAAACTATTACATCCGTTGAGCTATGATCCAGTGGCATTTAGACTCAGACAGCAATCGAATGAAAAAGGTTGCGGATAGTGCATTGCTTCAAAACGAAAATGTAAAACAAAAAAATTATAATAATTTTCTGAAATAGCGGCACGTGACAACGTAGTAATATTAAATATTATGAGTTTTGCTCAAGACAGACGGCTACAGTTGGGACCGATTTAAAACAAAACAATATGTATAAAATACATTAACAAAGCAGGTTACTCTTGATCTCTGCATCATCATCCTGTATTTGTTCACAGACGCATATTCTCAGTAACTTTTAGAAGCAACACCACAGATTACGTTCTTGACAGCAAGTTATACACAAGACACGTTTTTAATTTCATGGAATATTCAGTGTCATTAACATATTATCAATTTGTTATTGTGGGGTACCAATCGATAAATAATTGTATTATTATCGTTATCGGACTAATAATAACAACATTTTCATATGATGACTGAAGTTCTCTTTACAAAACCAATAAAATAAGTTCTTTCATTCTTTTCAAATCTAACTCAGATCTGGAATGAAGTTGGTTACGGTTGCTATGAGATGTAACTCCTTGTGCTCAGAGTCTCAGTTTTGTTGGTCAAGGTATAAACCCCCACTACACTGTACTTATAGCAGCTTTTTTAAAAAAATACCAAAAACTAAAATAAATGTCTTATTGACATGTAACTGATGTTTTATTCCCATTTTATGCAACTGTCATAGTTTTTGCATGCTAGACAAAGTATACAACATGTTACCTTCAATTCTAACTTTGTAATTGTTGTATGACATGTCTATAAAAAAGGACACTAAACTAATTTTTAGCAATTATAGCAGGCTTTTCTTTTTGAAAAGTTACTTAGTGTGAAAGAATAATGGCTTCAATTAAAAACAAGCCTCAGAAACTACATTTACAAAAGTACAAGGATTGACAAATATCCTCAAAACCTGAAGATGTTTACAGGGTTCCCAACCTTTGTTCAACTTGAGATAGAGTGACTTACCTGCCCGCACTATATGCACACTGAATCCCAGAATACAAATGTTGCCAGTTCTCTAAATAAATTCCTCAATCATGTACTATTCCAATAATCCAAAACACAATTAAAGGGGGAAAAAAAAAAATCCATGCTATTTAGAAGTGAGGGGAAAAGGGAAAACTCCAAAAGGGTATATTCGACTTACTGTACCGCAAACAGGTGTTTAAAGAAGGAACCATAAAAGCGCTGTGAGCTGCACTTACTCGTCATATTTGATATGATAAATAACATCGTCCTCATTGTCCAAGCAGTCCGTGTAAGAGGTGGAAGGTGCACTATCCAAGATAAAAGAGGATTTCCCATTACTGTCCTGGGATGAATGGTTTTGGTCTATTTCCAGCTTTCCGTTAGTCCTTTTGCTCATTTTTGAACTTTTAGCTGAAGCCTTGCCATTATGTCCCTTTGTGGCTCTAGTCACATTTTCTATGCTGGCTTCAAACCAGGCCCCAATGCTCACATCCCGACAGTCCACCAGCTCATTTATCTGGAAGAAAATGAAGACACACCCAATGAGACTCAAGATAAGGCAACATAAAACAAAAGCACAGTCAAAACACCATTCATGCAACACACTTTACCCCTGGAAATAACAGAAAGGTAAAGCTCCATGACCTACATGTGCATGTATGTACAAGTCAAAATTAAATTGTGACACATGTATGTACAGGTACCTCTCAAAACCTTGTGGTTAAGACATCATACAAATAACTGACCCTCAGATGCTTTGCTCCTGTTGTGTGCTATTTAGGGATAGGATATTCAAGAACTCTGAAAGAAATATTCATGTTAAAAAGTTGATCAAAACAGACATAGCCAGCATTAATATTTCCAACCACAAGCTCTAGATAAATAACGCATTAGAAGCATGAAGCGTAAAAGAAAGCCTCCACTAAATTCAGGACAATAAGCAAGAAATACTGACCATTTCAATTCTTAATATCGGGTGTCAGTTCAAAAGTGCAATATTTCCACCAAACATTTCCGGAAAGGAATCTGAAATGGTGGTAATGGATTCAATAAGGCACACTCAGGTCAGGGTGCTATTCAAAACATATGAAATGTTTTTTTCATTATTACTTTTCTTATTTTTACATCTCTTCACTTTAAGTAATCTGCCCTTGTTGCCAACTAAATCACAAGTTGCATCACGCTTACATCACATCTATGGAGACTATGCATTTAAAAGTTCTGATGAACCAAAGCCAATTTGTCGCTGTTCACTAGAGCAGGGAAAAATGGAACACGAGATTCCCCACATCGGTTAAACCAACACACCCTAACGAACCAGAAGCGAGCACAAACAGATGGCTGTGGAACATAAACACACACATTCACACTGCTTGATAGTTCAGATAGCTGCTTCACTGAATTCAATGCTTCCAAATCACAGGGGAGAATAAACAAACATACAAAAAAATGTTATTATTAACAAAAACCATCCCTAAATTCAATTTTGAAATCAAATCTGAATAACCCAAGAGGCCCAGTCACAAAACTTGACAGAGTAACCATGAACAAATATGGAAAGCAGCATAAAATCTAATGGACATCACAAAGGGTATGATATTGAGGGCCCGTGTAACTGGCTTCCCCCTCAGCGTAATGGCTTCATTGACCAACATGTTCCTGGAATGACAACATTTGTACACAAGTACACCCCGTGCTGGGTGTTCATCTTTCTAAAGGAACAGCTTGGGAATCAACAAAAGCAAAGCACAGCCTTGAAATGAATGTGGCTTCTGAACATTGTCTACACGCAAGAGGAATATGCATGGCAAACAGTGACATGGTTGCAATATGGACTGCATGTTTAATTTAATTGAGTTTTGATAGGGGGAGAGAATAAAACTTTGTGCAGCCTGTATCTCAGAGTTTAAGGTAACAGGTGGTGACAGAGTGGCTGCGACAGAGGTAAATTTTATTATTCAGTTGGTAGCATACCATTTAGCTTTGCAGCAGAAACTTTCCATCACAACCATTTCCTCAATCTAATTTGTATCACTGTACCTTCCTGCAGAAAATGTCACCTTGGTCAAATGAAATAAAACAGCAGATGTGTTAACTATTTAAAAGTTACATCCCCATTGGAACCTATTAGTTTGAGTGTAGCTCTCACACTCATTGACAAAGCATTTTAAATATTTAAACCTACATCAGGTTCTACAAAAAAAGATTAATGACGTTAATATCAGTTTTTATTCAGATTTAATGACTTCATATGTCTGTGCTTCTCTTGTGGGACTGACACAGCAAAAAGCGTGCAAGGACTTGAACAGACGTAGCCATGTGACTTGCTCCATACACCTACATTACACCATTTAATTGCTTATGGGGTTAAATATTATACACATATTTCATGGTATTATGTTCAGCATTCCACAATCCCCATGTGCGCGTTTTTTTTTTTTTTTTCCCCTCAACAGAAAAGTCCAATTAACACTGGGGACCTGATTCATCGTCTACTGGTACAACAAGGCAGATCACAGGGAAACTGTGACCGGACATAAACTTGATTACAAGAGAACAATAACCTGTGAGCTTTTTCAGAGCATGATTTTACAATACTGCTCGTTTTACAGACTCAGACTGAACTCATTTCAGACTACCTAATGTTACGTTGTGGTTAGGAAAGAATCATAAAAACCAACATCAATTTACAGTCAGCTGTCGACTGCATCGGCAGCATAAGAAAAGCCTTGTTAAAGATCTCTAGGGTTCTGTGGTGTTTTGCAAATCTGCTGGAAACTGTTTACCTGCATGACGCACTTGCAGGCTGCTGCAACCAGAGAAACAACCACACGCAGACTGTTCGGCCAAATTTAATTTGGTTGGTCAACAAAAAAAAAAAAAAAAAAAAAAAAAAAAAAAAAAAAAAAAACAGAAAACATTAATCAATTTCCCAATCGAATATCAGAACATTGAGCACAAAAAACATGTAACAATACAACTAGAAACACGCTTGTGCATTTTATCATACATAATATAAAACATGCATTTATATACGATTTAAAAGCAAAAAAGACATCCGATTTTTTCATGAAATTCTACACTTATCACAACAAAACAAATACATATGAAAGCGCTTTAGTCTCGCAACCATACAAGCTACAGAGATATAATGCTCCAAATAAGCCATCAGGGAGATTATATTGATCAATGAATGTTTAAATTGACATTTGCCAACTAAAATCCATGCCAAACTCTAATTAATCTATTAATTGTCGCATATGTAGTGGTTAGTGATTTATATTTGGTGTGCTGGTAGGAGGTTTTAGGCCATATTTACTCAAGTCTGTAATTACCCCCCCACCCCCCCCACCCCCCAAAATGAGACCATTAATAAAAAAAAGTCCTAATCTAACCAAGCTACAATATTTACTGCTGGTTAGTGGCTTCAACAAGTAAATGGAAAGGCATGAACAAGAAAATAAACAGAAGGAAGGGGACAACTGATGGGCGTAAGAGACAAAGCCAGGTCATCACAGACTGCTACACAGCAGCACCTACTTACTGTGTAGAGCAGGCCGGGAGAATCAGACTCGATTTTTTTAAGCTAAGCTGCCAGGCCCTGGCACCCACAACAGTTGCTACAGTGGCTGAACACTTTGCGGTGCTATGTCAGCAGGTTGCCGTAGAAACTGCATACGAAATGAGGGGTGTGAAATGGCTGCAAGAGCACACTGCCAAATCAAACTGCCATAAGACTCTGGACCATAACGTAAACTTCTGCAAAACGATTCAAGGCCAGTCCTATACTGGAAACAGAAAATAAAAAGACATGCAGCAGAACCGTTTCCAGCATAAAAAGAAGGCTGTAATAGTGAAAAACCTGCATTTATAATCACGGAACGTGGTAGGGTTTTTTAAGTGTAATGTAGTGGATTCTGTACAAGAATGATTCCATTGAGCATGTTTCACTGTACAATGTATGAATTTAGAAGTGTGGTTTAATCTATTGTTCTGTCCTCTTCCAATACTATACACAAACCCACTATGTTAACCCAATGTTGGCTGGAGCCAATGGTTCTTTACTGGGTTCTTATTGCAGAACTCAAGTTCCTTTAAATGTCACTAAAAACCTTTAACAGATACTTCACAAGCCATCAGATGTACAGCAGAATCCTGGGTTCTACTATGTGGCAATATCTAAGGAGAAAACATGGATTTTTCGTCCTTGACTTTTAAATCACTGTGTTTGTATTGGGAAAGATTTCCGTGTGAATTTGGGGTATTTGTGTTAATGAAATGGTGCTTTCTGGTTTTCATGTGAAGGGAAAAAGCATATAACCGCCTTAATCAAAATCCACCTTGCTATAATTTCCCAATGAGTCATAAAAGGGGTGCTTTTTATCATCGACACTTGACTAAGATTTAAATTTTTTACCTATTGTGTGTTCTCGGTCATTCTCTATTGTTTCTGAATAGAGAATTGCTTGCTAACTTATCCAGCAAAAATATGAAAAAGGATATTAGTGTTGCTCTGTGCACTGAAGCTCGTTGGTGAAACTATGTGACTTGATCGCGAGTGAGAGACTGTTTCCCGGAGAGCTAACCTAGGACCAGGTTACACTATTTATGATTATCAACTCCTTAAAGAACAAATCAAATACATTATTATTAATAATTATACACCCAACTGTGCATAATAAGGCTGTATTATTGTAATTACAGCATACAATGGTTAGCACTATATTCGTGTTCTAATGAACAAAGTGAAGGAAAAGGCCAGTTTCACATGAACACTTTTATTCTATATCCTGTAAAAACAAGTCTCAATACTACTGCGTTTTCTCCCCTAGCCTCACACATTCCATCCACTTATACTTTGCTGCCAATCACCATCATCACCGCCAGTTTGCATTTTTTCTACTGCAAACATGCGTCTAAACCAAGAGATGATAAATGCAGCCTTTGCTGTGTCTGGGTTTCACTGCCTCAATTAGCAGAGACAAGCGACTGCAGTATGATCGCCTCCTTATTCTCAAAAGTACCAGTAGCTTTGTTTAAACAAGTTGTTTACAGTGTTTAAACCTTTATTAAAAGGCAAGTGAAAAAATATTTTTTGTACAAACTCCACATGTATAATAAATCATTAGTAACCACATTGGAAGCAGACTCGTGAATGTACACGAACTGTTGATATAAATCCAACAACATGCGGCGTGTTTTAGTATTCAAACTTTATTCATATTTATTTTTTATATATATATATATATATAATTACTGCCCTATTTTTCTGAATGAAGAAATTTACAGTAGTTTCTAAATTATTTGTAAGCCTTCATTTTGTAACTTAATGTACTGTATATAGTGATTAAGGTTAAAAAATATATATATATTTCTTAATAAAAATGGAAACGGGTGACTGATATATACATGTATTCATGTAACAAGCACGTTTTCTATTAACAGTCAGCTAAATCTGCATTTTATTTTTTGTTGTTAAATTGTCTTTTAAAAAAAGAAGTGTGTCCAACACACATATTCTCTGGCAAAAGAAATAGTACGATACCAGAGTGGAAAACGCCTGATAGAATGGTTCTTGTCACACCACGTAGTTCGTGAAGGTGACCTTCAGGATATATTTGAAAAATACCCTCAACCACTGCATAATTTATTAATTTATAAAATCATAAATCAAAACTGTCTTTTTCATAACTTTAATTCAACAATTTAAATTCAAACCATTCCTTTTACACAACCAGGGCATTCTTTGTGTGCATTACTGCTTACCTTATTGCCACTGATGGCTCTTCATGTATTAAATTGTTCCAGGGCATTTTCACTGTCCCTACAAGCACCCATGACATTGTATATCCCGGTCTCAATGACTGCGGAGGATAACAAAACCAAAATCCTGCACAACTTCTAAATTTCTACACTGTCCATTCAAGAAAACAAATAAAAACAGGGGATATATTTTCATCTGTATTGTGAACATAATTAAGGGTTTACAAACCCCCCCCCCCCCCCCCCCCAAATCCCATCACAAATGCAGTGGTGCAATAACCTGAGGATAGCAGGCGTTGCTGGTTTCCCAGGAGCGAGGAATGTAGCATGGCTGGGTAGCAGGCTCCCATGGTCAATGTGTTTATAATTTGCTGCAGGCAGGGTCTACTGCAGGAATCATTTTAACTACGACCTGCCTGCATATTTCAACTACTGTGCTGCTTCCAGCATTCACAATCATTGCATATATATACATATATACATATATATATATATATATATATATATATATATATATATATATATATATATATATATGATATATATATATATATATGATATATATATATATCGGTTCAATTTTATAATTTCAAAGAGAAAACAAAATTGATTTTCCGAACTGAATAAAAGATGGCGCAGATGTTTGCGACTCCCCACTCGCTTGGTTAAAAGAGAATTCTTAAAGAAAGGAAAAGGAAATAAATTAAATTAATGTTCTTTTCATTCTTGTTTTGTGTTGGCAAGGCTTACAATTTTAAATCAGCAGAAATGTTCTTAACCTAATTTTCTCATTACAAGTGTTGTAATTGTACTTCGGCTCTGGACCATGTTTCAGACTCATGTTGTTAACCAAGAAAAGAAAAAGTGAACACTTCACCCGCTAAAGAGAGCACAGAAAAATCCATGGCAACCGTTACAGTACAATTTAACCAGTGGGGTACTGAAAACCATGAAAGGTGAACCCCTGCTGCTATTACATTTTCAGAATGAGCAAAAACACCAGGAGACAATTCACAGGTAGAGCATTGTGTTGGGCCATGTCCAGGCTGCACTGTGTCCAGTAAACTTGTATATAATTACATTGTGTGTATAAAGCAGCAATGGTGGCCTGCTACATTTACAAAACTGTTATTATATTTAATATAAAACTATTTAAAACATAAAATATAAGTGATTAAAAAGTGTAAAAAACAGCAAGTTAACACTGTTTTGTAATAAATAAATTGTATCTAATAACGGGGAATTTAAAGATTGTACACTGCTTGAGCAGATTTATTTTATTTTTATTTTTTTAAAACGGGAGCCTCTGGGGACCCACACACCAAGTAACAGAGTTAAAAGTCCAGTGTTTAGATCTGCCTCTGCTCCCATCCCAAAATACCCAAAGACATATTCCGTCCTAAAAATTTGTAATACACAGCTTCATAGACAACGCCATTGCTGTACAACCTTGAAGTACCTTCTTTTTGAGCTTACTGTACATTCAAGACAACAACCAGCTTAAATAAACGACATCTCGGAACGAAGGGCATGTCCTTTAAATTCCTGGATCTCAACGGATAAAAAACATTTTATAATTTAACCACGCAGGCAGGCAGGCAGGCAGGCAGGCTTTATTTCTTCAGGAGATGGAGAAAGTGGGTGGATGATAAGAGAAACCGCAGTAGTTTGATTTATCCAATTAAGCCCTTGTCATCCTGCATACGGTGAACATACAGCAATTTGCTCCTTTACATCTTTGAGGTATTACTCATTTAGAGAGACAAGAAAGATATTTCACAAAGTAGTAGGTCAATCATCACGCACAGTTTAACACCGTGCTCGATTTGGACGAGATCAAAACATAACTTAGAACAAGATTACTTGGCTGGACAGAGCTGCCATGTTGAGACAAGCTGTCTGAATTCCTGCCCTGTGGATGCTTCCATTAGGACAACAGGTTACAATTTGAATGATCTAAAATATACACTTTGCCACTGTTAATTCAAATTGGGTGTAATTTTAAATATTTCTACTGTAGGTTAACCCCATGTTCCCATTTCTCCCTTTTAATGACATTGTGGACAATGGATTGTGATAAATTTCGTCAACACATCTACGGGTACTTAAAATCACACTCTTTGGATGAGCATAGAAGCAGCAAAAAAAAAAAAATTAAGCCAGATATGTTGTTTATTTCAATGTGTTAACAACATTAGTTTCAGAGTATGTCTATAGTGATGATAAAGATTCTGTCCACTAGATTTTCATAATTTTCCCAATACTGTATGTAAATATCAGTGTGTGAAGTACACTGAAGTAACTAAATCCCACGGTTTAGGTTATGGGCTTTCGGGCCATCGACATACAATAAACTATAAAATGAGAGCTTTTACAAACCTAAACCATCCCCAATAGCACAATTCAAGGGGCACGTCATATCAGATTGAATGCTTTGTAATCACAAATTGAAATGAAAATGTGGAGAGAGACACTATCGTAGTTCAAATACTTAGATTAATCTGCCATATTTCCAAATGGGTTTTTATTTAATTTTTTTTTTAAAGTTTTACCTCAAGACTTGGATTTTGTATTGAAACAGCATTTCCTGGCAACAGTATGAAAGCGACAATCAGTATTTCACTCTCTCGCTGCTGTATCTCTTGGAGCTTCTAGACTGTCTATAGAGAAGCTTCTCTTCCTCCCAGTCCGGGACTCCCTTCCGTCCCATCAGGCAGAGGTCCATATGGCAGTCTGACAGACTCCATGATGAAACCCCCTACGGAATTCTGCCAGGCAAGCATTAGTGAACACACCCACCCAGCGTCGCAGTCAGGCTTTACTACGTGCTGCTGCAACATGATACAAGGTAAAATATAGCGTGATGGATATTTATTGCATACGCTATACCCATATAATTCCAGCAAGAGGTTTTTCTCTTATTCTGTAATGATTGCACCGAGTAAATTAATATTTTTTTTGGGGGGGGGGTTCCTGGGTAGTAAGTGTTATTTCCTAATTGCTTATGCCTCAAAAGTATAGAAAATGGCTATTATTCCCCACAAACTTTGCTTTTGTGACCAGGACAGTGATATTTTGAAATTTACCTATTTTCCAGAACATTCCAGATAGATTCAGTGCTGAGTAAACTTGGAGTAACTTCTAGAACTTTCCAGTAACATAAATAGTAGTATAAATACAGGGGCCTTAAGCCCACCAGTTCAGTTTAGTTCCAGCTGCCTAAGTGGATACATATCTGCATTTTTCTGAGATGGCATCAAGAGGCTGCAATGGTGGCATTCCTGATGGGTCTCCAAGGCGGTTTTACCAAGTTTCCCTGCTATCTTTGCCCTTGGGACAGCAGGGACACCAAGGCGCACTACCACAGGCGGGACTGGCCACAGCGGACCGAGTTCTCTGTGGGGAGGAATAACGTCAAGTGGGAGCCACTGGTGGACCCCCGGAAGGTGCTGATGCCACCACTGCACATCAAATTGGGCCTTATGAAACAATTTGTCAGAGCTCTAGATAAGGAGTCGGCAGCCTTCAAGTACCTTCAAGACTTCTTCCCTAAGCTGTCTGAGGCAAAGGTCAAAGCCGGTGTCTTCGTCGGAACACAGATAAAGAAGATCCTGGAGTGCAATGAATTCCCCAAGAAGCTCACTAGTAAGGAGAAAGCGGCTTGGAACAGCTTTGGTCGCAGTGGTTCGGTGCTTCCTGGGCAATCACAAGGCCGAAAACTATGTGGAGCTGGTTGAGACTCTGGTGAAGAACTACGGCACAATGGGCTGTAGGATGTCCCTCAAAGTCCATATCCTTGATGCTCATCTTGATAAATTCAGGGAGAACATGGGAGAGTACTCAGAGGAGCAAAGCGAGCGCTTCCACCAGGATATACTGGACTTTGAACGCCGCTACCAAGGACAGTATAACGAGAACATGATGGGAGACTACATTTGGGGGCTGATTCGTGAAAGTGATTTACAGTATAATCGTAAATCCCGAAAAACTACTCACTTCTAAATCTTTTGTAGTCATTTTTGTATTACTTTAGTATAAATACATGTTAATTTGGATTCATATGTTGTTCTTTTCTGACTTTATGTGAACGAAAAGACCGTTTTCTCATTGGAAATAGTGATATTTTGAAATTTACCTGTCCTGGTCACAAAAGCAAAGATTGTGGGGAATAATAACCATTTTCTATACTTTTGAGGCATAAGCAATTAGGAAGTAACACTTACTACCCAGGAACAAAAATTGTGTTACATAGTGTTACTTCTGAGTCAACTGTAATTCTTAACGAATACTTTTTGGAAATACCTGGTAACCAGATGTTGATTTGCTGTCTTCACTACAAAGAAAAATCACAGCTACCACTATGATGAACAAATAAATCACGCTGACCTACATCCAATGTTTGGTGCTTCCATATCCCCAGATTCTAAAAAGTTTTCGCTAAAAAGAATGGGCCAATTAACTTTTCAATTAGTATGTCAGAAACATCCACACCAAAACCATAAATTTTAGTTGATGACCATGGCATTTAACAGAGAATAGTACAGAATAAACATTAGTGGGTTTTTCAACATATTCTCCATGTTTCTTTTTATTCACTTATTATAGGAATTTTTCAACATTTACTCACAAATGCTTACCAGGAGAAAAAAAAAAAAAATAGTGTCTTCTAAACAGGGTAGTGTATCCACATAACGCTCCCTCCTGCAACGATGCTGGCGCTCCGATTGAAATGAGTAGGGACTGCAAACCAGCACTGTTACAGGACAGAGCATGATCCGGATATACTGTGAGCCTTAGAAGAGATTTTTTTTTTTTTCTCCCGGCAAATGCACCAGAGTAAATGTTCAGGAATGTATTGCCCAGTTTATGATGTGTGATTAAGAATTTCAAGAGTCAGCAATATGTTTAAAAATGTAACACTACAATACAAACATGGTACACAGCAAAAAGTAACAATGTTTTTTTTTGTAAACTTTACAGGGTGTTCTGTAACTATTGTACATGTTTAATGTCTAAAAATAATGGGCTACTAACGATTTGGGCAGTTGAGAATAAAGCCACTATGGTAGAACCCAATTTAACCTTCATAGTGTCACACAGTTCTTTTTTCAGAAGAACCACCATTACTGCTTAACCATACAAGTTTTTATCTGCAGGGCATCCCTCTATCAGAGTAACAAGGTTTCTTTGCATTACATTTCACTTTGATCAGATTGCTTCCACACCCGAGTGACAACGCTGCTTCAGATGTGCACCGACCAAGTCAAATCTGGAAAGTAGGCCAAAGTAGATAATGGCCCTTTGGCCAGACGCCGCACACAGTCTTACAAATAAGGGCCAGCCTTATGCAGTTTCAAAGACAGCTGCAAACACTTACATCTGGCAGACAATGCTAAGAATGGGCACCGATTCATGTTCTAGTCTATACTCCAAAGTCTCATTAAAGAGGTATTAGACAAAATGTACTTCTAGGTCTGTTAAGGAGACTTTGAATTGACATGAATTACAATAACTAGTATAAGTTTCACTTTCAAAAATGTAATGAAGAGGTTTGCTTGTTGATGTCTACCAAATCAAGGAGGGGCAAACTGTTTCAGTCAGTCTCCTTTCTCCAGCTAGGTGGATCAGTAGCTGACAGGACACAGAAATCTCAGACATTGTGTACATAACACCATCTAGCTCATTGTATTTTAAAAATATGTTGAAAAAATCACCCATTTTGTAAATTGTTAGGCTGTCTCTTGACTGCAGCAAAATACACAAGAGCAAGGGACAGAACACTGCCTACACAGTTTCTGTGTAATTTGTATTGTACTGTAGATCTACAGTGCGTTAAACTTTCAATGTAACACTATGGTGGTGTTCTATTTCTGTTTATACTGTATGTATTACACCCTTTAAATAAAATCTACTGTTATTACAAAGCAAAATACAAAAACTGGCCTGATTTCACCAAAAACACCATACAAACACACTTTTGTAAGGATTCTTTTTGACACGCTCTTCCCTTGAAGAGCTGGGTTTAAAAAAAAAAAAAAAACACACCTTTTTTATCCAAATTTTGATAAACTTGACAACTTGTAATACAATATGTTATTACCAAGTTATCACAAAATAGCGTTTTTCTGGATTAAAGTGAAAACAGAAGTGAGGCATACACACTTGCATGTTTTTCCTTAAGACAACGGGCACCTCCATGGATAGATACCCTCAATAACACACACACACTTTCAACGGTTTTGAAGAGCCTAGCAACTTTCCAGAATTTCTAGTTTATCTTGCTGTTCCTAATTCTGGTAGTAGATTTCATGCTACCTGTAGAGTAACAGGACCCCTTAATAACATTGCTCCAAAACAATCTGTCAATTATTGCCATATCTGCAACACTAGGGGCACTGCTTACAAAAATAATAATAATAAAAAAAAACATCTCTGGGAACAGCAATATAGTTGAATCAGTGCAGTGACTGGTACTGTATAACAGTGACCTGTTTGATGTATATCTCTAAAATACATAGAGCAGGGTTCATTTATTCAGGTGACCCCTACCCTCATTTAGGTTTAAAGGGATTTCCCTCAAACATCAATATTTCTCATCACAATTTATGCTTGTTTTGTTTTTTGGGCTGCTATAAAACAAACAAACAAAACAAACATCTATGGGTATTTTTTCAGACTGAAGGAACTCAACCTATGGGTATTTTTTCAGACTGAAGGAACTCAACCATTGGCTAATGAACTGTGTGCTGCAATGCTCTCAGCTTTATGTAGTTTTGCGCACACATTGTCACGTCTGGAAGCCTTGCAGTCAGTGGTTTTCAGTAATAGCCCCCCCTCCCCACACACACACAGCGCAGCAGCTAAGTTGCACTATGCTGAAATGTGAAGCACAGCATTGAGAAGACAGTGACAGCAGACACTTGCCTTGTACATGCCGATGCCAGGGTCGATGAGGAACGTGCGAGTGGAGGTGGAGGGCTGATTGTCTGACAGCGGATTCAAGGATTTCTTGTTGCCGGAACTGGAGCCGCCGACGCTGACTTCGTCTTTCTTCTTGCCTTTAGAGTCGGGAGGGTCTGCCTGCGAGCGGATCAGCAGCTGCACAATGTCATTGAGTCCCACATTGTAGTCAAACAGAGTCTGCCCATCTTCCATCTTAAAACAAAAAATAACACCACTTATTTAATATGAAGGAAATCTAAATTGAAGTGTCTCAACCCTTTCCCAATTTTGTTGCAGTTTAAAAAAAACAAAAAACCACAACATCCTGTTTAAAAAAAGCCAATATATGAACTATAATAATTCTCATCTAGAATCTCACCTGCAATGGTTGTTTCAATTTATTGGTTATTAAATAACAATACTTCAAAACAGTCTGTGGGGTGGGGAGGAAGGATTTATTTATTAGGTTAAGAAAATGTATGTATTTTTTCATTCAAGGATCATTTTCCAGATTGCCCTTGACCTTTCCTCCAACGTCCTTGTTACGTGACCTGTAAGCGGGACACAGATTATCTGACTGTAGGATTAATGGAATGACAATAGTAGGACTTGTAGAAGACAGTTTCAAAGGCTGTTGGAAAACCAAGGCAAATAGCAATGCATTTACTAAATGTATCACGTGACCTTTTTAAGATCCCACACAGTCTTTGTGGTGCATAGTTCATTTGTAAAACGGGGTTAGCATCCGAGTTGAATCACATGGAGGTTTTCTATGCAAAAGGGATCAGGCGCTCAGATTTGTTACACTCACAAAAATAAAGCAAAAAGAGAAAATCATTGCTTCAACAGAGGACAACGCAATACCACAGCATGCTGTTGCTTGAAATAGGTTACTTAGGGATTCAAAACAAAAAGAAACACTTTGAAAAGACCTATCAAAATAAAATGTAGCTTTTTCCACAAAAAAGCGCTATCCCTAAAACCAGAAGTCCAGCAGAGAACAATACTTCTCATTAAATTATACTGTATTAATTCTGGTCACTGAATTCTACCCCTTTTCTTGTACAGAAATAAAGAATCAAAAGCCACTCCCTTCTGACCTTGCAAATGAACACTTTGTTTTATTAAAATCAGGACATCCTATCCAATGAATCATGGTCTGGATGCAAACCCCATCTTGATGAATGACAACAGGCCATGTGCATAAAATACAAAATGAGGGATTATAAAAATATAATGCTTCCTGCTTATTTTGCCACCTGAAATATTGAAGGTAATGAATTTGTGTAGGACATTTGCACAGTAAAGTATTGTACCACATGTACAAGTTACTATATACACTATTCCATGTGCGACTAAATATGTGAATGATTAAAATCGTTGATTCTATTCCTCAACTGCAAAACAGAAGAATGCACCACTGCAAGACAAAATGCATTATCTTGTTATGATACATTCCACCAACAGTGTGGCCATGTGCTATAAGCAGGAGTCAAACAATGCATTTCCATCAAACATCTCCAACAGGATTTGAAAAAAAACTTCAGTGTGTGTTTGCGATAGAGAAAGAAATCAAAGCTGCAAATCTCCCGCCCTGTGTAAGGCTGGTAGTACACCTCCCAATAGACGGGTTGACTTGATGGTGGGCTGAAACAGGAAGTCAGCCATCTTGGAGGAATAATTGTGTAACCGAGCAACACTGCCAAATGCGTATTGGTTTGCTCAAATACAAAATGTAATGGAAATTTTATTTCTGGTTTCTGAGACAGATTTTCTACCTGCGAGAGGCTACAAGAAATGTTCTTGAAACCTCAGGAAAGTGCATATTTCCAAGTATAATTCTCAGTGCTCTGGAATGACAGTGCTCCCACCACCCCCTGGAGAGGTCCCATTGTACTCTATCATTTAGAGAGGAAGGAGAAACCAGCATCTCCAGCACACACTAAAATATGTATTCTCACAAAACAGTTTTAAGTAAGAAGCAACCTTTTCTCACGTGGAACCAACAAAACTTGAAAACTGTAATTTACTGGCATGAAATCATTCTGAATCCGGTTACCTAAGAGACTTTAAATTGGTGGCAGGCTGTACCTTGAATTGAAAAAACAAAACAAAAATCAGGGCTGCTGGTACAAACGTGTTATAGCTTCGTTCAGGTGACATCTAAATCAGGTTTGACTGTTACTGCTCACAGGCATGTATAATTTTAAAACACAAACATAAAATGGCCTCTCTCCAGAACACAAAATAGGTAATAGAAACAATAACAGACAAACTCAACATCTTGCTGCATTTCTGTTAAGCCATTACAACAGTGAAATGATACAGTTGCTTTGCAGTTACAATTACAATTGGGGGGAGGGTTACTGGCAGACTTGCTGGGGTTTCTTAGTAAAAAATTAATAAATAAATAAATCTACTGTGACTTCGAGAGGAAAACTAAAGTATACAATTGAAGTAAAATGGTAAGTTCTGTTAATTTTCATTGATTCCTGTAATCACTGTTATCCAACAGTACTGTTTGGGTATCTTCTATAATGTGGCAGGGGAAACTCAATTTTAGCTTTTTTGCGGAACACAAAGCCTTAATAGAAGTTGTACCTTTACTAACCTTTCTTGAGCTCTTTACAGTGCTTTTACAATCCCCCCCCCCCCCCCCGATGTGTCTGGTGAGGTGTATGACGTTTATGGTTCAACTGCGATAATCCACTGGCATACAAAGCTATTTTTGTCTTTACAGGTGAAGCTAAAGAGGCAGTGTAGTCCAGTGGTTAAAGTCCAGGGCTTTAAACCAGAAGGCTGCTGCTTCAAATCCCATGCCTCCCACCAACTGACTCACTGTCTGACCCTTAGCAAGTCACTATACCTCCTTGTGCTCCATCCTGCGGATGAGATGTTAAATCGGTGTCCTGATGCGCAGTTCACAGCCCACCTCTGTAAAGCACTTTGTAATGGTGGTCCACTATGAAAGGCGCTACATAAATATAAAATAAAACAGTGTGGTACTCGAGACCTATTTTGTACAGGACGTTGAATAAAAAGAAGTTCAAATGAAAATGGCCATGTCCTTGATTTTTGTTCATAAGAACACAAACCTAGCATTAACCATATAGCTTTATTGTGATGTTTGCACAGCATAACAGGTACAGTGTCAATACCATAATGCACTTAAACCATGGTAAAGCTCAAATGGTATACCAACCCCTTTAGTTACATTAACTCCAAAGAGGAAACGGAACCAATTCTTTATGTATACTGTACTCTGGCTTACCATCTTAGTAACAGAAGCACAGGCTCCACCAGCGTTTCCTTGTTTGTAGGGTACAGTTGTGAGGTTTCAATATATCGCTTTGTAGTGCAAGTTTCAAAAGATGGAGGAGAGCTTTCTATGCCTTCCAGCAATACCAAAATCAGATGAAAATATCCAGAGAGTTTCACTGAAGGGAAAGCTGGCACCAAAGGGAATCTTAAGCAAAGGACAGGAGCAGAAATGTGTAGTTGTGGAACTGAAAGACAAACCTTTGTTTCCTGTGCAAATACAAGTTTGAGTACTCCTCATGCAGGTAAGCGGAAGCACTACATCTCCACAAACCATGCTGGTTTTGCAGATCCATTTCCACTGCAGTCTCCTGAACAGGTTGTTAAAATTGCCAGCTTGAAACGGCCGATCACTCGGCAAGCAACCCTAGAGACATCCCTGATCTAGACCGAAATTATCACTTCGGCTAGCTTTTAGGTCGCTTGCAAAGAAAAAAACTACAACTTTCTGATGATGAATTAGCGAAAGACTGCATTTTCTAATCCATGAAGATTCTTACAGCCAATAAGCCGAAGCAATTGATAGCTCAGCCGTCACACGGCCACGTGCAGGTCAAGCGTACTGGCTTTGCTTAGTTTGTCTGCCCAGCTCTTTAGCAATGAGCTCAATGAAAGCACTGACATTTGTGAAGCAGTTGTGTATCTGGGTTCAGATCAGGGAAGCTTTGAGATATTGGTTTCATACTCTGTTGTGTAACATTTCTCCAACACACACATACATGCAGGCATATACTGCTCCTCATAAGCTTATATTTGCAAAGAGTTAGCAATGTTTCAAAAGCATAACCACATGTGCTATTTAAAAATGTTGAGGTTTTTAGCATCTGATTTTCACAGTAGATTTTTTTTTTTTTTTCAGGCTGGTCAGACACCGAATAACAAACATTGGTCTACCATGTCTAGATAACCAAAAACTGGTCAAATATGAAAACCACTTTAGAAATTTAAAATGTTATCATCGGTATACAAAAACACCAAAAAATCTAAAAGTAAAAAAAAATTGCCTCCTGTGCAGCTGCACACAGTAGCACAATGATGGCTATTTGGGAGAGAAAGAGTGTCAAAAGTATGTCTTTAAGCAAAGAGGAACAAATTCAGATTCATTTTGATGTGAACGTATGCATGCAAGGGCCATTATATTGTACACATTGTATTAATATGTAGCATAATACAGTATATATTGCCTATGATCCCTGACTTATGGGACACCTTGTAACTGAACAGAATTGCGCAACACTGCAGCTTTGCCGAGGATTATTCATAGGGCAATGCGAGAAGCATCACGTTGCCTCTGCATGTGGTGTCCCTGCTCCAGCAACTGAGAAAAGACATTGGTGCCTCATTTTCAGTGTGGTCCAGACTCACTTCTATTCACTACTCGTCAACAGTGTCTCCTCTGAGTCGCAAGTTCACCTTCAACCGTGACCAAAAACAATTCTCAAGCACATGCTATGTGGAAACGTACAGTACAATGAGATTGTGGTCTCAACACACCTCATTGTAAACAGGTGTTTCTATCTCTGAAACAACTGCCGCTTATATTTGCGGTCTCCAAGAAATTATATAGATAGGAGGAATGGAGTCAAACTATTATTACTTGAAAAATTGTATAACCTACAGTAGACACATTTTCAAATTCTTGTGAATTGCGACACACAATAAATCAATATTTAAGTGGAGGCAAAATTATACAAACAGGTTACACTGAAATTAGGTTGTACATTATTAAGTACAGGCATGTGGCATAGTTTAAAATTATTACAATGCCCAAGAGTGTTTCAGCCAATTGGAGCAGAGATATCAATTAATTTGTTAAAGAAACAACAAATCCTACCCAAACATTGTACCCTTGACCATGCCTTTATACTGTTAAATGTGTAATTACAACCATGAAATCATACTACCCCAGATTAATCTTGCAACTGAATTATACAGAACTTCTGTGTTACACACAGTACATCTGTGACAAAGAACCATAAAAACCTGAATATCCAAATCATTGCCTAAACAAAATAACTGAGCAGTAGGTGTAAATATTGTTAGTATCTAGGTGCTGCTACTTGATTATTCTACACACACACTACCCTCGAACTAGGCCGGATGCAAAACAAACCGGGTCGGACTTGGTTCTTAATTCTTCCACAGGGGAAAAAAAAAAAGAATGCTTTTTCAGCAGTGAAGGACGACAGCCAATACTGGTTCTTTAAAACACTTCATGTCACAAACAAGTTGTCTGAGTGTGGTATAGCTTTAACTTAAAAAAAAATAAATAAAAATAAAGAAAAAAAAACAGAGATAAATATTCAAAATCACTTATGTCCGTGAAATCAGTGCTCCATAGCGGATATTGAAAGTATCAGCTCTTTATTAATTTATGACAAAACGCAATCTGGAAAATATGACAATGCTCCTAATTGCTTCCTGAGAGATACAACAGCGTTTAAAAAAAGAGGTCATATCCTAGCAGAAGCAGTGCTGTTTGGCTGACAGGATGACGTACTGGGAATCAAGACTGAAGAGTTGGGGGCGGCGGTGGTACTATTTAAATTATGCATCATGTTGCGCACAACGAGAATTCCTGGAGAAAAAAAAAAAAAAAAAAAAAAAAAAGGTATTGGACCAACACTGTACTGTTTTACTAAATCTGATAACTTTCATTTAAACAACCAAATGGCACACTTATATGCGATACCAAACAAGCAGCAGTTGCTTGGCACTACTGCTATAGCACCGTTGCCAGGAATCTCTCAGGCAAATTTAAAAAAGCCAGAAAATACAATGATAGTAACCTTCAGGCTTGGACGCAGAGAGCAATGAACTACAAATAATTAAAAGCTACCACTTGGTTCCTGTTGAGGTTTCGTAACAGAAAGGCTACAAACATTTTTCTGTTGCCTGAACCTGTTTAAATTGTGCCCTTGTATTGACCACTGATGAGGTTTCCTTTCTCTTAATTCCTATTTTTAAATCCTCACAGTGCATGGTAAGCATACTCTTGACTGTAGTGAAACGGTTAAATGCATCAACATTCCAAAATAGAAGTCAGTACAGGGACATTCTAAAATGCTTGCTTTTTAGCCCCACAGTTGCAAAACATTGCTACAGGACAGGCTAAATAAAGAGATTAGTCATTGTGCCTGATATTTGTACTTTCTAGTTTCTAGATATTTTCACAAGTTTTGGTTAAGCCTGTGAAGGTTTCAGGTATGTTACTTTAGAAAATGGCTTGGATAAATGAAATGCTGTGATTGACTAAACAAGATCACATGACCGTGCAGGGTCAACAGCTGTGGAAAAAAACACACTTTGCCGTCATACCGACAGTACTGACTGACCTGGGGCAAAACAGATATTCAAAATGTTAGTCAAACACTAAACAGAAATTAAATTGAAGGTACTAAATTGCACCAGACTGCAGAATCTGAAAACTGACAGACTGTCTGGGAGACTGGAGGAGTTAAACAAGTGTTGAGTAGAGATGTAAGCAGCATGTTTGGAGGAATACAAAATAACAGGTGCACAGCCGATTATTGTACTAGTGCAATCTTAATTTTACACAATATACAGTTAATTAAAGGCTTTGTGAAACATGTTCAACATACTCATTTTTACATTGTTTAAAAGGTAATGCTTTTCTTTGAGTTTCAAACTCAATGGTTTTAGTGCCAGTGGGTCATTCCTTCATAACACATCATTACTTTCATTCCAGGTGAACAACTTGTGACATGGAGATGTTACTAGCACTGCTATCTGTCAAAAAGTATGGATGATGTTATTCAAGGTTTTGCACTCAATTCAGAATTTGAGAACTTCCCATTGATGTACATCATAACAGGTGCCAGGAATTATTTCAATCCAAACTTTTTTTTCAACTTCACATGCAGAAGGCCCTTGTGGTATTTGGGGAGGGGGGGGGGGGGGGGGGGGTGGCAGTCAGCAGTTAAGCGAAAGACTGCAAAGACAAGCTTGCAGAGTCACACTGACAGCCAGATTGTTACCCCTAAAGACATGTATTCATATTCATTCTGCAAGACTCTTCGACAGCATAACCTTCACCAGAAAAGACATAATGGCCAATGCTGACCAATTAGAGAGAGAGAGGAGGCAAACTGGTGTGACCTTGGTATGAGGATAAATTTTTCACATGGAATAAAAGCTGCTGACTTATTTTCCGACTTACGATGTGTTAATTTACTCATGTCGCCTGATTTAAATTGGTCCGCACTCTGTACGTTTGGTGTGAAATGTGAACAACGTCTGCTTGGGAAACGGACTGTACCGTCCACCTAAAGAGGTGGTCTCAGTCCGTTTGGCAAACGCACTGAGTTTGGTTCACTTGCTGACCATCAATGTGAAAAACTGATAGACTTGGTCCTTTTGCACATAGGAAATGAACTATACAAGGCACAGTACCAAGAAGTAAACATTTTGCATTTACAAAACTATCAGTGTGCTCAGCAAGTTAATATAGTAATGTATTAGGTTGTGTAGCACCATTCAAACATAAAATAAACAACTGTATGGATTATTTGTGCTATCA
Organism: Polyodon spathula; assembly: GCF_017654505.1. Lineage (NCBI taxonomy): Eukaryota > Metazoa > Chordata > Actinopteri > Acipenseriformes > Polyodontidae > Polyodon > Polyodon spathula. Next base: position 16,662,042 of record NC_054534.1, read on the forward strand.
TTCTGATTGTGTACATCATGTTTACATGGTAATAGCTGATCTTTTGTAGAAGAAATTTGTATAATTTACAGTTTTGAGCAGATGACAATATAAAGAAAATAATGAGTTATGATCTGCAATAAATTCACCTGATGTTTAAATTTTCAATAAACAGATTAATTAAAATTAAAAACCAGAGCACTACATCAATAGCTGCCATCCTTCAATATGCCTTGCACGATATTGTAAACATCTGGTTCATACACCATATAAATGAACAGAGTGCACTAGAAACTGCATTGTGCACACAAACGAACTCGATCCTGAAAAAAAAGTTGGAGAGAGACCAAAAAAATAAATAAATAAATAACCTTAGCTTGCAACCAAAAACACACTATGTCCCTTGGCTCATAGATCAGTGCAAACAGTAAGCACACTGATACATTGTTTCAAACTGAATGATCCAGACTGAACAGACCCAATGTGAACGGCCTCACAGCCAATAATAATCTGGAGAACGGGGGTTGGGGGGATATAATCCCTGGCAGTTTAAGCATGAAGGCATAACTGATTAAAAATGGACCATTTTTACCGAGGTTAAAACTGAATGCATTTATTCCAAAATCTTTAAAGCAAAGCTGGTTTGCTTTAAAGTTTGGTTATTGCTCTTCTTTTTTGATGATGCACCTTTTACCCAGAAAAAAAGATACCGCAGTGTTCTCAAAAAACAAACCTGAATAGGGGTTGCTATGGAGACGAGTACAGTATAATTCTTTCACAGTGGCCGTTTTTTTGAAGACCTTCAAAACACGATTTATGCAAGAGCTTTCGTTTCTGCAATTCAGAAAAAAATATATAAAGCCTATATGTAAAATACATATTCACTTTTAAGTATTTAAAACCACTTAAATAATAATAATAATAATAATAATAATAATAATAATAATAATAATAATAATAATAATAATAATAATAAATAGATTGGTTTCACATACCTTGATTATCCATAATCTTAGAACAGGAATGTTGCCTATAGTACTTATTTGTGTTTGTCGGGGTCTGTGAAACCAGCTGTTAATGCTTGCATACAGTAAAATATCACCTTCAGATCTGTTGTTTGTGACGCATACATGCCAAGTATCCAATATTGTCTATGTTCCATATCCTGTATGTAATTTATAAACCTACTCCTGCATTTCCTTTGTCACATCAATGTTACAATTCTAATAGTGAGGCACTCAAAACATGACTCAAGTCTGTGGTTTAGAATCAAGTGATGCTGCAACTCTGGACAAATTACGCTCAAGCAGTTTCCAGAAAATAGAAAAATATCTATGCTATTACTTGGAGAGCAAAATGTTACATAACATTGTCATTTACAGCCTTAACTGACATTAGCTGCAGCAAAGGAACCATCTCAGTATAATGTAAGCTGACAAATTAAATTGTTAGTTAAACTGCAATGACATTTCAGGTTGTAAACAACCAGCAATGTCTTTATTAGAAGCACTGGTAACTTTACCCAAGAACCTTGCAAGTCATTTATTTATTTTTGGCCAATTGTAAACAACAAATACAAACACATGGGAAACTAACTTGGTGAAAAACATGTCCTCGTATATTCGTGCTTTGAGTCATATTCTCATGTCAGCACTGTTTTCCGTTGCTTGACTTACTGCATTACATCCTATTGTTGAAAATATAAAATGACAAAAAAAGGATGCGCACCATTGTCAAGAACTACACGCTTGTCAAACGATAGGCCAGCTAGAATCAAACTTGCAGCGTTTTCTGTTTGGGTAAGGTAACTAGCATCATGCCTAATAGAATATATGAAAGCCAATATTTTACATTGTAATTTTTTTAAATATCCTCAGCATAAATGTGGAAATACGGTAGCTGTGTTAATTTGCCATAACCGTTCAGATGCTGGAAGTTTGCCAGCTTAGGAGAAGGATTAAGCTGTACATTCACTGTGGATGTGAACTTTAAGCAAACAAAGGCAGTACAGAAGAAAAGCCTGAAATCTTACCAAAGCAAAAGTCTAGAACACACTGCCCGCATCTCAATGGAGGAGGATGCATTGCAAAAAAAAATTTTAAAGTCTTTCCACACACTGCCCAATGAAAATCACAGGAAGGGACGCACAATTTATTTATTTAAGTAATTGCCAATTGTTTTCATAATTTTTATCCCCAATCTGGAATAGCCAATTATTTTTAGGCTCAGCTCACCATTACCAGCCCTGCACTGACTCGGGAGCGGCGAAGACGAAAACACACTGTCCTCCAAAGCTTGTGCCGTCTCATTTTTCGTATAAAAAGCAGCACACCATTTTAATTTGTACAGCAGAGGGTAATTGCTTCTCGTCAACTCCCAATTAATTTCACGAGTCTTCCTCTCCTTTCTCAAATGAACAAACCTGCATTGAAATAATCAATTCTCAACAACAACATAGGAGGCTTGTTGCTAGGGAGCTGACGTCACTGCCTTGTGGCTTTTGCTAGTGCATTGTTTCCACACGTGAACACCTTGTTGGCTAAAATAAAAACCGCTTCAGCAAGTAGATATTTAATTTGCTTTGTGTTATTGTGCAATACGTGTGTATATAATAACAGTACGATAGTAATGATTTGTTTTTATTTTGTATATTTTTTGTTTGTGATGTGCAGTACGAAATAAAACGAACAGTAATTCTAAGTGCCTATGTATATTACAGCTAAGGCATGCACAGTTAAACAGTAAAAATGGGGAGCCAACTAAAGGACTGATCCCAATCCACAGTATAGAGTTTTCGATGACGTCAGAAATCACCTAGCAACCGGTCTAAAAAGAGGCGGCGGCCATGTTGGTGGGCAGCCATAACAATTCTACCCATACACATTATTTGAAAAATGTGTGAATCACTCGAATCGCGGAGTATGGAAAATTAGATGGATTATCTCAGAAAAGATACCTTGAAAAAGATATAAATAATCACAAATCATTTTCAGAGCAAAGATGAAGCCAGGACGTGCAATTAATGCCAAGTATTTGTTTTACTGACATTGTTAATTATATGATTAGTACACTAAGCCCCTACACCCTTGAAGATTTGAGATGCTACAAAAGGACCGGAATCATACAACCAGTTTATCCGTGGATGGGTCAGAGAGGTGATGAAGTGCATCATAAACAACCTCTGTGTCATTAAAATTCGGGTGAGTGACTTTTACCGGTGTACAAATTAACAATCAATAAATCAACTAAACAATATTAAAAGAAAAAGAAACACACAAATAAAAACCCAGTCAAAGTATTGGAAAAGTGGGGCAACTTGTAATAAAATGCATCCATTAAATTAAAACAAACTGTATCATATTGCAATAGTTTGTAACAGGGCTTGAAAATTAAGGCACCCACTCAAACGTAAAGCCAAAATCAGCCTTTCATGACAATACATGTATACTACAACTACTACTAATAATAATAATAATAAAATAATAATAATAATAATAATAATAATACCCCACAAAGAATACATTTATACTGGGATACATTGTACTATAATGGTACAGGTTAAAAACTAAAGTCAAGTGCTTTATCGCTTTAAAGTTTGGTTATCACATCTTAGGAGAAAATAATAAATAGTGTTAAACAATAGAGCTATGGTCTAATAGTTTAATAATTGTTTGCTACTATTCATTCTACCCCAAAGGAAACAAACCATTAATAGTTTTTTTTGGTCAAGGTCCTACTCTGGATTGTTGTAAATGATCAGTAAATCAATCCCAAGTATGAACTTATTTTCTTCTGGAACAGGACATTTAAAATAGCTACTATTCAGTAAAACCATCAAAGTGACATACCTAAAATGAAATGTCATGGACATACTCTTGAGGACAAGTAGCTACACTCCAGCCATGTCTGCCCTTGAAATATTTGCTAACAACTTGTCTATTTTTCGTTGCATTAAGTCTTTTGTTTTTTCTCCCTGTGAATTAATTAATCTCGGCAATTGATAAAATTAAACATTCTTGGCCGTCTGAAACCGTGTCTAAATTGCTGTTGAATAAGTATAAAATACGGCTTGCCTGCCCACCAGCTCAAGGTGCATGATAAGGATCACGAGACTTGAAACGTCATATGAAAACGCTCTACAGCGAGGGGCCACACTCCCTGAATTTATTTATTTTTTTGTCAAATGGTCTTTGTATTTTGTCTTTATGAAAGTTTGTTGTTTTTAAAATTGGATTTTTTTAAAAAAACATTTTACTTTTACAGTGGAAAACTGTCCTATATATATATTTTTTGTAACAATTAATCATTCAGAAAACATTGATTTGTGTTTGTTTAAATTAAAATTACATCAACATATAGGCTCTCTGTATTTCTTTTTTGTTGTTTTATGATTATGAAATTGCCTTGGTGCCATTGGGTTGGATTTATGTTTTGTCTTTTTCCCCCCTAGAACGGTTTTGGTGCCCCTGAATCTTCACGCCCAACGAAGGCAACATTGCCTTGCCCTTCACGACCTTAACTTCATGCCCTGTATTTCACTGACAATGACGCAGTAAGCCCGGTATTCACGCTGTGCTACACAGATGTCTTCAATCAGTAGAACGGTCTCAAACTTCTCAGCTATCATGAGATACTTTGCTGGATTTAGGTCAAAGACCCAACAGGCATTGAAAAATGCAGGGTGACAAAATCAGGCAGAAGAGTTGCACTGCATTTAAATTTTTTTCAGCGCTGTCAATTGATTTAAACTGTCAATGACTACACTGCAAAGTAAGGCAACCAAGCTAATTAAACCGTGAATAAGGCAGTTTTTTTTTTGGTTAAGGTGGAATTTTAAGTTGTGTTGGTAAAGTTCAATGTTCTCCAGTAAAATCACAGAATCCGTGACCACAGTAACTTAATCCCAGCCTTACTGATAAGCAACCAAGTAAATGTGCGATGCGACATTTGTGCAGCAGTTTCTGAAGGACCCCTAAACTGGTTACTAAGCAACCCAGCACAGAGCTTTTATTATGTCAGTTAAATGCCATGATAAACTGTCAGTGAAACAGTAATACTTTAAAAAAAAAAAAAAAAAAAAAAAAAAAAAAAAACACATTAATTTAAAAAATTTAACAGGTAAATACACACATGGTATTGAAATAATATTTCATAGATATTCAGGGAGTCTCCATCATTTATTTATATAATAAATAATCGTAGTATTATACCCCTTCAGTGTAGCAGAACCTCCAAAATAGTAGCTGCTGTGGCTAAATCATAGCAGTTGGCATTTCTGCCTAGCCGATGCAAAGGAATCGCAAACCCGATGCGACTGAAAAATCATGTCGTTGTTGATCACACTGGACAAGTCCAGGGCTTTAGAGTGAGAAAAATAACTGGATCAGGTCTCTTTGAATATGGGGCACCTGTATCTGTTCCAAAGTTCTGCAAATTCATTAACATCATAAAAGAACTACCATCCTAGCATTTGTAAATAAGCCTCAGGAGTGTAACTCACTCTCACTGACCGGCTGGCTGCTGTGTGTAAACCAATAGCTGCTCTGTGTCCTCCAAACGCCTTTAGTGTGCCAGTTTCCAACAAGCTAAATGCAGGCAGGAATTAACCAAGAATCAAAAGGTTATTACCACGTGACCAACAGAACAGGAAGTAATAAGGTACAAGGAAAAGAACAGTACGATTTTTTTTTTTTAATTCACAAAAAACTGGTATCACCCAAAAAATTATAAATATAATAAAACTAGCAAAGAGCCAAAATATTTACATCTGGCAGCGTTATTGGTTGTTCAAAATAAGAAAATTAAAAAATTGGTTTTACTGCCCTGGTTTGTGCCCTTTTAACAAAAATGGACACGCAAAATGCTATCGTAGGAAGTATCCAATGGCAATGACAAAGTGCCACCCTATCAGAATCCAAAAATAGGTCACTATTCTAGTGCCTGTGTCCCTGCCATTGCAAGCTTCCTTTACTGTATCATCTTAAACTAGAGGAGTACATGACTTGTCATTCTGCAAAGCCTCCTGCATTCCGCACCAAGTTTACAAATTACTAACAGTTTGTATTTCCAGTGGTTTTGAGGAAGTGGAGTATCGTGAATAGATACAGGGGTAAACACTGGATGTGTCATACAAAATTTTATACGGAAATATGTTAAATAATAGTGAAGGAGCAGCCGAGGGTGACATCTCCTCAAGGAGCATTACCAGGCCGAGTCATGAGACCTTTCTTTCTGGGAGTGCCGTCATTCATCTCCCTACATCAGAGGGCTTTTTTTCAGGGAGCTAAGAGAGCAGGTGAGCAGAATGGAACAGCCAGCTTATGCACTAAGAAGCCAGCGCCTTCAAAAAACACACTGCAAAACAAAACACTGCGTCAGTACTGGCTCTTCTTATAAATGTCACCAGTGCACCAACTGAAGCCTTGCTCTCGGAAATATTCACATTTTGTAAGAAAGTAAAATAAAGGTCACAAATCTCTGGCAGAACTAGCCTCATCTCAGCTAAACTCTCCTTTCTCTGGTGAAAATCAGCAGTTTTTTGGTTTTAGTTTTTTCAAGCGTTTTTTTAAAGCTCACCAAGTTGCTAAGCAACACAGGCACACAGTTACACATACAAGACTCCCTGAAACAGAATAACCTAATTTCTCACTACCAGACAACAACGTGACTATCAGGTTTACAACACCTGGGCAATAGTGGTTCAGTTTCCCCAGCAGCCAAGAAACACCTATGATAGTGAGAGCTCGATGGCTTATGAGACAGAACTGAACACCCATCCAGCTGTACAGCATTACACGCTCACCACTATGGCCTCAAAGCACACTAGGGCATGTGGACAAATAAGTATTTTCAGTTTTAAAAAACTGAAGTACATTAACTGGAAATGATACAACCTTAAAAGTTATGTACTGTACTGCTGATGTGAACTTTGCTGTTTGTGGCACGACTGTAAGCCTGCTGAATACTATCCCCCATTGAACAACACCATCTATTTATTTCACAAAGCATTTTAAGCTCAACAGTATTCTTTTTTTAAGCAGTTAAAAAAAAAAAAAAAAAAAAACAACAACAATGAGTATGTAGAGGCAAACACTTTTTTATATAAACAAAAAGTAAAACTATTCTCAGGGTTCGACATTAACCATGGCCCGGTGGCCCGGGACTGGTAGAAAGCGCAGTTTGGCCAGTAATTATGAGGCACCACAGGCCCAACTGGGCTGGTTACATTTAACTAGTCTAATATATAATACGGCTTCCATTTCATGAATCCAGGAAAATGGGCCATGTGTCAAAAAGCTGAAAATTAATTTACAAATCATTTTTTTAAAAACATAACCACAAACTAATTCTAACTTTCCCGCCACGCGTCATGTTTGTTGTACAGTCAAAATCCAAGACTGCGTACCGAATTGCTCTTTTGTTGGTACTCGTTCCCACGACATTGCAAATCTTTAATAAAAATCGGGTTTTCTACAACTAAGCAACCAATAAGCCAAAAGGAAAGCGCGGAAATCAATAAATCATAAAGAATATAAATTATGAAAAAAAATGAAGACGAACATTTTGACAGAGAAAAAAAAAGTTTTGTGTTGTTTGGCGTCAGTTTCCCAGACTTGCAGATAAAACAGCAGCTTTATTTGTTGTGAATTCAACATTTTGTTTACATCACATCCAGTCTCACAGTAAGATGTCAGATGGATACCCAGATACGCAATCAAACTGTCTAACTTTTTTATTTGGGATCTCATGTGTTCAGGTAAAAAAGGCCATTCAAAATCTTTCCAGGACTCGTCGGTATCACTCAGCAAGATTTGCGCTGACTTCGTAGAGGCTACACAACGACAATGCTCCGAGTAGGATTGTTATTATTTTGTATTACGAATATTGTTTTACTAGTGTTTATTATTAGGATTATGGATGGGAATTTCTAATAGTTTCCTATAGTATTCCTATTCCTATTCCTATCATTGGTTAGTCTAAGCCATAATTGCTTTCATATGTGACCAAATCCTAGCCTCAAATGTGGATCTGTGGAAACTTGTCAGGTGGTGGTACATCCTCATCTAAAAAATCATATAGATGAATGACGTCCTCTTCTATATGTACACAAGAGAAGGAGTAGCCAGTGTTCCCTGTTGCGACAGCTCTCGTGTAGGTGCACAACATTTGTAATGCTGAACGTTTTGCCCTTGAGGGTGGTATGATGTAGTCCTGGATTTCTTTATTCCAAAAGCCTCACATGTGCTGCACATCATGCATGGTGCTCTCAATTTGCACCCTGGTCAGACTGCAGTATTTGGAGAATGTAAAATCGAGTGAAGATGTCAATGCTTGGTCTGGAATAGGTATTGCCTCTACAGCCATTTAGTGTAATAGTCCTGCAACACTAACAAATATCTGTTACACTGGTCGATATTGGAACTTCTATATGAACTGCTATCATTTCCCAGGGCTGGACAACTGGCATGCTGACCAATATTTTCACACCCTTTTTTGTACTTGTTGGTAAAATGAAACTCTTGAACTGCCACAGACCATTGTCGTAATATTCCTCCCATTTTCTGTGACCTAACCATCGTAGAAGCTGGTGGTCTCTAAGCACATTAAAACACTGGCCGAGCAGATAGTGTCAAAACGCCTTCATTTTATATACCAACAACAACCACTACTTTTGAATTGTGCCTTAATTTTTCTCACTTATAGTTAAAGTTTGGCAACAATAACCTTGTTGTTTTGTTCCAGCACGGCACCCAGGCCGGTGTCACTGACATCAGCGAAAAGCTGAAACCTCCTTGTCTGGGTCCAGATAAGCCAGGATTGCAGCTTTGGCTAGGGAATGTTTAAGTGCTTGGAATGACTGGTCATCCCATAAGAAGGCTCACCTTTAATGTTGCTTGGCATTGGCCACTTGTGAATGGCTTTGGTTTTGTTGTGGTCAAGCAACATCCCAGCAGAGGAGAAAACATATCCCAGAGATGAGACACTCGATAGGCTGATTTTGCATTTTTACCCTTTCAGGGTGAGGCCTGTTGGCCATAGCCCGTTCAGGACATGTAACATATGTGTTGCAGTGTCTTTGTTAAAGACAAAAAGATTTTCCAGGTAAACCCACAGTCCAGGTCATCTTCTATAGTGTTCATTAACCACTGGAATGAACTGAGTCACTCCAAAAGGCATTCTGCAGAATTCGTACAGTCAACCCAGGTCCAGGACTAAATGTGGTTTTGGTCCTGTCCTCTGGGTGTACTGGTATAAATCTAAAGTTGAGATGAGTGAAGCACCTGCCAGCCAGGCCTGTAGTGAAAAGCAAAAGCCCTGGAAAAAAAAAAAAACGATTTTACGTAAAACTTGAAAATAACTCAAAATAAAACACAGCAAAACAGAAGCCCTAATTATATACCACATTTCAGCACAATGTAGAGAGTGACAAAGGCAATTGGGACATTCATCAGCTATATGACCATATCCTTGATATTCACGACACTGGGGGCTTCTGGGTTTAGGTTTGTTTTTTGTTTTGTTTGTTTGTTTGTTTTTTTTTTTACAGAAGCAAATTCGTGGTCAGTAGTGAAGTGCTCATACTGCTGCACCATCTTTGCAACAGCTGCTTCCAATCGGTCTAATTTGGTCGTGTTCCCAGGAGGGCAGTAGTGCAGCCATGGCGTTAGTAATGGATATCACAATTATATGGAGGCATTCTGTTATCCAACAGCAATAACAACTAACCAAAACATGGTTAAAGTATGCAGTACCTATTTGTAAATGGACAATATGCGGATATTACGCTTTATAGTAATCAATGCCAAGTGTCAAGCAAAAAATATTTCCTTTAGGTATATGGTGCACATAAGTATTGTCGCCCTCATAAAAGCAAACTTGTGTTTTTTCCTTAATGTTTCAGCTTTTACATAAAGAAACTTGTGCTAAGCAAGGTTTTCCATTAGTTACCTGCAATATTAAATACTGCACAATATTAAAATACCTGAAAAATAATTTCAGTGGGAATATCATAAAACCATTAAAATCCAGTACATAAAATCCAGTACAACAAGCCATCATTGACTTATTCAGGTGTTCCTTCATGCATTACTATAAACAGTCTGCTTCACCTTCACTAGACTGTTCCTTCAATGACAGAGCCATATTCATAAAACTTTCCATCTGCTTTATTGTGGCAGTAATACTGTTCGCGTGACAATATTTTATCCAGCGATTCATAAATGATTGTGATGTTAGAATAACAACCCATTGGAGACCAATTTTCTCATATTTTAGCATTTATCATTTATCAGCATCACAATTCCCACGTACCTCTGACCACACAGGAAATAACGTGTGTCCTGTTCAGTCCGATTTCCTAGTTTACTTGTGTTTCTAACCCAGTTATTACACTGATAATTATTACAACCGATTACACTTCATTTAGCTTATCTACCAAACTACAACATAATTACATTTTCTCCTACATTTATTAATTTCCTCTACTACGGCAATTATTAGTTGCTACTGCATGATCGCTGTTACCAGTACAGAAAATATTATCCAAGTTATTAATTGCTGTAACTATGCTGTCGTTAGGCTGACTGAAATATTAGTAGCAGTGTTTGACACCATATTGAGCATTGCTCTTCCTCTACAAATTTCTCCCAATATTTCATTTTTGTTTTGGTGGTGATGGATTTGTTATTTAGCCCTTGTTTTTCAGATTATTTTAGTGACCCTGTTGGTGGAGCACCAGCATTCTATAATGTAATAAATCTGGGAGAGTCTTCAGAATGGCAGAATGAAGGTGGCACAGACGCAGGGTTACACAGAGATGAAATGGAACGAGCACTGCCTCCTCCTCAGGAGACAGAACCCTTGGAGTTTCACATGCGGTTCTATCAAGAGCTTGAGCTCTCAGTCGCTGGACTCCGTTTTCACAGAAGCGATTGCAATGAGTATCCTGCCACATGTTTTCTGGACTGCCTCAGACACCATTCTTGTTCCAAACAGTTGAGCTGCATTGCCAATTACTTCATCTTTTTAAATGGCTGGGGAGTAAATAGAGGCTTTCAGACTTTGTCAGAAGTCATACCATCACGGTGTAAACAGACGCCACAAATAAGGGCACAGCTCATTTGCATATTGCTAAAGATTGGTAAAGCGAAATCTTAAGTAAAATCCTGCTAGTACTTCTTTATTTTGGCCGAAAAACAACATATTTTACGCAAGTGGCCTTTAAAGTCATAGTTTTGTATTTTTGTATAAGACTGTTTACTACAAAAACGGGGAAGAGATAAATGCACGCCATCAAAACATAACCAGCATCGTCATGGAAATTCAAAGTGCTGCTGCTCTAGTATTGCTGGTCTACTGTATTGTTTCAATGACATGAAATGAAAACTAGTACTGGAAATTTGAAGATCCATATCTACAATTAAAAAAAAAGGTTTTATTTGTTGCAATTTTGATTAAATAACCTTTAAAATTATATATATATATATATACACACACACACACACACACACACATATATATTACACATACACATCTACACACATACCCATATATTAATATATACACACACACACACACACATACCCATTATATATATATATATATATATATATATATATATATATATATATATATATATATACACACACACACACATCACAATAACAGTTGCTAACTGCTAATCTTCAAACATATCTGGAACAAGGATAAAAATTGCAGGCAGCTGACAGCACTATTGCTCCCTGCAAGTCAGACCCTCTCTAATCGCAAGACGGCCAGCATTTTGCGGTTTTGTGTTAGTAGTCTGATAGTGTACACTGGATCTAATGTAAATGGTTTTAAAAATAGGGTTTGCTGCTGCATAAATGCCATTCTTTAGGAAAGACTCGTTGCTCTGCTGTTTCCATTCTTGACTTCACCATTAGGCACAATATTGTATATAGGTATTAAGCTCAAATTTAAATCTCATTATGCTCTGCAATGGGAGACTTATTTTCATCACTGACACCAAACTACTGTACAGTTAGAGCCATAACAAATACACCAAAAATATGTTTTAAAATTAAAACAAATTAATTTCCAGGCATAAAATTCTTTTTTTCTTCAAACTGGTTAAACTTTTACAACCTGACATTGTCCTGGCACGGATTTGGTACAGCAAGTGCCTGGATATATCATCAAGGCATTTAGTCTCTATCAACAGGAAACCAAAAATGGGGCTGAAGTCATGTTGACAGCAAATGACTTATATAATCAAACTTGACTGAAAGAATCTGCTGTGCATCAAGTGTAAAGCCAGTATCTCAAAGTCTTGTTTTTGTCAAAGACTACTTGCTAAAGGAAAAACAAAACCATAACAAAAGTGTTATTTGGAACACCTATGGACTTCAGACGAATAAATGAACCACTCAACGTCCACGTACTACATGGTCTTATTACGTATGTTCTCAGAATACCACATTCAAAATAGACCATAACCACTCCTATACATTCAAAAATGTCAACTGTACTTCATAACAGCAGATGTACTGTAAGGACAGTAACAGAAGAGTATCAAACACCCCTTGCTTAAAATTCATGAATTAATTGACTACATATGTTTAAAAATCACAAACCTAGGTTGTGGTTCACAGCAAAGAAAAACCCTAAATAGACATTAAATTACTCTGTCTCTTACCGAAGTGTTTAAAATAAATCAAATTCCTGGGTGACAGTTTACTAAATGGTTCAATCGCTTACACTTCTCTCCACTGTACTTCACCAAAAACGGACCTTGATGGTATTCCAGCTTGTTAAAATTCATTAATGATATTTTTCTTCCTCTTGCCTGCCTCCCTCTGTGAACCAATCAGTCGGGGTGTGTCTATACTGGTACTTTCTGAGTAATAGCCTTTAAGAAATCCTAAGTCGTTATCTTACCTTTCTTTTACCCTTTCGTTATGAAATCTTTTTTTTTTTTTTCCCACTTTTTAGTTTCCATAAAATGTTTCATATCCCAGTTTTCCGCAGAGGTAGCTCGAGTTCAAGGAAATGAAAGGTAACATTTACATGACAAATCGGTTGCATTTGCTAGTTTTGCAACATATTTTCATTGTCAGTTTAAGCTCGCGGTATGACAGTAAAAATGTCAGCTGCCCGAATGAGAAAGAAATTCGCTCTCAGTCGGCTTTTAAAACGCTCAATGCAGAAGTTAATGGCAGCTTCTTTTGAAATCAACACATTAATAAATAGCTGTGTTTTGATTTATTTCATACTTGCCGACAAATACTTCAGGCAATTACTCGGTAAACAGCAGTATCATCACAGCCCTAGTCATTAGACCTACACTTGCGATTACTTGCAGCAGCGAGAGGCAATTATATACATGCTATGTTGCAGCTCAAAATGCAAAATACAAACACAGTAAACAACAAAAAAGGTAACTTGTCCTCCGGGTATGGTATTTTTGTGATCAACAAAACTATGAAACACTGAAGAAATTTATTTGTATCCGTTTGTTTTGTGACTACTGCCCGTTCTGCTGAATCTTATCACCTAAAACTGACAGCCAACTTAAAAAAGGCATGTCTACTAAAACGTGCTGTCTGCAATATAAATGGTTACTATAATACAGGGCTCGTGTATTAATGCAACTTGTCAATGATTCAATAAATGTTCCTTAAATATGTTATTCTATGTAACACATGTTATTAGCTCTCTCCATGTTCAAAAGTGTAGGTTAGAATATTTAGGGGCCTTAACCAACTGACACCGTAATTAAACTAAAATTATTCACTCCAAAATCTTCCTTGTGTTGACCGTCTTAGGGCAGTGTGTACCGTCTACTTTAATCTGCTCCAGTCCATGGCATGAGAATCGTCAAACTTACTGCCCCTTCGAAATGTTAAAATCACTCCGAGATAATGCCTCGGTTAACGCACTATTTTGGCAACAAAGTACTGTTAACTAGCACTCACTGACACATTCGGGCCTATTGAAAGAAGAAATCCGACCACCACCCACCCGCTTCACTGTAATTAACAAGTCTGGTCATAACACATCGTAGCGAAATGTTATTGGAACTTGACTTACACGATTTCAGCAGCTAAACTGCCGCATTTCACTTTTGCACCAATCGGAGTGCTTTCTCAGCTGAAGTTCATTCTAGTCTGATTTTACAACAAGCTTTTCAAAAAAGGTCCTGACCCGTGTGTGCTAAACCCTTGCAATGTACTATGCACAGGTCGGGGTGTGCAGTCCAAGTAGAAACCGATCATCATGTTGCTTTGTACACACTTTGCAAAACGTAATCGATTGACAACCGATACACGATCAACTTACATTGTCAAATGGTCTAAATGTATACCCCACACTTTTTTTTTCCCCCAAAGAAAAAAACATAGGATACAGTTTAACTTTTTTAATAAAGAGAAAAAAGGTAACAGTACAATCTTAAATCACGTTTTAGTCAATAACATGACTAACAACCTTTACAGTGGCGCATGACAGATACACACACACAATCACACACATTTTCCTTTTGTTACACCAGTGTCAATGCTAGGCCCATAAGTACTGAAAAACTTTTAAATTGATCTATCTTCGTTGTACTTATTAAAATATAAAATGTAAAATTCTAAAAATATTAAAAAATGTACAAACAACAAATACAACCGTTTTTGCAAAATTTATATATATATATATATATATATATATATATATATATATATATATATATATATATATATTATTATTTGAAAATAAACACCTTAAAATAATGTATAATCCCGTTATAAAACTCACGTATCATCCAAAAACTTTGCTTGATTAACAACACGTCGGCTATATGTTGTCTACCAAAACGTGCAAATTATTGTTTATATATCTTGCATCCAACTTTTTTCTTCCAATTAACATTTCCTACAACAAAACAATGCTGCCTGTTGTCATGTGTATTTTTACGTAGGCCTGCGATAAAAGGTAAAGATGTCATGTTCACAATCGGCATAATGTGTGGATTAAACCAATGCTCCTGGCACACATACCGCATCTCCCTCTTTTTGTGTAAGAAGCTTAGCACATCTGCATCAAAACAGGAAGCGAAGTCGCAGCATGGCACGTTTCATCTGCTTAACTGTGTTAAAAAAAAAAAAACAACAACAACAACATACACATCAAAACATAGACGCTTACCTGTTTTCCCCTGTAAAACAGTCTCTGTTGTTCAGGGCTCACGTTGAAGCTTTCGTGGATTTTCAACCTTAAACATTCAATTTTCGTTAATCTAGATAGATCGTCTATGGTTCGGGTCTCTTTGCCGTCTATGGTCCGAACCTGGATCCACATGTTTTCCACTACTGTGCAACTGCTAACAATGTCGCTGAAAACAATCTGCGAAAAAAAAAAAGAAATAATGCGAAAAGGGTTACACCTCCATGGCAGTTCTGATCTGCAGGGGAGTGTGTTTACTGCTAGGAATTGCTTTCACAAGAGGCTCTCGGCGCCAAGCTAAATCTCGCGAAATAAACGCAGCACAAACTTACTTTTAAAGAAACAGGCCCGCTTTTACATTTCGGGTTTAAATTGATGTGACCAACACAACGAAATAAAACTTAAAACGCGCCTAAATGTGAAAAAAGTAACGTGTTCAGTTGCTCGTAGACCTCTGGATTCTAGCTAATAATTCAAGTAGTGTTGGGTAAACCTGAAATAAAATATGTAAACTTTTCAGCCATGCCTCAAGGGATAATATTAATAACTACACCCTTGCATATTAAAATTAAACTGAGTCTGTATTATAACTAATTGCAATTGAATTGTAAAACTTTAACCAATATATGTTCAGTTTCAGTTCATACTGTTTACTGTGATTAAGTTAATTATGATTACATTGTAACTGTAACCCATCTTTAAAAAGGAAACTCTTCTGTGACAACATTATCGCCCTACTTTCTGACCTATTTCAGATGCCAAAATAGTGTTTTGCAATGCAATGTTAGAGTGTCCAGTGTCTGTTCAAAAACATGTCATTCCATCATTACGTTATGGCAAGAAGATAGAAAATTGGTGCATATAGAGCCAACGAATGTAGTTTCTACATTCTACCTCATCTTGATTCAGACAACCATGACAGCCAATAGAATATCAGCATGAAAAACTATGATGTGCTCCTATGATACAGCCCACAAGCTCTGCCGTTTAGAAATTGGCAGGGATGGGGTTAATTCCCCTACCTGCCTGGGTTCATTGTGTTCAGGTGGTGGGCGGGACCGCCCCGTACTAATCAACTGATCTACTAACTGAATTTGATAGTTAGTCACGGTGCCCAGCTGACCTGACATTAAAGGAGGCGAAGGGTAATTCTCCTCCTCAACTTTTTTGTAAGTTTTGCTTTTTGTTTGGTTATTTGTATTCAAACAATGTTATTTTTGCCCTTGTGCCTTTTTATTTTGGTTTATTTATAATAAAATTAGTATTTTTTTGAACTGTAGTCTCTGGGCCTCTAACCACTTGCCAGCCTGCCACAGTGACACTTATTCAAAATGCTTTAACTCATGGGCTATTTCTGTAGATAAGTTTTTAAAAAGCATAGACCAAGACAAGTAATACTATATATATATATATATATATATATATATATATATATATATATATAAACATTAAGAAGTGGAAGAACAAGAACATGATTTTTCCAGATTCGACTGCCTATCTCTCTTAATCTAGCCACAGATATTAAAATTGTTTTCTATTAAACATGTGAAGAGTGTTTAGAGTTATCTAGAACAATTATTTGAATGGCGCTGAAACAACTGAGAGAGCTTTGTCAATGCCTTAGATTTTGTCCTGTGTTCTGACTTGGCCTGAGTAACTACATTGACTATCAATGTGAACAAGAATGATTGGTCTTTTTTTTATAGCTATTCCATATTTATACTAGTAAGAACTTTATTATTTTTCCCATCAAACTAAACATATGAAAAACAGTATTACAGAATATGAAATTCTAGATAATGAACTGTGAAAACCTTTCTTCAAATCCGTCTTCATTTACTATATGTAAATGTATATGGCACTTATTTCCTGTCAATCTCAAGAATAGTCATGGGATGTCCCATGTTTGTTTAAATGTATCAATTTTACCCAGAGCTCAAAGTTAACAGTGTCTAGTAGCATATTCCACCACGCAACATATTTTGGTCAGATTATTCTGAAAGTACAAAGAGTCAAGAAAATGTATGATTTTGCAAGGTGGTGGGGCACTGACCCATCAGCACCAAAAATAGAGAAGACAAAACAATGTTCAATATAGCTACAGTACAAAATAACATTTAAAAGGTTACTAAAGATTCAATGTATCTTTATTAGTATTTTGCATGGCCTCCTTTGGCTTCTTTACAGTTTCTAAATTACATGCACATACAAGCCTTTTGCAGTCTGGGGGAATATATTTTTCCATGAATCTCAACAGATTCTTGACTGCACATTACTTAAAGGCTGTCTTCTTTTCACCTCTGCTACTCAATCCAGCAGTACTCCAACTGAAGAATGCCGTGGAACCTGAAACCAACTGGTGTTTACATCCCTGTATCAAAGCATTTCAACAAAATCAACAGTTATTGAAGGTTACTATGAGAAATAATATTAACATAAGTAGAGGATGTTAAATATAGGCAATACTTTACATACATAATGAGGGCATTATTGTTTCAGTTTCAGAACTGCAGCAATGATTTGGAAACTATCTCCAATAATGACTGCTTGAGCAGAGGTCAGTGAACTCTGTGGCATGATCGTGTTGATGATGCAGGTGTACAATCATATCTGAACTTTGGGGCTAAAGAGCTAACTCGATTATTCCAAGACCTCTAGATGATCATAAAACATTGCATCTTCTAACACCCCAGCATGGTGTGTAGGAGTACACAATTGTCAGTGTTGCTATACTCCTGTTTCAATATAAACTACTATGTATAGAAGCATACAGGCGCTAGTCACTGTAGTAACAAAGGCCCTAAATAAGATGTTGTGGCAGAGCAAAGCTCTGCTCTTTAGAAATTGGCAGGGATGGGGTTAACTTCCCCTACCTGCCTGGGTTTATTATGTTCAGGTGGCTGGGGTTGATTAGTTGATTAGGTTGATTAACGATCAATCAGCGCCCAGCCACCTGATATAAAAGGAGGCCTCTGCTTCTCATTTGGAGAGAGGGAGCTGAGGAAGCAGGTTGGTTTTTTGGGGTTGTTTAGAAAGTTTGAGTCCAGTGAAGGCATCGCCCAGCCTGGAAACTGTTATTTTTTGTAAGTTTTGCTTTTTATCTTTTTGTGTTTTAAATTGCTTTGTTTTGGCCCTTGTGCCCTTTCATTTTTGTGTTTATTTATAATAAAATAATTATTTTTTTTGAACTGCAGTCTGTCTCTGGGCCTCTATCCACTCGCCAGCCTGCCACAGATGTAATTAAGACAAATTAATGAAACTAACCTGTCATATTGGAATCTGAGAACTTTTAGGGAGTTAGTGTTCCAAGAATGTATGGCCTTGGATTACAAAGCCTCTCAGTAGAATACAAAGGACAGCATGGTACGAAGCAGTAACTCTTCTTTGAAAATAACTGTTTATGGGACATGTGAGGCGATAGGACTCATGGTGTATGTCTGGTGAGCAGGTGTATTGATGTAATGTTTTTGTGGAAAACTACAGAAAAGAACAAGAAAATGTTGGTCTTTTTAAAAGTTATAAAACCCTTTTTCATATGTGATCTGTGCGTTTCACCATCTTTTGCCTTTTCTGTTACCTTTCGTCTGGAAGCTGAGTTGCTGTGGAGTCTCATTTGTTCCTAATAAGTTTCTGCTGCTTGTTTTATGTTCAGGCATTGGATCCCATTGCGTTTGTTGCTGTAACTAAATGCAGATACAAAGGCGGGAAAGTTATGCTACCTGTTAATTCCTATAAGGAATATTTGAGCGAGACTTAATGAATAAATCCTATTCAAAGTTTTGGTGACAACCCTCACTTTGTGAGTATTGGAAACATCTCTGCACACTTCTGTTGCTAAACTAATAGCTTTGGGTTTCTCGGACGAGAAACTAAAGACCAATGATTAAGGTACAAGAAAAAAACAGTGACTATGTTGATTTCACTTCAAGGATTTCTACTTTTTTTGTTGGAAACCACCTGTCAGTAAAGGAAGAGGAGGCTCTACAGGACAGTTGTGAATTTTCTGTAAAATAATTTTTCCTTTGTTATATTATTTTCAGATTTTTTCATCTAACCACTTTTATTATATTTGATCCTAAGAAAACACATAAAAGACTATTCTTAGTCTGAGTCAAATTAGGGATTTGTGTATTGTAGCACATACTGTGTCTGAGCTTGTCTATTTGTGATTGAAATAGTAGGGAGTTGGGACCTCAGTTGGGACTTGGATACTTGCCCTTACCTTTTCTATTAAGTCAGCTGTATTTTTAGCAATTATTCCTACATCACAAAGCTTTAACTTGTGCCCTAACCTTTGTATGATGTTTGCAATCGGTGGTTCTGATCACAGTCACTCAAATATTGTCTTAAACTGTGTTTGTGAATTCCTTTTTACGAAAAATATGTTTTCACAGATACTGTTTGTGTGCATGTGTTGTAATCACACCAATGTAGTTATTTCTTCTTTACATTTAATACACTTCTATCTAATATTGCTTAAGAAGCAAATAAAACAAGAAAAATGTACAGACATTTAATAAAAAGATAATAGTCTCGTAGAAGTACACTATTGCATGTCTTTCATAATTCTACGGATTTCCTTTTCACAGTGTAAGTGAGAAGTGTCCACTGATGGAGCAATCCTGAGAATCCACTCACTGAAGATACAGTGATGCTTATAATCAATGGTGCGTTTAGTTGAAGCTACTCAAGTATTCCCTCTTTTATCCTACTAATTTGTCTAACAGTACTTGTTCATCAGGCAATCAGATCTTCGCACCTATGCTGTTGTCTCTTTCTTTGTACAGGACCTGTTGCTAGTAAAGGTATTTAAATGAATGACGAGCACTACATTTTATGTTTAACTTGTTTCACAAGGAAGCTGGATCAGAAACAATAAGTTAGTGGACCCTTTTTTACTGCTGCACCAGTGTCTATACTGTAAAATCAATTAATCCATCACTAATTAGAGGACGAAGCTGGTTTAAAATACTTTAGCATGAAATGAATGCTGTTAACAGTGATGCAATGTGTGGTTTACCTTTGTGGTACCAGAACAGATGAGATAGATTGTTTCCGTATATCTGCACAAGTAAAATATGTGTTTTTGTGGCTGGCAGTCATCTTAGCTCAAGAGTGGACAAACAGTGTTTAATTAAATTGTAATTGGTTAGTGTAATGGTTTATTAGAAAAGTATGGAATGTGGCCAGGTGGTAATTGATTGCCAAACAAGCCCCGGAAAAACTATAAAAGGGAACAAAGGGCTGTTTGTTTGCTGAGAGATAGTACAGTGAAGGTCCTACCCAGCCTGAACAATGAGAGCAACAGCTAGTAGTTGTTGTGCAGTGAGACAGCCAAAGCATACTGTCTTGCTTGCAGTGTTTTGGTTTGGGTATTGTTCATAATAAAAGAATGCAAAGCACTGAATTGCAGTTTACCCGGTCTGTGTTTTACTGTTCCTGCCATTGCCCAACCTTGACCGCACACCACAAGGATAATAATGTGTTAAATATAACATATCATTTTTTTATGTACATCAGCACTTCAGGTTATCCAAATGAAGCTGTAAACAGTTTCATATTTATATTGAATAAAGTTCCTCATTGTTTGCAGCTTATGCTTTTGCGTTGGTAGATACATGTGTCTCAATACATGGCTTTCATTTTGTGGCTTTGCATTTGAAAAAATAAGGTAAATATATACTGATGCACAAAAGAAATGCAACACTCAGGTCTATTAGATTTAATAAAATAAAAATAAAAAAATACAAAGTTAGTATCAGGTATGACCTCCCTGAGCATTAACACAATCCTGGCAGAATTAAAGCATAGACCTGATCAGCCTCTGAATACTGTTGTGGGATGTTCCGCCACTCTTCCCGTGCATGGCACTGGCGATTTGGTCCCACAGATGTTCTACTGCAGGGTTTCCCAATCCTGGTCCTGGGGAACCCCCTGTGTCTGCTGGTTTTCATTCCAACTGAGTTCTCAATGACTTAATCAAACCCGTAATTGAAGATCCAGGCCAGTGTCACACATCGCTTCCTGAACTAAAGAAAAAGGCCTACTAGTTCCAGCCAGTCACATGTTCCTGTAGAACCCACATCCAATCATCCATTCTACATTGGCAGTACCATTGGTTCACTTATGGGGCAAATTGCTTTAAAATATTTTGCACATATTTGAGGATGAGATGATGATCTATTTAGTCAGGAACTCTTGCGATTTAAAACAATTAAAAAAAAAAACTGTCGACCTAAGCATGTGTCACAGCATTGTTGGCTTGCTTGGTTTTGGTGCTCTCTGCCTTGCAGAGCCAGAGAAGGAGTCAGTTCGACTTGTGCGGCTGAAAATGATGCGACAATTGGGGAGGTGGAGGTAAATTCAACAGCAATAGTTCCCAGCTGGGCAATAATGTCTCCGTGTTCTATATCAGACAACAAATACACATTAAACAAACATTGTCAGTGTATTTATGGCTTTTTATGGTACAAATCAACCTTCACTTTGTCAAAAAAAAAAAAACTTTCCCTATTAAAATTTAGAAAGCATTTTGTCAAATATTCAGGCAATAAAAACTTATTTGATGCCTTATAGATTATATTTTTTATTGATTCAAAATAAATGTGCCTCTTCTCTGTTTAATAAGTGAAGCTATATTTTCCTAAAGTTCCCCCCAAGCTAAAAGTTAGTTTTACAGAGTTTACTTTCACTCAGACACCACTGGCACCAGTTTCCAGATCATGCAGGTGCCAGGTTAGCAAAACCAGCTAATTTTTCAAAAAACTACTTGATGAGGCCAAGCTCTTTGGCAGATGAAGGATTGGCATGTATATTACCTTGTCAAATTCCTGACAAGCACCTCAC
Source organism: Polyodon spathula (assembly GCF_017654505.1). Lineage (NCBI taxonomy): Eukaryota > Metazoa > Chordata > Actinopteri > Acipenseriformes > Polyodontidae > Polyodon > Polyodon spathula. The sequence continues at coordinate 16,684,056 of NC_054534.1, forward strand.
ATCATCACTAAGATTATGTTTCTGGCATCTCAAACATAAAATGGGGGGTGGAAGTTAAAGAATACTATTTTAGGAAGTTAAGATTTAGGAAAAATTAGAAATAATTCCATGTTTTTTGGTTTTTGGTTTTAATATATATATATATATATATATATATATATATATATATATATATATATATATATAACAAAACATTTTAAATCTGGCACTGAAAACATAACTTCCTGTGAATAGTGAATGCAATATGGCATAATGACAATTGACAACTCACTTTAAATAAACTCTCAAGACCCACCTGTTATTGATTTCCATGCTCTTTAAGCCTGATATCTGCTATTAGGTGCTGTGTTTCTGCTACTATTTCATGTATTATGTTACTATCATGTATTATGCACTTTTCACTGTATCTAATGTATTATGCTTTTTTTTTTAACTGTATATCCTGTATTATGCATTTATCTGTATTTAAAATATCATGGATTTTCTTGTTGTTACTGCACCTTGGTAAAGCGCTTTGTGATGGTGGTCCACTATGAAAGGTGCTATATAAAATAAAAATTGATTGATAAAGCATAATATCTGCTTAATGTCCAGGTACTGCATATTTCTACCATGTTGTTAGTTAGTTGTTGTCACTGTTAGATAAACAGCATAGAATGATCTCCAGTGATTCTGGAATGTAAAACACTGCTACAGTAGTGTAGAACTCATTCTGTTAAGCACAGAGACGGTAATCTTGTGGTGTGGGGACATTTTTGTGGCAAGACTGATGATTTCAGGTGTGGGGACATTTTTGTGGCAAGACTGATGATTTCAGTGCGATGGTATGGTCAGGGAGAGCTTTTTTAGTGAAAACAGTTACAGTTACAACAAAATAAAATGTAGTGCTTGTCATTCATCTCTCTGCTGATTTCTTAAACCATATGTGTGGCTGGCTTTTAACTTGGGTGAAGGTATGATATTCGCATTCAAATGACAAACCACACACTTCACTTAGAATACATTTGATAACTGAATGTGGATAATTCTTCTCTTTACTCAATTATTTACTCAAAGCATTCAACAATGCAAAGCTTTTGAAATAAAATATTCTATTCTATTCTAGTAGCTAATAATTTTCCCATTAGCTAATTCAACAATTACACCAATTACCTTCTCAAGATGGCTACCTCTTGCAGCCACTCACACCAATATGGAGTAGGTGTCTCCCAACCCCCAGGATCCTAAAGTCTCCAATTAAGGTGGAAACACCTACTCTACCACACACATATAGAGGTTTAATATTTAGTTTTGAATTTCAGCTTAGTTCCTAACCTTATATAATCTTAGGTCTTTTTGTGTTTTTTATAGATAATCAAATGCAAAAAGCAGCAATACTTATTGCAAGGAGGGAAAGTGATACTGTGATCCATTTTAATAATTCTTTGCTGTTTTTCCAGAAGTCATAGGGCTCCACCCTCTGACTGAAAAGAAGAATGGCATTAAATAAAAAAGGGTTCCCTTTTGTTTTATAATAATGTACTAACAGGGAAGCAGCTAAGACACACTCTCTGCCTGCTTAAATGTTACAAGTTTAGCTGTAAACAAATGTCTTGTCAAAATTATGTTGTTTATTTAATTTCATGCAATACAGTGCCTATAGAAAGTCTACATCCCTTTTCAAAATGTTCACCTTTTGTTGCCTTATAGCCTGGAATTAATATGCATATATTTTTCATTTCATTTTTCATTTTATATATATTTCATTTCATTTATCTACACATCCTACCCCACAACTTTCAAATGAAGAAATTATTCTAGAAATTTGTAGAAATTACAAATAAAAACTGAAATAGTTTGGTTGGATAAGTGTCCACCCCTCTTGTAACAGCAATCCTAAATTAGTTCAGGTGTAACCAATTGCCTTCAAAATCACACACCAAGTTAAATGGCCTCCACCTGTGTTAAATTGTAGTATTTCACATGATTTCAGGATAAATTCAGCAGTTCCTGTAGGTTTCCTCTGCTGGGTAGTGCATTTTAAAGCAAAAAACTCACCCATGAGCACCAAGGCTCTGACATATGCAAAAATAAAAAAAAATAAAAAAAATCACTCAGGAGATTCAGTGGTGGCAAAAAGTTTTGTGGTCTGACGAAACTAAAATGGAACTTTCTGGCCTAAATGCAAAGCGTTATGTTTGGTGCAAACCCAACACAGCGCAAAGAACCAAAGAACACCATCCCTACTGTGAAGCATGGTGGTGGCAGCATTATGTTAGGCTGATGTTTCTCATCGGCAGGGACTGGGGCACTTGTCAGAATAGAAGGGGAAATGAATGGAGCAAAGTACAGAGAAGTCCTTGAGGAAAACCTGCTGCCCTCTGCAAGAAAGCTGAAACTGGGACGGAAGTTCACCTTTCAGCATGACCTAAAGCACACACTCAAAGCTACACTGGAGTGGCTAAGGAACAAAAAGGTAAATGTCCTTGAGTGGTCCAGTCAGAGCCCCGACCTAAATCCAATCAAAAATTTGTGACACAACTTGAAGATTGCTGTCCATCAGTGCTCCCCAAGAAACTTGACAGAGCTTGAACAGTTTTGTAAAGAAGAATGGTCAAATATTGTCAAATCTAGGTGTGCAAAGTTGGTAGAGACCTACCCCAACAGACTCACAGCTGTAATTGCTGCCAAAGGTGCTTCCACCAAGTATTAACTCAGGTGGGTGGAGACTTATCCAATTACGATCTTTCAGTTTTGTATTTTTAGTATATATTTTTTTCTCTCAATACAAACTTTTTTCCCCTTAACAGTGTGGAGTATGGTGTGTAGATAAGTGGAAAAAAATCATGAAAATGCATGAAACTCTGAGGCACAGACACAAAATGTGAAAAAAGTTCAAGGGGGTGTAGACTTTCTACAGGCATTGTATATGCAAATGTATGTTGTCACTTAGCATGTCTAATGTTAAGCCTGGTTTCAAGGTTAATGACAATGGGTCCCTATGCAACTGGTTCATCCCTCAGCACAATGGTTGCACTCAACACAGTCATACATTTAAAGACACTTATTGCAACAGTAAGGAAAATAAACGAATCTTTGAAAACACTACCTCATGAGCTGCATCTCTTTGGCAGATGAAGGTTTTTAATGTATAGTACTGTTTGGAGTTTGCAAGGAAATTCCTGGCAAGGACAACATAAAGATTATGTTTCTGGAATCCAAAATATAATTGAAAGTTAAAGCTATATTTTTGAAAGTCAAAATGTAATTTAATAATAATCCAGTGGGTTAACATGGTGAGTTTTCAGGTTTAACGTCTAAAAAAATAAAACACACCAGCACTGTGGTACTGGAACAATTTTTAAAGTGAGGGTGCTGAAAGCCATTGAACAATATGGTCCTTGCAAAGGACCATATGGACAGCTGGAAATAATTAATCAAAACGCATGGCTGAAGACGTGGTGCACACGGGAAGGCTTCACCTATCTTGATCATTGGACCACATTCTACAACGAAGACTATCTGTATAGACGGGATGGACTGCATTTAAATAACAAGGGAACTAGTCTACTCGGAGAAAAGATCCTCGAGCAGGTTCGGAAGCATTTAAACTAGAAAGGAAGGGGGGAGAAATCAACAAAAAAACAGAAGGGAGACCGCATCAAAACAAGAACAACAACTCAGGTAAGACAACCATTAAATGTATTTATCTAAATGCTAGAAGTATCAGAAACAAAATTCTAGAACTTGAAGCTACTGCACTAACAGGTAACTATGATGTGATAGGTGTTACAGAAACGTGGTTATCTGAGAGTGATGGGGACGAATATAATATTTGTGGGTATACACTGTATAGGAAAGACAGGCAGGACAGAAGAGGAGGAGGGGTAGCGCTATACATAAGAAACAGTCTTGAAGCCCAGGTGTTAAACCTGGACAAAGAAAATAAAACCGAATCAATATGGGTCAGAATAACAGACAAAAATTCAAAAGGCATAATAATAGGAGCATGCTATAGACCGCCAGATTCAGACGGTGAGCACAATAATCTGTTATACAATGACATTAGAAATGTATGTAGCAAAGGAGAAGCCATACTAATGGGGGATTTCAACTTCCCCCAAATAAAATGGGAAAACCCGGTGGGTAGCGCGAAGGATGAAATAGAAATGGTGGAAATGACAAATGACTGCTTCCTAACACAATTTGTGAAGGCACCCACTAGAGGGGAGGCATGCCTTGATTTAGTCTTTTCAAATAACGAAGATAGAATAACTAAAACAGAGGTCAGAGAACCACTGGCAAACTCAGACCACAACATGGTCTCATTTGAAGTGTTTTTTAAATCCCCAAAAGTAAAGACTAAAGTTAAGGTTTACAATTTTAGAAAAGCAAACTATGAAGGCATGAAACAGAGACTAACAGAAGTAGATTGGAGTAAAATAGAGAAAACACCCACAGAAGAAGGATGGTTGTTCTTCAAAAATGTAGTACTAGAGGCGCAAAACAATTACATCCCTAAAGTAGACAAATCTAAATGTAAAACTAAATTGCCAAAATGGTTTAATAGATCAATTTAAAAAAAATATTCAGCGAAAAAAGGCACTTTACAGAGCATTAAAAAAGGACCGAAAAGAAAGTAAGCAGAAAGAGTACACAGAACTGCAAACGCAAGTCAAAAAGGAAGTTAGAAAGGCCAAGAGAGAAATAGAAATGAACATTGCTAAGGGAGCTAAAACCAATTCCAAAATGTTTTTCCAATATTACAACAGCAAGAGAACATTCAAAGAGGAGATTAAATGTTTAAGAGATACAAATGGCAAAATCGTAGAGGAAGAAAAAAAAATAGCAAATATGTTAAATGATTACTTTTCACAAGTTTTTACAAAGGAAGATACTGACAACATGCCCCACATGTCATCCAGTTCCTATCCAGTTTTAAATAACTTTAGCATAACTGAGGCAGAAGTGTTAAAGGGACTAGGAGCTCTTAAAATAAACAAATCCCCTGGGCCGGATGAGATCCTCCCAATAGTACTCAAAGAAATGAAAGAAGTTAATTACAAACCGCTAACCAAGATCATGCAGCAGTCTCTTGACACAGGGGTGGTACCGACAGACTGGAAAATTGCAAACGTAATACCGATCCACAAAAAGGGAAACAAAACTGAACCAGGTAACTACAGACCAGTAAGCCTGACTTCTATTATATGCAAACTTATGGAAACTATAATAAGATCCAAAATGGAAAATTACCTATATGGTAACAGGGTACTGGGAGACAGTCAACATGGTTTTAGGAAAGGGAGATCGTGTCTAACTAACTTGCTTGATTTTTTTGAGGATGCAACATCGATAATGGATAATTGCAAAGCATATGACATGGTTTATTTAGATTTCCAGAAAGCTTTTGACAAAGTCCCGCACAAAAGATTAATTCTCAAACTGAACGCAGTTGGGATTCAAGGAAACACATGTACATGGATTAGGGAGTGGTTAACATGTAGAAAACAGAAAGTACTGATTAGAGGAAAAACCTCAGAATGGAGTGTGGTAACCAGCGGTGTACCACAGGGATCAGTATTAGGTCCTCTGCTATTCCTAATCTACATTAATGATTTAGATTCTGGTATAGTAAGCAAACTTGTTAAATTTGCAGACGACACAAAAGTAGGAGGAGTGGCAAACACTGTTGCAGCAGCAAAGGTCATTCAAAATGATCTAGACAAGATTCAGAACTGGGCAGACACATGGCAAATGACATTTAATAGAGAAAAGTGTAAGGTACTGCACGCAGGAAATAAAAATGTACATTATAAATATCATATGGGAGATATTGAAATTGGAGAAGGAATCTATGAAAAAGACCTAGGAGTTTTTGTTGACTCAGAAATGTCTTCATCTAGGCAATGTGGGGAAGCTATAAAAAAGGCTAACAAGATGCTCGGATACATTGTGAAAAGTGTTGAATTTAAATCAAGGGAAGTAATGTTAAAACTGTACAATGCACTTGTAAGACCTCATCTTGAATATTGTGTGCAGTTCTGGTCACCTCGCTATAAAAAAGATATTGCTGCTCTAGAAAGAGTGCAAAGAAGAGCGACCAGAATTATTCCGGGCTTAAAAGGCATGTCATATGCAGACAGGCTAAAAGAATTGAATCTGTTCAGTCTTGAACAAAGAAGACTACGTGGCGACCTAATTCAAGCATTCAAAATTCTAAAAGGTATTGACAGTGTCGACCCAAGGGACTTTTTCAGCCTGAAAAAAGAAACAAGGACCAGGGGTCACAAATGGAGTTTAGAAAAAGGGGCATTCAGAACAGAAAATAGGAGACACTTTTTTACACAGAGAATTGTGAGGGTCTGGAATCAACTCCCCAGTAATGTTGTTGAAGCTGACACCCTGGGATCCTTCAAGAAGCTGCTTGATGAGATTTTGGGATCAATAAGCTACTAACAACCAAACGAGCAAGATGGGCCGAATGGCCTCCTCTCGTTTGTAAACTTTCTTATGTTCTTATGTTCTTATGTTCTAAAACTGTAACCCCTGCATATGATGGAAGCCATGCAAAGCCAGGGGGTGCACCCCCAGCACCCCTAGTTCCAGAGCGCTTGCACCACCAAAATCACAACTCCAGGTCGACAGATCAAGACACGTCGAGTATTGTAAAAAGCAACAGATGTGCTACAGTGACTCAAAGCACAGCCACCTTTAACACTGGACAAGACCAACATGTGTAATGAATGAGAGCTTAAATTATATAACGCTGCATGAATGAGCCAAGATCTAGAGCACACAGCTCTATAGCTGTTCATAGTTCCCATAATTAGCTGCAATATGCTACCCCTACTCCCTGATTATTTGTTTGGATTGTGTTCCCTAATATGGCTGTCCTACACATTACTGACAGTGTTGAAGCAGGCTTTGGTGGGTTTTGTTTGTTTTTTGTTTTTAAATTTTTGAAATGTATAGTGAAAAGGTTAACAGGTGTATGAAAGGCTATGTCTTCATTGTTATTTGTTAAAGTATTATTTCGAGAACAGATTTTGCAGTAAAATTGTCTCAACTCGGTGTACTGAATACACAACGAAAACGCCAACGAGAATATAACTGTTAAGTTTAAATCTATTGCGTATTTAGATTTTTTTTTAATGCATCCCCTTTGTTGTCCCATGAACAACTTGTGATCATCGAAATAAAAGTGACCACAAAAGATTCCTCGTTCTGTATGCTAAAAGATTCGTTTTGTAAGAGTACTGTAAATTAAAAGGCGCTAAAAAACACACACTATCTTCTATTATTATTATTATTATTATTATTATTATTATTATTATTATTATTATTATTATACTAGATACGATTAACATTTAGGACACCATTACACAAGGATAAACCTGTGTCACGGGGCGCTGACGTCGGCACAACAGGAGAAACAGGTCTCCGTACTCAACCTGCAGGCAGGGGGACAACGTTCAAAATAAAGCTTTGGTAACTTATAGGACGAGAATGAGCGGATAAGCGCTGCCTGCATATTACAGGATATTTGAATACATTCGCATAAAAGTACTGAGAGTCCGATTATTGTAATTCCCGATTGTGATTGAGAATAAACTGTAGACAAAATTGATGGACAAATCATATTTAACCGGCTTCGGATTGCTTTCACAGTCCATGGAAGAGACTGATCTAGGGTTTTGGAGGAGTTGGTACGGTTAACAGTAGTTTTACTCTTGCGAAGCAGTTTTCCCAGGAATTCGGGATTTCTTTCCCCGAATGATATGGAGGAAGCGGCCGGCTCAGGCCCTACGAACAATGAGTCGCATGAAGAGGCGGACAAAAGAGGGCAGAGCTGCAGTGACAGAGGGGATACAGGCGGCTTCGGGATGCAAATTGACAGCGCTGTTCTCAGAGGTCTAAAAGAAGGCCCCAACACTATTGGATGTGGGGATCAGACAAATTTGGCCCGGATTAACATCACAACTTTGCCCTTGGATTTAAAGCCGGTAAATCTTGCAGCGTTGACCGATGAGACTGGAAATAATAGCCACACAGATGTAAATGCTGATGTTGAAAAGCAACATTGTTTGCCTTTAACAAACACCGAAGAACAAGAAGTCACGGACACTGCTTCAGGTGGAAATAAAACCGATTTAAAAAGTAAAGATCCTGATACTCTACGGGATACACTACAGCAATCACGTAAATTGTGTTTTAAAAGTAAATGTCTCACTAGATCGTTTCAGCATAATGCTAGCATAGATCATTTATCAGTTTTTCCTCAAACAAACTGTGATGGTCAGCACGAAGTTTTAGACACACCATTTGAGCATCATAACTCTGTAAGCAAGACCATTGAGAGTGCGGGTTTCAGGACAAGCTTTCATCTTCTGGATGGGCTCGGTCCAGGCGCTTCCTTCACCAAGGAAAACAATAACACACGGAACTCTTGTATCACTGCTAGTAAACAGGGCACGCTGTCTCCTGCCAGCAGTGCCGTCATGAACATGGTTAACGCTACTGATACAATCCGAAATTGTGAATATCGCTCTGAATTATTCGGAGTTGGGGATTATAAAGAGAACGGTGACAATGTGAAAATAGTGGGTTTGGATAGAGTTCCCTCACAGGAGTCCGCATGCGAAGAATCTCAAGTAGGAACCACATTACCTGGAGCTGCACAGAGTCCCGAATGTAATTTGAGCGCAGAGGTTCTCATTAATGGTACATCATCAGCATCGCAGGAAGATGCCATTTCCGAGGCTAGGACAGAGTCGAGCAACAGTGTGAACGTGGAACAGGAGATGGTTCAAATTTCGGAGGATAGTCGGTTTTTGCTAGAGATTTTTCATGAAAGCAGTACTAGCAGTGGAGCTGCTAACGCCCTGGATGATCTAAGCTACGAGCTGCAGCAAGGTTATCGGATTCTGAATGGTTTTCTTTTAGAAAAACACCGGAGTTTAACGACTCCTTTCATGAACCCCGTTAGTAAAAAAGAATTTGGGGATTATAACAGTCGCACCCAGGAACCGATGTGGCTAAGGAGAATGCAGCAAAAGTTTGTCAACGGGGAATACGAGACCATCACAGACTTCGTGGGTGACTTCAGGTTGATGCTGGAAAACTGTTACAGGTATCACGGGGTCGACCACTGGCTTTCAAAGCAAGCACAGAAATTGGAAATGATGTTGGAACAGAAGCTTACCTTGCTGTCAAGGTAAGTTAGTCATGATCACCATTATGAATTTACACATACAAAATACTTTTGTACTTAGTACACTCTATGCAGATTGGTGAAAGGTGCGGTTAAAACTACATGGGGTTGTTTACTACCTGTAAAGTTACTCCAAAGCCATTCCCTTTGCAAACTCCAAAAACGAACAACCGTCTTCTCTATCCGTTTATATGCAGCACCTGAGTTAATTGGTGATTTAATACCCCTGTTTGCATTAGGCTCCGTTCCTCAAGTTAACTGTATTTAGCGACCACATACCAGAATTCTCTCAACTCTGTATGAAGGAATGTTTTACAATAAGCAAACGCTTGAATCCCGCTCTAAAACGTGATTTAATTAATCTAATTACCAATGTTCTGTTTGTTTTTTTAACAGTCCTTAAAGTTTTGTGAATAAGGACCATTGTTTTAACAAAAATGCAAGCATCTAATTCGGGAGTGGGGAATTTTAATTGTATGAACAGGAATTAGGTTAGAATAAAGGATAATAGCACATTGTAGTATTCTATTGCTGAGGTACTGAACACTACAAAATATTTTGAGAGGCAAAGGTTGTATCCTGCATTGTTTTAAAAATATAAAAGCATAATATCCACAGCTACAGTCAGCATTTCTACCCAGAATATTGTAGATAATGTCTACATTGGCCATAACTCAACAGGAATTTAAAGAAGATATCACAAAGGCACTGCTGCAATACACTGCACTTTATTTTTGTATGCATTTATTTATTTATAAACCAACTGCCCCAATCAAAATCCCAGTTTTAATCTGTGGTGTTGGGTTTGCACCAATGTTTGTTTTTCCTTCAAGGCCTCTGAGGGGGAAGACAGCACTAGCCATGACATCAAAAGGCCGCTATGGATCGGAAGAGGAGAAGGTATTGGTGAGCACATCCACCAGGAGGCGCACCACTCCCCGGAACCTGGGAGCCATAGCGACAGGGGCCAGAGAATCCATCATGGTGCAGGCCTTGAGATTAGAAGAGCAGCAGAGGGCCAAGGACGTGAGGAGGTTGGACCCTACTTTTCACTCCCAAGAAACTGGCACAGCCTAAGTTATATAGCATCTAACAGCTGATAGGAGTGTATTCAAGGCATGCTAAGTCCAGCTGAGTCTTTTTTTCTTTCCATATGGAACGTTTATATGAACACTTGGAGCAAGTTAGAGATAAAAACATCCTCCCATCCTAGCCACTCCAATAAAGTACCTTCCAGGTGTTGAAATAATGTAGTTCATTCTTTCATTAAACCTAGAGTGGAATGGCCCTCCAGGACTGGAATTGAACCTCCCTGATTTTGAAGGACTTGGGGGTCCAATTCAAATAACTAAGCTGGGAAAAATAACATTAAGCTGGGTTTTAAGAAAATACAAGCATAGTGCATGTGGATCCATTTTTGATTTGTTATCAATAATGTGTTTGAATCAAAGTAAAAATGGCCACACAATCTGCTTATGAGTTTATAGTTTACTAGAAGGCCCATTGAAGTAGGAATTTTGTTCTATGCTGATGATTTTACTTAGTATACGTCACTACCAATAACTTCATTACAGTGTTCACTCAAAAAAAAAAAAAAAATCAATATGGTTTTGGGACTTGCATGTATGATTAGAAATGATGGGGGTTAGAAAGTACTGCATTGGTAATTACACAATACAGTATACAAGTTTGTTCTTTTGTGTATTGCAACATTGTACCAACCATCCCTATTTTAAAATTGTGTATCTGATTTGAATGGAAACATTGTATTTCAACTACAGTATGTCTAGTTATTATCTGAGACACAGGCCTTTATCAGTCTTGGTTCCAAAATCGCTTCTACCACACGTTAGCCCCATTTGTATACATTGACTGCAACAACCGAAAGCTGCAAGGGATTCAATGCATGTTTTACGAGTAAATAAGGGACGTTTTTACAGTCGGAGTGAACACTGCCCCTGACCTCTTCTAAAACAGTTGCTCAGTTTACATCCTGGTATTTTGTAAAGGTGTATGACCAGGTTGTAACTATAGTTATAACATTAATTATATGTTTACATATAAATTAATATTATGTGAGAGTAAATCACTTTCACGTAACTGTTACTTAGCTTCTGAACCAATAAGGTATGATTTGAGTTAATTTTGTCTTGCGTGCTGGAATTAATAATAGGTAACACACTGTTGAAGGTTATATTTTAAAAATAACAATAGAACACATAGATATGTGTTTGTTTTATTGAAAAACATGCTACAGGTTGTCTATAGCAATTTTCAACATCAGCGTTTGCTCAGTAAATAAAGCAAACTACTACGTTCTTTGAAAGTGTTCTAAAAAGATCAGTGTTTGTGGTTTAACAGTAGGCTGTTAAACTTCAGATCATATTTTTAAGTTCGGTGAGTGGAAAATATGTGTTTCTGAAGTTAATCTATTATTTGATGCACTGGGAGGTGAAACGGTAACCCTTAACTGTACTTAATCTATAAAATCGCTTGAGACCTTTTGAATGGTGCAGGAGGGGTATTTCACAGCCTCTCTACAACAACAAGATGCCAATGTTCAAATTGAAAATATTTTATAGTATTGAGACCATAGACATTGGAAATGGTAGCACAATTTAAAATTTCATAATGTGTGGCTGCACTGGCTCAGTTGATTGACATTTCTGCTGGGTCCTAGTGGAGACTACTGTACTGACTAGTGATTTATACAAATACATGATTGAGAAGTACAGGTTTTAGTGTTGCTGCAATGTTGTGAAAAAAAACGAGGGGGGCGTGTCCTCTGTGTAAATTATGCCTCTGTATGTAGGAATTTTTGTTAAAGTTCCTATTCTCCAGTTTTGAAAATTACTATTCTGACTTCCTTTCTATATTCTGCAGTTTATAACCCCCGATCCTCTATTCTAACTTCTATGTGGTTATGTACGATTACTGTTTAAAACCCCACAACCCTGCAATTTAAAATACTAAAAATAATAACGATTTTAAACTACTGATCGAAAGAACTATCTAGCAAAAGTGCATTTCCCAAAAATATAAATGATAAAGTTATTACAAACTTGTTACAGCAGGAAACATTTTATGGGAAACCGTAGAACTGAAATTAAAGCAATATCAACTTAAATATGTAAAACAACAAAAAAAATCTAAACCACACAGGGCTCTATAGCTTAAATGTCAAATATTTTTCAATGTAAATTGAAAATAATGTTTCTATTATATTTAGGTGTTGTCTCTAGACTTATTATACAACAAATGTTCCTAAATATTTTTAAATGCTTCCCTGGAGAACAGTAAAAGCTAAACTGTAGAATATTTTGCTTTTTATATCCACCTTTTAAAGGCATTTGATTTTCACCATGAGTGAATTATCAAACACACAAAATACTATAAAAACACAAATAAACACGTGAAATGTACTGCACAGAGCGATCTTCGGCAGAAATATTTCCGATCTTTGGTGCAGCTGGTGTCTTTTTTAGTTGAAGACATTTTAAAGAATACGTGCAGCTCTATGGAGTGTGTTCAATCATTTACCAAAAGCAAACTAACTAAAACAGCTGCCAAGGCAAACATTTGCTGTATTTATTTTAAGTGTCACGAATATGTAAATATATGTGTGTTATGGTAAAAGTCTGTATATTGGCAAATTTTAAGATGTACTGGTAAATGTCCCAGTGGTTCTTTGAGCTTATTTGTCCAGAGTGAGCATCACTTGTGACTGTTCCTATTTCTCTCCTAGGCAGCGAGAACAGGACCGCAAGGAGACAGAGGAGGCAACAGCCAAGGAGCTGGAGGAGTGGGAGCGTAGTCTACTGGCACAGGCATGTCCGCAGCCCATGGATGCCCTATGGGAAGTGCCGGCCATCGGCCACTTCCTCTGCCTGGCCCAGCATGCCCTCAAGCTGCCTGAAATTATCTTCTATGAGCTGGAGCGCTTCCTCCTTATGCCACGTTGCAGTGTCTTCCTGGCCAAGGTCATGACCTCCCTGCTGAGTCACCCACAGCAGAGGCACACCCTGCACCGACGGCCAGCCCTGTCCTACCGCAGCTGGGAGGCGGCACTGCGGCAGAGTGTGCAGCGCTGGTATGTAGCGGTGGGGCAGGCAGAGGACCAGCGTGTCTGTGCTGAGCAGCTGGGACTCTGCCCTCAGTTCTTCCGGGTGTTAGGAGAGGTCAGCCCCCTGGAGGAGAAGCCCTTCCACCTGCTGCCCTTCTACCAGCGGGTGTGGCTTCTTAAGGGTCTGTGTGACTGGGTGTACGAGACTCAGAAGGAGGTGCAGGATGCCGTGCTGAGCCAGCCCATCCACGAGTGCCGGGAGTCCATCCTGGGCTATGATGGCCAGGAGAACGCCTACATCCATTTCCCGCACTTCTGCGGCGCGGACCTCCGCATCTACTGCCAGAGCCCCTCAGCCTCCCCAGAATTCCCGCTGCCTATTTGTGTCAAGAGGCTACAGAGTGAGCATAACAGACAGGAACAGCAAGCTGCCCTTGGGGGCCCTTCCCCTGAATCAAATGTCAAACGGAACAAGCGCATGGTTCAGGAAAGTCCCGGCTGTGGCAGTGATAGTAGAAAAGGAGGGGAAAATGATACCAGACAGAACCACTTGGGTCACACTGTTTGGAAAACACGAACTAGAGAGTTAACAGATAAGCAATATGGTTGCAGCTCAGAGAGGGAGGGAGGTGGGAATGGAGTATCTGAAGGTGTCAGAAGGATAATAACTGAATGGGGTGACAGAAAAGGCTCTGCTTCTGATGAGGGTAGTCTTTCAGGTGACAGGGACTTGGTTTTTAATACTATTTTCATAGGAGAGGATTCTCTTAAGAGGATTAAAATGGAGGGTGGTGATATTACAGCAATAAAGGAGGAAATTGGGTGCAATATAAGCCCTAAAAGGGAAGCTTCTGTGAAAGCTCAAGTCCCTGATTCCAATCTCTGTACTAAATGGAGAGTAGCAGTAAGAGAGGCTGAAAGAAACTGTGAAGCAAAGAAGTGCAGGGAATCTTTTCCTCCTTGTTGGGAAAACCAGGAGAAGATTGTGGGCTTCGGGGCACCCCTGAGCCCAGGGGAAATACGCATCCAGGACAATGGGATACCCCCCTCAACCCAGGGGCCCTGCCGAGCATGTGGAACTCTCCCAGCCAATGAGAGCCATGAAAACAAGGCCCACAGCTGTCCAGCTCCCTCAGCCATGAAGCGGGCATCTCCCGAGCACTCTGCACCAGAGAGCCAGACAGAAGGCAAGGCGGGCCGAATGCGGACAAAGAAGAAGAAGAAGAAAAAGAAAAAGAAAGTGAAGGAGGCGGTGAGTAGTGAAGGGAAAGCAAGACCAGGACGGCAGCGGCAGAACCTGGCCCAGTGTACTTGGCCTGACCTCCAGCAGACAATTGTTGCTAAGGCGGCGAAACACAAGAAGCACAAGTCAGGTGAGCACATGTTTCATTGGGTGAAACTAGAGCCAAACTCCAAATTAGTCGTGTCTAAGCAGAGGGACTCCAATTTCAAAGCTAAGTTAAAAAAAAAGAAGAAAAAAAAAATCAAACATTGTAATGTAATTGTAATGGGATTACTTACTGTGAAATGGCAGGCCAGTTTTCTATCTGCAGTTAAGGGTTGCCTTATATTTTGTCATTCTTCTACTGTGTGTTATAAATTAAAAAAAAAATATATCCACTATCATTTCCTGTAAAATATTGCAAGAGAACTATAAATTACTGTAATACTCAAATAAGCATATTACTTTACACCTGTTATCTGTTGAGTGAAATTACAGCCTAGCTATGTTTTAAATGAATATCACATATCTTAAATTGCAGCACGTATAATAACAGTACTTTTGACATCATTAGGAAAGAAATCTGAGTCCAAGAAGACTACTGTGAAGAAAAGAAAGACTTGCCTTCAGCTCCCCTTCGAACCCGGATTTCAAGTATGCTCAGTCTTATGGTATAAGTGCAGCGACTCGCTGGTCTGTGCATTTTAAAAGCAGTATCTGCATCTGTCTTTGCAGGGACAAATACTGCTTATGTCACTGAAGTGTGCTCATTGTAAGAATTGAAAGTCCCCATTGGAGTGCATTAGCAGCAACTACAGTTATAATTTCGCTGAGTGTGTAGGTGTCACAATCAGAATGTCATTGACAAAGCGTTCTAAATGATTAAACAAACAGATTAAGAATGCTAATGTCATGTTTGTCTGTTTGTTATTTAGATTTAAAGATTTCTAGTGTGTGTTTTATGAGTGGACGTTGACTGCCTCTGAGGCGGGGGGCGGGGGGGGGGGATCTTTGTGCGGCTTCCGTAGGTACAGAACTCGGGCATTGCCCTGTAATAATAACTGCAATTGTAAAATGCACAACATATTACTTATTTCTAAATTCATTTTACAGGAAGTGGCTACTTTATTAGTAAGCACATCATTCGGCAGTACTATGCAAGAGCTGGACCCTGTGGTTGTCAGTACCAAGAGCAGAATTACTTATTTGGCTATAAATTGGGTTAATTGGGTTAAGCAAATAATTATCAACTTTTAATATGGGGCATGTGTATCTCAGTCTGCATCTTCAGAGCTATAAAGTATATACTAAAATGTTAATATATTGGGAAACTAAGCAGCATAGTGGAGAAATGGTATTTCATTCAGGGTTTGAATCTAGCTCTTGTGGAAAAAAAAAGGTAGACACCACACTTCAACATAATGGAAGTGCACATTTTACTTTTCCATGATACTGATGGCTGTAATGTTGTATTTAAATTTGTGAAGGGGGCTGGATGTTATTTACATACTTGTTACACATCATTTGCTTATTTTTGTATATATTTTTTTGTTGTTAACAGCTAGTTTGCACGAATGTTGAGGAACTCCGGGCGCTAATCCGCAAAACTGAGGGAGAACTGAAGGAGATAGAGAATATGCGGAAGAAATCTGTAAGTAAGGCAACATGTTGCCTCTAAGCCTCAGTTAAATGACTTAGACCTTGTTAAAATCCTGGGTTTTAACCTGGCTCAGTTTAAACGAGTTGGTGTTCTCTCAACCCAATTTGAAGACCCAGGACTGAATGGCTGGGGCTTTCAGGTGAGGATTGATTTGAACTCTTGGAGCTGTGAGGAAATTATTGCCATTGTTCCCTACCCTTGTATAAACAGAAATGTGGGGCTACCACGACAAAATTCCAACAAAGAAGTTACAATAAGTACCAGTAATTATTTTATTTATTTTTTTATTAAAAAAATGAAGGTGCAGGAGTACTGTTATTTCTACTTTTTAAACTCTAAACCATATTGTAATATAGGAGTCTTCTTTTGCAATCTCTGTTTTATACTTAGCAGGAGGTAGCTAAGTAACACAATTAATAAATCTTTGTTAATAGTAGCAGAGGAAGGCTGGGGTTTGGTTAAGTATGACGTCTTGGAGAATGGAGAAAAGAGGCCTTTTCGTTTACAGTGAGCCCCCACATTACCCTGACAATAACATATGATGTTTTGTAGGGGAGATGGTACTTCAAGAGGCAGTCTGTGAAGGAATTACACTGCACGCTGGTGAGACTGCTTAATGAGCTGCTGCCGTGGGAACCAAAGCTGATAAAGGCCTTCCAAAGAAACAGGTAAATGGGGCATGTGGTTTTGAAATACACACTGTGGGCAGGTTGTGTTTTATGTTTGCTGTCATGATCTTTAATTACTGTGCTCCTTCCATTCTGAATTTAGGCTACAGGGTAGGTTTGGCTCATGTAGATTAATATTTATTTAAGTTTTTTTAGTATTTGGATGCCTAAAGGAAGGCAAATTAGAGACTATTAGCAAAACCATTAAATAGAGAAGTATGGAGGTTAATTGACTTACTCGGGGTCACAAAATGAGTCAGTGAGCTGGGATTTGAACTGGGTACCTCCTGGTTACAAGCCCATTTCTTTAACTACTGGACCACACAGCTTCCTATAAATTTAATTGTAAAAATACCAATAGAATATTTTATGATGAATATACAAGATCTCACGCCACTAGTAGCCTCTTACCAAATTTGACCTGACTCAGTAATTTCATCCTATTTTTATTATTATTTATCCAGGACGATTTACAGATATTACTTATTATAATTTAGTTGTTGTTGTTGTTGTTTTTTTTTGGTTAAGATGTGCACTTATTTTTATGTGGTTTCTAGTTTCCAAAGTACATTTTTTAAACACGTTCATCTTGCAGTACAAATGCAACTTTTATGTGTAATTTTAATGACAGTAACACCGCACATGAGTATACATTGCAGCTGTAGGCAAGGACAAATTAATTATTGTCCTTGCATGTTGTATAAATTAATTTTGTTCAGTGAAATCCAATAAAGGACAAGGACAACATGTAAGATAAGGTATGTACTAAACGCCTTAATGTAGCCATTCCAGAATAAATGTAACAATTTAAGATAGATCAATATGTGGACACACCTTACACATTCTTGGTAGCCCAATTAATAAAGCCGGTGCTCGCAGTTTCACATCATCATGTCCCACTGATGGAAAGTATTTTAACACAAAAGTACTTCTCTTCTAGTAATTGTAAATGTTATAGCCTTTCTTTGAAAATTGAATTGTTTTGGATTTAAGAACCATACACATTTTGTGTTGACATGAAATTCATATTACAGTTAAACTATTGATATGGTTCACACTACAGTCCCACGTAGTGTGAAACCACGCACCTGGGTGTACCTGGGTCCCAGCGACCCACCTCGGGATGTGGGTTTACACACTTTGATCTGGGTTGAGCCAGACAAAATGCTTGACAGCCGTTAGTGAGTCGCCGCGATAACAAACAGCCACGCCTGCGTGAAGGTTTCACTTCTGCAAGGAACATTTCAGTTTAGTCTTACTTTTGTTGCTTGAGACACACCATGAGCCATATTGCAGCAGGAATGAAGAAACATTTGCTCTAATCAGCATTTGGGCCGATGGTTCAATCCAGAGAAGCTTGGATGGAAGTGTCCGTAACAAGCTGCAGGTTTTTCTACATTGGTAGTTTTTATCCTTGTGGTTTCTCAGATTTCAATGGACATTGGAGGGGGATAATGTGTTTTGTTGAACGACCCCCAAGTAAATGTAATTCCCGAAACACAGCTAAATAACCACTACATTAAAACAAAAACGGAGCAAAAACAGCATTTAAATCAGCTTACTTGCAAAAATAGGCTAGCCTTTGTCACTGAATAACTTTTGCAAATGTCCCCTCTGTTCTCAATCCTTAAGTACGGTAAGCTTTACTAGAATCAAAATCTTGTAAAACGTTGTTTGTTCTTGTTCTGACAAACATTTGAAATTGCTTATATATATATATATATATATATATATATATATATATATATATATATATATATATATATATATATATTCATTCTACTGAATGGTAGTGATACTGTGTATAATTGTATAAAGTCTGGCCATTTCTGTTCTTGGTAGTGGCCAGATAAGGTATTAACAGAAGCTATTTAAAAATTGCTTTGCTAAACAATTTTAGCAAAAGTGTGTCCATGTCAAAAACTAAAGACTGACATGGTCCTGGAAAGCTTTCCTGTCGAATGATGCTCCCATGGCCAAGCCAAATGCCCGTTTACACGCAGGAACTTGAGAGCACATGACGGCAGACTACGGACCCCTGAAAATTCCTGTCAATTTTGCCTCCCTAATCCGAGGGCCAGAGCCAATGGGGCACTCTGTGTAATCCCTAGTGAAGAACAGCAGATTATAGGCTGTGTTTATATCGGATATAATGTATACTGTTTCCTCTTTTATTGTGGAGAGTATCATTGGGTTCTTAATTAAGGATATGCTGATATTTCAAATCAAATTGAATTGACAGCAATTACTTTATGCATCTCCTCTTGATCTGACGGCTGATAAAGATTTTCCTTCTAGTATGCGTGTGCAATACTGGTATGCCTATGTCACGCAATTCATTTTAGTTCATTTTTACAAACCATTCAATTCCTTTTACAGAATGCCCCTGATGATGCTTTGAGTCTTGACTGGCACACGTCTTGTGTTCTGATTTATGTGCATTGGCTTGCAATTAAGATATTACTCCAGGGTTTTGGTTCAAACTACCTATCTGATCAACTAGATCATTACATCCCCAGTGTCCAAGCTTGTTTCTCATATAATTAAACTGAGATACCCACTCAGGAAAATAGGGTTGGATTTGAACTTTGAGCATGGTACCCATTCCTATTTGCATATTTTAAAAGAAGTATCATATCTTATTTCAGAGCACGACTGAAGAAAGACTTTGACGATTTTAAAAGGCATCCTGACCATAACAACTTTGTTCGAGAGGTCTGGACTGAGGAAGAGGGGGGTGGAGATTTGGGCAAGGATTCTTCTTCCACAGAGACCAACAGACCAACTGATGGTGCTGAAAAACAGGAAGTCTTAAAACAAGAGTTAACAGGAATGGGTGAGTTATTCATCCAGGCGGGTGAGTTTAGGAACTAAGCTTTTCAGAGTACTTGCTAGAAAGTTAGACAAAACCAAGGTCCAAAACAGTATTGAAAAGGTGTTATATCAAACGTTTCTAAAAGTGTCAGAATGGTCATCTGTTAGCGGATGCTAACTCTGGTTTCTATTTAATGTGCATCAGTTTACATTGTATAATATTTAATGTATATGTACTAATATATTTATACTTACACAATTTAGTTTATTTCCAGCAATGAAATAATGTTTTACTGCATCATGCTTTGACCTTTAAGCAGCATCTCAATTTAATATTACTATCCTACATTTAACAGGGTGTCTAATTTTCATGACTTGGACTGCAAAACTAGTTCATGTTTGTCGCCTGAGGCATTCTGAGTTATTGTGGTGAGGTCACAACCACATCTGGTGGCAGAAATCTGCTTTCAAAAAATGTCTCAAAACAAATAATTCATTAAGGACATTCTCCTGAATAAAACGATACACTGCACAGCACGTTTTATTGTAGGTGGCCATAATAAAATTGTATGTTTTCAGTTACAAAGTTAAAATAAACACACACAAAAATGATTTGCTCCAATCCACTCTAATCAAGCTAGAAAGCAGTAGTTCTGGAGTTCCACCCCTGTGCATGATCATCAGATCTGTCCCGTTTCAAGAGTCTAACGTCTTTACAAACGGGTGCGGAATTAAATATTTTTGGATTTTGTAAAATACAGCTGGATAGAGTAATTTTTTTTTTTTTTTAAATAATTGAACATGACTGTTCAAAGATCTGCAGTATTCTGTTTCCTTTAGTGATTTTATGTTCCGTTGCTAGGTTTATCGATATAGAAATATACAAAATATTTAAAAATTGAAAAAAACATTTTTTTTTTCTTTTGAATATAATAGCAGGAGATTCAAATAAAGTTAAATATGCTATTCAGAGAACTTTTAAGTAAAAAAAAATGAGTTCATGTGATTAAATCCAGTGTACTCTCCTTAAACTGCATCTGCTATAGAGCTGTGCTGGTGTATACGTCATTCCTCCTTTTTCCAAGACTCCCATAAAGTTGATTTATGGACCAGATTTTACAGTATGTAATGAAGCATCTCTGTGAGGAGAGTATGTACTTGTCAGTCTGCATCTTCTATTTCAACATTTTTAGTTTCTGATAAATATGGGTTTTTAGATCTGCCACCTTCTTTCTTTTTTTTTTTACATTTTATTTATTCATTTTTAACATTTCTGTGTTTCAGAGGATTCCAGGCAGCAAGGCTTGGAACTTCCTGTGGGCAGGAACCGACCGTTGAGAAGTGTCTGCCAAGAAGGTTTAAAGCTGCAGCCCAAAAATCCCAAACGCAGGCAGAGCAGCAGCACAGACGATGAATTAACACCCAAAAAGAGAACCAAGCTCGGCAATAGTGAGGATCATGCTGTAGCATTAGCAGAAACCCAATTAAGCAACTTGAAACCAGCAATGAAGCATTCAACTACAGAAACTTCCAAGGCTGTACCTGTTTTCACAAAGGGTGATAAGCCCATCCAAGCCTTGCTAGCAAAGAATGTTGGGAACAAAGTGACCTTAATCAATCAGCTGCCAGTCACAAGTAGCCAGACATCAAATAAGGTGGCTGTTGTGCCTCTGGAAAAACCCTTAACCACTGGCCAAGGCCCAACCAAGAACCCCCTGCAGATGCTTTACAAGATGCCAGATAACTCCTGTGTGCCTTTTGACCTGCTCAGTGATAGGGGCAGTGGCTCAGTAAAGATAGCAATGCAGCCCATCCTAGACCAGAAGACTGGAGAGAAGGTCTTGCAGAAAGTGGTCATCCTGCCCAGGAACCTACTTCAACATCACAAGCATCTGGAAATGGAAACCAAGCAGAACCAGCCTTCCATAACTCCTAATAAAGCTAGTCCTGGCTCTTTTTTTGATTCATTTGGTACAGTTCAGCTTGATGATCTGAGCAAGATCCCTGTACAGCAAGTGGCGCCATTGAGTGAGGTGCCACAGACTGAGCCGGCAGGAATTTCTCCAAAACCAAACTACCTGGGTGCCTCCTCTTCCAAATTTGCCCCGGGCCAGTCTTCAGCCCAGACGCCAAGTTCCAGCAGAGCTGTGGCTGCCAGTGTGAGTGCTGCAGAGACCAGCAAATCTTCCGACTCCATGCAGGAACTCAAGACAGTGTGCATCCGAGACTCTCAGTCTATCCTTGTCACCACTAGAGGAGGGAACACTGGGATAGTCAAGGTGCAGACCAACCCTGACCACAGCACATCTGGCTCCTTACCCCCCAGCCCAATCTTTACTTTCCCACCCGGATTCAAAGCCTTTTTGGTGTCCAAGTCTGCCTCCTCCTCTGCGGCTGCTTCAGCAAAAACTTGCTCAGCAACTACGTCACCAGGGTTGACACGTTTTGGGGGATCCTCCATTTCTAGCTTATCTCAGGTACCTTCCTCCATCTCTATTCCCTTCAGTCGGGCCATAGGGAACAGTGTCTGTCAAACCCAACCACAAAAGAAAATGGGCTTTGGGCAAGTAACTCTTAGCAAAAGCACAATGTCCTCCTCCACTTTGGCAACCACAACCCAAGCATTGTCTGGCACTCTGCATAGTATTATCAATATGGCGGCAGGCTCTGTGGGAGCAGTGTCTACAGAAAGCTTTGGGAAAACTAGTATGGTGGTCACCCAGGCTCCACTGGCTCAGTATGCCACCAAGCTTCTAACCAAACGGGCTCTACCTGAGTCCGAGGCCGGTTCGGCAGACAGAGCGCCCATACAGAAAGTTATCCTTGTTACCCCTCCTTCCATTGTTACCCCTTGTGGCTCAGCATCCAAGTTCAGCCCTCCTGCTCTTGCTGCTCCTTTCCACACCCAGAAATTGATGTTTATTAGCCCAACTTCTGCTACTGCAACCGAATCCTTGATTGGTGCTCCGAAAACTCCAGAGAAGGTCGCCGCCATGGACCCTTCCATGAACCCCCATGCTGCCGTGCCCACTTTCTCTCAGATAAGAGATGTGAAGAGCGGCCTTAACATAGGCCAAGCCATTGTTAATGCTGCTGCCAACAACTTGCAGAAGGTACGGGCGATCAACTTGGCACCCAGTTTGGCTGCTAGGATAACTGAGGATCCCCTCAATCATGGAAGGCAGACCAATATGTCAGCTCCAGGAGCAGACGCAGATGTTAGGACAGCTGTAAGTTCAACCACAGCAAATGCTACCCACAGTGATTTTTCTTCTTCAGTGAACCCAGGCCCAATCAGTAACAGAAAAACAGTGTCTGTCTCCACTGTGAAAGCTGGGCATTTGGCATCTTCAGTCCTTATAGCAGCTTCCCATCAGCAGTGTGTCTCATCTGTATCCTCACCAGTTCCAACAATGGGAAGCCCAAAAGCTGCACAGAGCAGAAGCAATCATCTAAAGACTTCTCCAATCCCTTGTACAAGCAATCTGCCTCAGAAAGATGTGACAGATGGAAACATCCAGTTACTGAGGACCTTAGTCTCAAGTCAAGCTGTTGGCCACCCAAGATCCCCTGCCACACTGTGCACGGCATCTTTTCCAGTGTGTGCCATCTCTACTACCTTTTCTCAAAGCCAGTCCCAAGTGCCCCAAAACGTATCCAAACCCACTCAAATATTCAATACTCCCGTTCCAGCCCCCAGAGCTGTGGCTCAGTCAGCTACTGTTAATCTCTTAAGTGAATCCTCAGTGCAACAGAAGATTGTAATCAATACCAGCACACCTCTGGCTCCTGGAACCCAAATTGTGATAAATAACACTAGGTTAATTGTCCCTCCTCAAGGCCTTGGGCCTGGCAGTCATGTACTCCTTATTTCTAGTCCAGGCATGTCTCCCACTGGTAATGTCACTGGTGGGCCACCAAACCAGAAGGCTATCCCTGTACCCAGTGGGCCAGTATGTTTACCTGGAAATCAGAACCCAAGAAGTTTACCTTCTACTTCTGCACAAACCTCAAATGCTCTTAACAAGTCACAGCCTCCCTCAACAGTGAACTTGACTTTGCACAGTGCAAAGACACATGCTCTGCCCTTGGCAACAGCATCATCTGATCTCGTCATGGCTGTTGAGAAGCCACTCACTTTGCCCATTGGAACAAACCCTTTGCCAACAGGGAATGCTATGTCAGCAGCACAGGTTTCTCACTTAATGACAGATAACAAAATAGCCGTTCCAGCCGCACAACAAAGCCTGAGAGAAACTGTGAAAACTTTGGCAGAAGGGAAAGGCTTGCCAATTGCTGCAGTGCAAGCAGTTGGTAACTTTGTTAAAGGGCCAGTTATAGCAACAGCACCATGTGTAGCAAGCTTTGTCAACACCACAAAGACAGCCCCTGCACATGCAACATTGGCAAATATGATTAGCAAGGCACAGCTTTCACCATTAACACCAACATTTCAACCCATTGGGGTTTCTAGACCCCAGACTTTACCCACAGCAACAGTGCCCCCAATAGGGAGTACCATTTCTAGGATACAGACATTACCGGTAGCAACTGTACCACCAATAGGGAGCACAATTACTAAGACACAGGCTTGCCCCATAGCATCACTACCACCATCGGAACATCCGTTACTATGACACCTGCTCAGCCTCTCACAGCTACAACTCTAAACACAATAATGGCGCCGGTGCCATTTACAAATCCAGCAATAATGTTAAGCAAGCAGTTGCAGCCTGCTAGCTCCCCTTCACTTCTAACCAACAGCTCCTCCAGCAAATTAATAGTCAGTCCAGAAGGAGCCATTTTAAATGCCATCAGTACTCCTGTTCCCAGCTATGTGAAACTGTCCAAGCCAGTGGCCACTGTGGTGGTATCTCCAAGTTCCAGTTCAGGGAGGATGCTTCCTGTCTTCAGCGTAGAGGATGCCACTCCTCATTTAGGAGGCACAGATAAAACAGGGTCCACCAGTTAACATGACAGGCAGGAGAAAATCAGTACACACTTCCTGTATTTTGACTCAATATGAGATCTGGGCAGCAACAAATGGAGCGTTTTCTTTCTGCTATGGACTGCCCTATTACAAGCCGACCATGATACTAGATATAGACGCACCTGGTCTGTACTTTTTCTTACCCTGACAAAGTTTTTCAAGAAATACGGTAGCTTTTACATTCATTCACTATATACAGTACTGTAAGTGCAGTGTAGTTCATTCTTCCAGGTAGCTGATTTCAAATTCGTCTGTGAACAGCATTTTCTGTTTCTTTTTGGACTGGCACGGACTGACTGTCTTGATTTGTTTAGTTTTCTTTGACCCACTTTCTAAAGCACTTAAGGAAGATATTACATTTTGTTTTTTAATTAAAGCTGCCAGTTTGTATGTAAGGGTTATTTTAAGGTTTATGTTCACAGAATGCTCACTAGAACAAGCACTGGACTATATAGTCATTTTGGCTGGCTGTCCAACTGAATACGTATTGACATACCTAATAAGTCATTGCAAATAATTCCCATGTGTGCATGGGGGGGAAAAGAAAGCAAAATCTTCATACTGGCTCCAACTGGAGAGTGGATAAGTAACAAATGTGTAGCACAGTGCATTATTGGCACACTTGTGTACAGTATGTGACCTCTGCTACATTTTTGGTGCTCATACCAACATTCTGTCTGATATTCCACTACAGGTTTATGTTCCACAGAGCCACTAGCCCAACTACACTATATTGTGTACATCTCTTACTTTCATCCTATTTTGCCCAGTTTTGCAGTGTGGCCAGGTATACACAGTGACAGTGAAAGAGCATTGATGAAATCCTGGTACCAGCCTTAGTTTACATCTTTTTTTTTGGCAAGTGTAAGTCATATACAAGTATATACAACATAAGTGGTAGAGGTGTTTTTCTTCTGCATTTATAAAGCGTTGAATGAGCATGCTTCTTGTGCATTCATATTGTAATTTGAATGGTTGATTTTCACCTAATTTTAATTTTTAAATGAACACAAGGAAGAAAGCAGTCATATTTGCTTTTAAGGTTTAAAAAAAAAAAACTGGGAGAGCATAAATATTGAAACAGTATACCTGAACTGATTAGAATTGATTGCAAATGTCAAACATTTTATCATTTGTAGTCTGATCAGAGTAGCAGTTGGGAGAGGCTTGTTATAGAAAAGACCAAAGCTGTTCTCAAACCTGCCAATCCTACAAAAATTAATTTTGAAAGCTGAAGCAAGGCATCATTTATTCCCAGTTCTGTAGTTTGGCTTAGTAGGCGTTTTAGTTCTTGTAATAACACAGCTTATCTTGGTTTCTTTCAGTTTGATCATAGTAGGTGATTGATCATGGAGGCTACAATCTGGAGAGAAATGACTTATGCTGTGTATAAAACAATATCAACACTTCCTGTATGTTCTTGCACATTTTTAATGCTGTGATGTGATGATCATAATATTTAGTGCCCTTGTTGCTTATAGTGGAACCAAATAAATATAAACAGGAATGCTCTTTTCAATAGAGAATGAGTAACCCTATTTGGTTGGAAGTTTTAAAAAGCAGGATATAAAGTTTCTGGCAGCATTGTATATTTTTAACTGTTGTAGTGAACAAAGTAGTGAAAGCTTTTAAAGTCTGTTCATCACTTTTTGCTAGCCATTTTTTATTTGCACATTGAGCATGGCAGTGATCTAACCATTGCCTTTAAACATTTTCTTTGTGTTCTCCATAATTTATACTAAAGATTTGGTACATAAAGATTTCTTCTGTGTTCCATGTTGTGTTTCTTTAAAAAAATACAGTATTTATAAATGATTGGAACACAGCTGGGAGATGTAAAAGTTGTAAATAATTGTTTTAACTCACCAGGTTGCAATTAAATATGTATGGATTTTTTAAAGGTTATTTATGGTTTCTGTTTGCATAATGTATATATTTCTAAGTATTTTATTTGGTATTTTGGACCATTGCAATCTTTAGAAAGAAATGCAGAATACTCTGACTGTAATAAAAAGAACATGCTTTGTAAAATCAGACTTGCTGTTTTTGTCAAAGGTTGTACCAACAAAAACGTAATTAGATCACTCGCTATCTTTGCTCTACACTGTCATAGATAATTATCTAAATAGTGTATTTTCACAACATCTTTACAGCAATCTCCCAGATAGTTGACCAGCTTTGTCATCTTCTAATATTTAATTAACCATTCCAGCTTGCAATTTCATATTTTCATTGTTATTGAACAGCACCCCTCATTTTGACCTATGACTTTTGAACTGTGCCATCTAGAGGTCAAGTGTTATTCATCATTTTGAGATGTTGGCTTCATACTCACTACAAAACTATTCTTAGTCATTATGCAAGAAAAAAAACGTGAACAGTTATTTTATAAGGCAGCCATCATCACATGACACCAAAGCTTCTTATCAATAATTATTTGAAAGAGGAGATGTTATAGGAAAAAAGGTAGGTGAAGTTCAATTAAGAGTTGTTGTGTCAAGTGAGGATTTATATTATATATAACCTCTATGATACCATAGTAAATAAAAAAAAAACTAAAAAAACACTAAGCCAATTGTTTTTTCAAAGCAGGATTGACCTGGGTGTCAGACGCAAGTACACAATGTGCGTATCAATGCCCCAGAAGCAGATTGTTAGGGGTGTGTAAGCCCAGATGTTGATCAGAACAAATGTTTCTTCATCTCTGCTACAATCTGGTTTATGCTTTGTCTCAATCAACAAAAATATGACCAAACAACAAACAAACATTCCTTGCAGGAGTAAAACCTTCACGCGGGCGTGGCTGTTTGTTATTTAGTTGGCTTATGAACGTCTGTCATGCATTTTGTCCCACTCAACCCGGGTCAAAACATGTCGACCCACATCCTGAGATCAACCTGGGTACAACCTAGATACGTGGCTTCACACTGTGTGGGATTGTGACCCAGGTGGAGTGTCAGTGTGAAAGGAGCTTAAGATGAAAGAGAAAGCTGCAGTTTATGTAATTAGCAAGTTTTCCAGCTGCTCTAGATTCCAGCAACAAAGCATTTGTGTCAAACTAACTTTTTTCTTATAAAACTATTCTGCAGTGCTTAGTAGTAAATGTGAACTTCCCATAATTTAAACCATGTTTGTTTGGTTTACTGCAAGTGGTTTACAATACTACAAAAAAAATATAAAGTGGCAGCTAAGATGTTGAGTAAGATGAACCAGTAATTTGTAAAGTTTACCGTTATGTTTTTAGCAGTGTTTTCAATGGACAATAAAGAATGAAACCTTGTGAAGCCACTTTTATAATTATGAAAGTCTATTTCTTTGTTAGTATATTAAATATACTGACAAGTGATACACATATTCTCCACGTTTTATTTTTGCGCAGCATTCAAAAACTACACCAGCTGAAAGTGTGTTACAAGAGGAATATGTAGAAAAAATGGTGGAAGGGAGAGGCAAGTGTATTTAAACATCTGTGCTAGAGTGCAGAGAGCCCAAAATCTATTAAGGAGGCTTCTGTGCAGGCAGTGCAGCTACAAAAAGAGAACGAGAAAGAAACAAAGTGTTTTCTTGGCTGGTACAATGCTAAATTCATTACAGGTCGGGTGCATTGAGCATTAACTGTTTCCGTGCCACATTCTTGCAACTTATGGTCATATTTATTTTCAGATGGTGAAAAAGTTAAATTGTGGGTAGGTGAATATATCCTAATTTGAATTTCAGTTGGTACAACAGTTGTAAAATTGTACTTGTAACATTTTACAAGTTCATCCATTTTATTTTTGGCCCTTGTTAAATTATTATCTTACCATATAGTTACCACCCAGTTTCCATTAATATATCCCAGCTGTTCGCTTCAAGCATAAATACGGCATAACCTATACCTTCCATTATGTCTTTTCTGCTTTCAAAGTAAGACTACTGTAAAACCTTTCAGCTTTTTGTTTAGTGCTTTATGAGTTTGTCATTGCCTTTTAAAATGTTACCTTTGTTTTGGGGGATTGTGTATTTTTGTTTGTCACGTTTGCTTGTTGTTGCATGTAAAGTTTTAGAAAATGTCAATATTACAGTCTGGTTATACACCATTCTTTTACTCACTTTGATCATATATTGCACAAAGACAGCAATTAAGTTAACTGGATAATATATAATCTCGAGCAACCTTTTACCAGCCTATGAGAAAGAAAAACAAAACAAAAAAACCCCACAGGTCTAGACGAAATCTAGAAGTATGCTTAAATTTCTCATTTTGACTGGAAATGACATCAGGGCTTGTAACCAGGTGGTCATCGGTTCAAATCCTGCCACTGACTGACTCACTGTGTGACCCTAAGCAAGTCGCTTAACTTCCTTGTGCTCCATCCTGCAGATGAGATGTTAAATCAGTGTCCCACTGTAAGTGACTCTGCATATAATGTACAGTTCACAGCTTACCTCTGCAAAAGTGTTTTGTGATGGTGGTCTACTATGAAAGATGATAGATATAGATAAATGATGTTGGTTGATATACACACACACAATCAGTGCCATCATACTGTATCTGGACCAGGAACTTACTTTTTCTATGAATAACAAAAGGGTTGCTCATCATGTTCCGGATGTATGATTTAATAGAGAAAAACACTGATTATGATGAAAGGAAACAAGGACAGTTTAAACATACAGTATTTTCACTTGAACATGTAAATGAACACAAACCACCACAGAGACCACATTTACACCTTCAGGTTCTGTACTATGGGCAGACACCACTGGACACTTCAGGGAGAATACGGAGGTGGTAAAGATCCTGCAGATATCTTCTCATAAACTGGAGGGGCATCGGGAACCTAAAAAAAAACATGACGAATAGAAGAGGTTAAGTAGATTGTAGCTAACAAAACAAAATTCCATAAAAGTTGTACTTGTGTACTTCTGTTTGCTATATAGGTCTCAAATGTCTAGCTTAAATAAAAAAAAAAAAACAATGGTAAACAAAACAAAAAAGTGATTTAAACTTTGGTTACATAAATGTGTTTGGAAGCCATGCTTTCAGATACAGTTCAGTCAGTAACATGTTTGCACCCAGAAGACACATGTTTGCTGTATCTTTCAAAACTGCACATTTGAGACCTGCTAATGAAAGTGCAAAACAGACAAAATTAAAGAATCATTAGATAAAATGACCAAGCGTTTGAATCTCAATAAGGCACTTTGCTACAAATTAATATATGTATTCATTATAGTCCAAAGTTTATATATACACTCTAATTATTGACTTAAATTGTCAAATATAAAATTAAAAGCCAGATAGCGATGATGCAATAATTGATCTTAACTTTGAGGGAGTATAAAACTGAAACAAACCCAATTTCACACATCTTAGCTTTTCTTCAGCATAGACACGCTAAAGCTTGAATGTAGTTCCTTGTAAGTGCATGACACATACTCAATCAAAAATAAAAGCATAGTGTTATTTTTTAATGTGGTTTAGTTTGTCTACACACACACAAATGCAGGGTAAAATTACTCTGGTAGTAACGTGGACTTGAAACTACCCCAAGAGCTGGGTTAGTTATTCCAGTAGTCACAATCAAAGATGCATGAAGTGTGAACAAAACAGCTTGCGAGCGCCAGTGCACACCTCTGTAATGCCAGTGTGAAGACAGTAGTATTGTGCCATAACTTCTTACCACTGTGTTCAGATTGCTGTACTCATTCAAGGGGAATTTGTTTTCTGGAGTGGCTCCTTCTTCACTGTAGTCTCCAGATCTCATCAAGGCTCTTCGAATGCTGCTGGCTGTACCTCGGCTCTGTTTTAAAAAAGGAAAAATTACATTTAGTAGCTCAGTCAAAATGTAAGGACATCTGCAACTACAGTTAGCCCTGGGGGAAGAATAAAACAGAACTGCAGGTGATGTAAACTGTCTAATACTGGACATGTACACTAAGCATCCCAGCTAGTGACCCCTGTATGCACATGTCAATTCACCAGTGCCACCATTTCGATTGCAAATATCGAACAAAAACTATTTCTTTTTTAGCTACAAACTTTCAATATGTGAAAATCAAAAAGAACTGTTAAACCACCAGATAATGTAGTCATTGTGTTGAACTAATTGTGTAACAAACAGAGGTCAAATCAAATTGAGATTTAGTTTGATTGCTGATGCGCAGTCTATTGTACCAGGCAATATCTGACTTGTGTTACCTGTCGTTACCTTACTTCGCTGATGAGGATTACCTAGCAGTATGGAGATGGAGCATTATTTCATAACTGAAGTGATCAGCCTTCCTAAACCTTCTGCAGACTTCTAGAATACATTAGAGGACTGAATTATTACCCAAATCATTGTGTATCCACTCCTTCTTTTGTAGTACCAGCACCCAATGATCAGCAGAATCATGAGAATGATAACAAGAAGGGCAATGCCTGCAGCCCTAAAAGACAAATGCAAATTTCCATCTTAACTTCAGTGCAAACTTAAAATGTTAAGTTTAAAAAAAAAAAAAATAATTTAAAAAGGTCTACATACATATAAAATTACAAAGGGACAATTTTTTTTTTTTTGATGTGTAATGTTATATAATAAGCCAACATGGGGTATGGGAGACCGAGGACAGTTGTAACAATTTTTACCCTTTTCTCCATTAAGCACAGATGATTCGAGCTAGTTTGACCAGACTTTGATACAAACAACTTCCATCTGTCCTTTACCAATCCTCATAGTTATTTGTTTTAAGAACTGATATACATATGGCAAGAGGGCTTGAAATGTAAGGTGTCCGATGTTACAATTGACCCCATGGCCAGTGTTGGTTGCAACAGGGGTGGGGTCAGATGTAACATTCTGTGAATGTTAATTAAACAAACAACAACACATTTCACTTCACTCAAGAATTGAATGTTTTATTAAATAAGATCAATTTTCACATTTTCAAATATGTTTGTTTTTACTTAACTCAAAAACTGAATATCTTTATTGAAAAATAAAAATTCACATAAGGCTTTTTTTTTTTTGTTGTCCTACTTTTAAAACTTAACATCCCTAAAATAAGCCTTATCAAGCAATAATGTCATGCCGAGTCACAATTGTGAAATAAACATTTTGTTTCCTTCGGTGCAAGATTCACATGCCCAAATATAGTTCAGCTAATGTGTATGGGGTCAATTGTAACAGGTGGTACAAGTGGCCCCAACCCAGGGCACCATTAAGAAACCTCATGTTCCAGCAAGAAACAACAAAACTAAGAGCAATCGATTGTGTCAGTTATAAGTATCAGGGATGAAAATGATAAAAGCCTGGATCTATAAACTGGATAACAAGTATTTATCACAAAAAGAAAATTGGGGAAAAATTTGACCCTCTAGGTCCAAATTGGATTTTTTGGAGATAAAATCTCAGGGCTTTGGCACAGACAGCTCCTCTTTTACAGGCAAACACAGACCCAAACTGGGCATGTGTTGAGTGAGTGATGGCACTCTATCTTGCTTCTGATTGGAGAAATTAAAAGGTGTTACAACTGTCCCGGGTCTCCACTATGTTTTACACATAATGTGTACAACATATCTACCATCTCATTAAATTAGCAGTAGACTACATGTCAAAACAAAATTTGATTTATAATACTCAAACATTCAAAACATTTTAATTCAAAATGGTTGTAAATAATAAAATTAATCACATCCAAGTAAGGTCTATCCCTATTATAGGTTTCAGAAACATGTATAAGACTTCCATAACCAATAAATAGAATACTGTACTGAATTCTGATTAGGTTATTTATTTTAAAGGATCTACAATGAAATGGGGAAAAGTTTGTTTAAGATACTGACTCTTCAGCTGGGATGTGGAATGCACCTCCGCTCCCTCTACTCGACCAATTCACGGTGAAGTCACCTCTGGGCATGTCGTGTCGATGAAAATGGTCACACCTTGTAAAACAATATGCACTTAACTTCTGCATAGCAAGTTATAACCGTAACTGTAAATCTTAAGATTTCGTGTTATTGTTTACTGTGGCGCGCAACAGGTTGTCCCAATAAGGTTTGTAGCCATGTTCAATCATCCAGACTGTAATTAAAACTCAGTTTGGAAACGAATGATACAAAAGTTTGTGCACATGAGACATCACAGTAAGGCACAGCTTTAATTTTGTAAAATTGTACATTACTTACATGTTTTCTTTCCTTTTTGCAGACGCAAAATCAGGTGAACAACTTTAAACGTGTTGTTAATTGAGAACGACTTTATACGTTGTGTGTTAACTCTTAGTAATTCAATTGACCAATAAAAGCATATTGACAAAAACATTATTATTATTATTATTATTAGTATTATTAGTAGTAGTAGTAGTAGTCGTAGTCGTAAGGATGTAGGAAATAACTTCATAAAACCAACTGGTGTGAAAATCGAAAATAAAGGAACCTGTTCTTACAAAATGTAATTAAGAGCACATAATTTTCCGCAACAGTGTCGAACTACATTAAAATCAACACAATTAACCAATTATCGTTTTCAATGCCCTCTATTTAGTATACAAATAACTAACTTTGTGCAATTAGGACTATGGTAAATATAAATTCACTGTTAACGAAAACATAATTTATTTAAAAAGAAACTCACCCAAGAATATATGTGCGTCAGCGGTGACTGGAAACAACATCAATCCCTTACAGTTTGTTCGTTCCCTTTCATTCACTGAACATTTTATCTGAAGAAAGAAATTTCTCATGACTGTCACGGGTTTGTATCTCTGACTTAGTAACTACTGATTCGGTCTAATTACCGTGAAAACATCAGCACCCGCAGCTCCTTTCCAACCAGATTCCTAAGCCGGTCTCCTGACTGCCTCAGTCATGTTATCAAACCCCAAAAGCATGTGGGGTGGGGAGGATACAAACCAGACACAGGTGATGATTTAAAAAAAAAAAAAAAAAACTTCTCAAAAGAAATTGCAGTTTATTTTTTTTACAGTAAAGAGGTCTAAAATGAGACACATCTTGGGCTGACCAATTACATTAAAAGTTATGTAAGCTTAGCAATCATCTTTGAATGTATTAATTTATATATTTATTTATTGCCTCTTTATTGTTTAAGTAAAAAAAAATAGCAGTTTCAGTCTGTAGGAGACAAACATGGTGCAAGTCGACTAAGAAGCGGTTTACACAGGGTTGGGGTCAATTCCTTTTTTTTTTTTTTTTTTTTTTTTTTTTTTTTTTTTTTTTTTTTTAAGAAAAAGAAAATCCAATTCTATTTTAAAAATAATTCCCAATTTAAAAAAAAAAAAAGGAATTTGAAAAAAAATATTTCTCAAACCCTGGAATGGGTAGACAAGTCTTGTGAATTAATGTACAGCTAATGGTATAGCTCTGGAATTAAAATTCTAACAACTTAGCTTGACGTTTTTTGCAATGTGAATGGATATTGTTTACAGATACAGTACATCTGTATTATAAGTTCGAGTTTTAAAATGAGTGAGTGGCAACAACATTCTTGTCTGTAAATTACTGCTGATTTGTGCGTTGTGAAAGAAACTGAGGACTGAGGTCTTGTGTCACAGGAGGACCAGGGATTGACACAATTTTAAGAATTGCATAAATCGGTACCAGGACCTTTTAGCTCTTGCGTGTTTAAGCACTAGATTACAATTACTATGCCTAGTGAACCTGGTGATGTATAACGGCTCTCTGGTAAGGGATAATAACATCATTTAGAAAAAATTTTTGTATCACACCTGAATTTACATAAACCTTAGGGTAACGTCGGGTGGGTCAGGACAACTAGACTTCACTGGAGTGAGTAGTGAATGTGAATATTAAGTCAGGAATACAACAAATAACTAGCCTTAA
Source organism: Polyodon spathula (assembly GCF_017654505.1). NCBI lineage: Eukaryota > Metazoa > Chordata > Actinopteri > Acipenseriformes > Polyodontidae > Polyodon > Polyodon spathula. The sequence goes on from NC_054534.1 coordinate 16,718,492, forward strand.
AAGAAACTGCACTATCGGTATTTTTCATAAAGGAAAAATGCATCTGAAACCAGAAAAAACAGAAATAAATCTTGGACTTTTAATTTAGTAGCTTAGAAAGTAAGCCGTTTTATTTTGTTTTTTATTAATTTTAGAATAGCAAATTATGTTTTTTTTTTTTTTTCTTTTTAACTGCTCTAATGATCTGGGGTAAATATCTTTGAGAATTTAAAATACCTTCCGCTCCTGGTCTTTGTTCAAACCTTTTTGTAAATTGTTCAATTGAACCGGTTAAACCTTAATCCAGACCCTGAAGTAGTTTGTTATCTTATCTGTTAAACCCGGAACGGACGTAGACACCACTGATCTAAGCCAATGTCAGATACTTAAAGAGTAAGTAGCGGGTTTGGAAAAAATATAGCGTTATACATCCCCGCGTGTTGCTACAACTGTTTAAATAACATACTTGTAATTTTTAACTTCATTGTTAACATCCTGACAACTTTTCACACTTATAACTTTAAACTGTTTCAAAGCTCTTTTCAAAATGTCCGCTCCAGTGCACTGGGGTTTGAGATCTGTCTTCTAAATTACTGCAGGAAGAGCGATTAAAAAAAAATAATAATAAATTAAAAACAGAACAAGTGCTCTGGCTTTTCTGTTCCGTACCACATCATGGATCGTTATTGCTGTGTTACCTGTTTGACAGTGTGGGCAATAAATCCTTACACTATCAATGCGGTGGAGCGGACATTTTGAAAAAAGCTTTGAAACTGTTTAAAGTTGTAATTGTAAAAAGTTGTCAGGATGTTAACGATGAAAAGAAAAATGACAGGTACGTTATTTAAACGTTGAAGCAACACGTGGGGATGTATAACAAATAAAATTTTTATTGGAACCCCGCTACTTGCTCTTTAAACTTGAGGTCTGGAATGTACCTAAAATAACTGAATAAGTAAAGACTTTGTGTGTTTTCCGCTCTCAAACCAGTATGTGGAATGTTGTTGAGTTTTGAGTTTTGAAAATCTGAGATTAATTTACTCAATGACCAATGAGTCGAAAAACAGTCAGTCTGAACAAATTCCAGGGACTTCAAATACTTGTAAATATTAATTAAATCAATATTTGTAAAGAACATGATTGGCTAAGTGCATTTACTGCTGAAAAAAGTAGATGTGATTATTTATATATAAATAATACATTTAAGTTTTTTTTTAAAATGTATTAATATATTAATCTAATTTAAACTTGTGTAAATTGTTACACAATTGCAACTTTGTAAAGATATATTTAACATAATATTTATACATTGGTATCATGCTATTTTAAAAAGAGTAGTTTAAAACAACGATGGTTAAAAATAAGTATTTAATTAATATGCAATTGGCCATTTGCAGAAGCTTAGTTACATGTTAAAACTACCAAGTCTAAAAAGAAATATTCAACATACATAGGAAATAAGAGCGCAAACGGCAGTCTGATGACACATATTAATTATTATATATCCTATTATGCTATGGTTTTTCGCTTGATAACAACTTTCAGAAGACAACTTTTAATGGTTACCAGCAGTATTTACTGTATATAAATACAAAGCTGAATTCAGGAGCTGCGAAATTTACAAAAGATCATCCCGCTGAAAATTGAAAAGGGAGATGCTTTTTTTTGATTGTCTACATAATACATCTCCAATGTATTAGTAATAATAATAATAATATTAATAATAATAATAAAAACAAGCCACGCCCCAGTCATGCCTGCTCATGAATATGTATGACAGTGGCAATTTCTGAGCGCTATCGCCAGGCCATGTGAAAACATCGATCGTAGAAATAATAACGCGTGTGTGTTAAGGGGGGTGAATCGTGTTTAAAAATGCAATCGTTTTAAAAAGAGGCGGCTTGGCATAGGAAATGAGCCGGATTTTACGTTAGGTACATAGGAGAAAAGTCGCTACCGGAACTCTTTGGATTCCCATGATGCACTGCTTAGGCACGGACGGACGGAAGTTCTGATGTTAAATCAGCGGTTGACCATTTTGTGTATCTTGTATCCAGAAGGTCTTTGCCAGCTGTAAAAATGGAGAGCGACACAGCGGTCAGGAGAAACAGAGGGTATAGGGCTGCGAATAACCCTTCGGACCGGGACGAGGACAGCGGGTTCAAGAGCGCGGGTGCTGACCAAAAGACCGCCAGCAGTGGCTCAGATGATACAAAAAAGAAACCCGTTTTTGGTCTGTGTTTGCTGGAGGAGAGCAATGGGGTTGTCTTGCTTGTTTTCTTCCTGCTTGCATTATGGGGACTAGTCCATTTATCACTGCGGCAGCTGGTCGTCGGAGCATCTACCGGCGAATTTAACGCAGTCAGGGCTAGGTAAGGGGAGGGCACTTTTTCTTGCATCATTCTGGTTTTGAGTATTTACCGTTACATTACAGTATATATTTAAAATTGATGTAAACAGTCACGTTCTGACCGGTGTATTAAATCATTGTTAAGGAAAACTATATTCCTTGAAATGAATCAAACTTATTCGTATTGCATGCCTAAAAGAAAAAAAACAATAATATTTTTGATTTTGTCAGTAAGTTTTGTGTCTAAATAACTGTCCGTGCTACTAAACTTGGTCAGACCATAAGTCATGGACTGAAAGTAAAAATGAACAACTCAACAGGAACGACCTAGAATTAAGAAAGTGAGATTTATATGAAAGGTGGAAGTAACAAAAAGTAAATAATACAATGCAAACTCATCTATTAACAACAAAACAGCTTCCCTTAAATTGAAATTCATTTTACCCTAGGTGCGGAAGTTCTGTATTTGAGCTGTGTACAAATAGCTTCCTTTAACTTGAAATTCAATTTAGCTAGGGTGTGCAAGATCTGAGCTGTATATTTCTGCTCCACAGTTTATTTAAATACGTTTTATTTGAACTGTGTAAGCAGGAACTGTCAATCGTTTTCTTCAGTCTCGCCCACTTCCATCGAGGAAAGCGGGGCTTGCTCTTGCTGTCTGCAGACACGTTCAGTCAGTCAATCACAGCTAGCTTTAGTTGAAACACAAAACTGACATTCAGCAGACGAGTTCTGCATAAGTCTCGCGTTTTGATTGGTCCTTATGAGTCACAGGAATGTGACGTCAACGCGACTGGGGAAAGCGTGGCATTGTGATCGGAGAGAGATAGATATGCTTTCCAGAACATTTCAATTAAAATAGGGTATTTTGCTGTACTAATGTAACAAACTGTGGGTGACTTACTTTATATAAATTGTCATGTTATGCACGAATGTAAGATTGGGCAGCTCTGGTTTTCAGATAACGCCCTAAAGAGAAAAGTGTAAGGTACTGCATGCATGCAGGCAATAAAAAATGTGCATTATAAATATCATATGGGAGATACTGAAATTGAAGAAGGAATCTATGAAAAAGACCTAGGAGTTTAAGTTGACTCAGAAATGTCTTCATCTAGACAATGTGGGGAAGCTATAAAAAAGGCCAACAAGGTGCTCCGATATATCATGAAAAGATTTGATTATAAATCAAGGGAAGTAATGTTACAACTGTACAATGCATTAGTAAGAACTCCAATTGACTATTGTGTTCAGTTCTAGTCACTGCACTACAAAAAGGATATTGCTGCTCTAGAAAGAGTGCAAAGAAGAGCGACCAGAATTATTCCAGGTTTAAAAGACATGTCATATGCAGACAGGCTAAAAGAACTGAATCTATTCAGTCTTGAACAAAGAGGACTATGCGGTGACCTGATTCAAGCATTCAAAATTTTAATAGGTATTGACAATGTCGACCAAAGGGACCTTTTCGACCTAAAAAAAGAAACAAGTACCAGGGGTCACAAATGGGGATTAGACAAAGGGGCATTCAGAACAGTAAATAGGAGGCAACATTTTTACACAGAATTGTGAGGGTCCAGAACCAACTCCCCAGTAATGTTGTTGAAGCTGACACCCTGGGATCATTCAAGAAGCTACTTGATGAGATTCTGGGATCAATAAGCTACTAACAACCAAACGAGCAAGGTGGGCCGAATGGCCTCCTCATTTGTAAACTTTCTTATGTTCTTATTTTCTAAATTCTAAGCTGATTTTAGTGTATAGATAATGCCCCAAATTCTGGACCGCTTGATTTTCTGAATTCGGCTCAGATTTTGGGACATTCTGCTCAGCTGACAGCCAGGTTTCTAAGTCATGCATGCTCAGTTTACCATAAATAAAAAAAAAAAAATACGAGAACTGGATCGTGAATTCATTTGAGTAACCCTTAGTACAGGAATCAAAGTTAATATATTTTTTTACTGGACTGCTGGGCTGTTACTAAACCGTTTCATATTTTGTAAATGCCACCAATAAGCTAACAGGTTTTTTCAAAACACCTTTATTTGTAGACTGAACTACTGTGTTAGTGGAAGACTGTAAATATGATTCTCACAACTGTGCTGGACATTTGATTTTCTGAACTGTTGTAATATAGTTCTTAAGTTTTCCTGCTTATTTTAGTGCCAGCAATGAGTCAAGTGATGTCTGTGGACATTCTGACAGATTTCAAGTGTCTTCAGGAGCTTTACTTACTATTACAGCAACAAGAGTCTGATTGGGGAAAAAATTAAATAAAAAAATGTGATAATGTTCATTAAATTTACTTATTTTAACTACCAACATTATATTTATGTTCAAATGCCATATTTAGTTATTACGCTGATAAAAAGTGGGAACAAATGGAATTTTTGAAAAACAGAATTTGGTATTCCGAAGAATGGAACAATTAGTAGCCCTAAAGATGGTTACAATTGAAGGCAGTGCAGATGCCAGTGTTTTATGCCAGAGTGGTATAAAGCAAGTTTATGCAGGCCATCAGTTAAGCAGGCAGTCTGTATCTAGAATAACAACCGACAGGGCTGCATAGGATCAGAGGATGATTCCAAATCAGAGGCAGAGCCACAATAAATGTCTTGTTTAAATTTAGTAAATTGTAAAGTTGTTGAGATACTTGTGTTGGAATATTGTTTCAGAATTGTATAATGTAACAAATATGTATTAAAAGGGTTAATGTGTGGCCGAAGGGTTCTCGCTGATAATTTACCCTTAGTATCTAAAAAGCTAAGAGGAAACACTTGTGGGAGTTGATATGTAAATTAGCGATGCGTAAAGTGCTGTTTTTGAAGATTACTTTTTTGAAAATGTGGTTTCTGTGTGCAGAGAACTGGTACATGAGTGAATCTAAGCTGCTGTAATAAAGCAAAATACCTTGTGCCTGGTTGGTTAATAATGTGTTTTACTGCTCTTGCCCAAATTGTTTTTCAAATGTCATTAGTAGTGAATACTGTTTCAACTAATGTATCTTACAACTCATTAGTTAAAAATAAACTCAGAGGTATAAAATGAAACTGACCAACAGGTATTGCAGATCACCATGGCTGAAAATGTCTGTCAGGCAGATAGGGGATCAGGTGATGCTGCATATGCTACCCTGGCTTAGAAGCCCTACCTGTCCAGGCTGCTGAGGAAGCATTCAACACCACGCTTTGGCAAATACGGTTAGTGGGCACTTGAAAGTGAGGTGGTGGATACTGATGAAATGGACTGAAGTGCAGCATTAGTTTGTTCCCAAAATTGCCACTGCCTGCTGTGAGACAGACGGGGAAGGTTACCAGTGTTGACAAGTCTCATGAGAAAAAAAAAAAAAAAAAGCGACACAAGTTTTCAAAACAAGTGAACCCATGTTACAGTATAGTTGTTTATGCATGTTCCAACCAGCGACTCTCAAAAACAAGCCCAATTCTGCTTATTATAAGTGGACTTGGACAGACAAGTGTTTTCTTTGGACATAGCTGGGATCAAAAAGGACAGGAATTAATTGTTAGACATTTAAGCAGCAAGGGTATTCTCAAACAGCTGCATTAATACTAGAACACAGGCATAATGCAGTTCAGGGTAAGTTGGTGTTATACAGAACTGTAAACCCACAAGACAACACAACAGTCCAGACACAGCAAAACACAATAATAAAAGAAAGCCGCCCGCATTATTAAGCTGAACTACACCACTGTAAACCATAAAATCACCCATCAGCTACTACTTTCTATTGTCTTGGAATACACAGTAACAAATGACCTGCTCCCTTGCAATATTTATAGTTAAGAATAAACATGCTCATTAACATTTACAAGTGAAATGTGGGACTCCATGCGAAAATAGGCGTGGATTTCCCACGTGTTCCGTCATTTTCATGAGTAAATGAGATTTACCCTATCCCTCCCTTCGGCCGTATTTTTGACCACAGACCTGATTTACCATTTCACATGTAAATTGATCCGCGTGGAACCTCTATGAACGACTCCAAGCTTTCCCTAGTCATGTTGACGTCCTATTCCTATGACAGACGAGGATTAATCAAAGCACAATGAGTTTCCATCCCAAAAACCGGGCCTGTGTCAAACTTCTAGTTACTTGTTCCCAATTTGAAGCTGAAGTTAGTTACTTATTCTCACAGTTACATTCTAATGGGGAAATCACATAGTCATTTTAAAGCTTTAAGCATTTCTCTTCAACATAAAGTAGATTGCATAGTGGCACAAATAGGCATTCACAGGTTATGTCATGAAGTATACACACACCCTTCTTTTCCTGCATATTAGTGCTCATTGTGAGGGCTTTGCCACCCCAAGCTGGGTGTGATGTTGAAGGTTAAGCTCAATTGTCTTGTGAATAGAGTATGGTGCATAGTGGCATGTATAGTACTATTAAGTGCTATTTTGTGTGAAAATTAGAGCGTTTATTATGAATTGTAAGAAAGGCCTTGTTTGATAGCATATATTTAATAAAAATGTTATTTTGAACTGAGCAACAAATACAGTATGTGAAATATACTAATTTATAATAAACTAAATTAAATTTATCTAATGTTACTATAAAGTTTAGCTAAGTATCCACACCTGTATGTAAATTACATTACACATTGCTGCTTTTGTTTTGTGATATATAATATATATATTTTTTTATCTTCCTTAAGGCTATTATATAAAAACCAATTACTCTTTCTTCATATTCTAGAGATAGTGGTTTCCACTGTTGCTTCAAAAAGTGTATACCTAAAATAAAATGCATTGTTTGTGTGAAGTACATTAAAATATATATTTTGTTGTAGACTTTAATCCACATTAATGGAGAGTAGAAGAAATGAAACAAACATTTGTACAAAAATTTAAAAGAAAACTAGTGGGGGGGGAGCACCAAAATCATAATTGAGAAATGTTTCTTTAGTTTAAAAGTATTACTGTTATTGATCCTAGCACAGAACAAAAATACATAAATAAAATAACATAAACACGTAAGTCAAAAGTCCTTTTATAGTATGATGCAGTGAGATTCCAATATTATTATTTTTGTATTTGTTAAATATTTACTGCCCAAACAACCTATGATATGAGTAAAAGTCCATTTTCATAGTAATCATATGTGACTGGATTACATAGTGACTGAGTGAGTGAGTGTGTGTGTGTGTGTGTGTGTGTGTGTATATATATATATATATATATATATATATATATATATATATATTACACACACACACACACACACACAGACACAGGGTTAGAAACTCATGTTCGCCCGAGGCGAATTAAATCTGATGAGGAGTAGTTCATGTCTGTGTCTTAGAAGTCCTGTGGGCGAGTACTTAAAACCAAATGTGCTCATTCTCGTGTAGTCTTGCGTTAAAAAAACATTCAGGGAAGTCAGTTTTCTAACAGGGTGTAGCACTGGTGAATAAGCATTCACAAATAATGGTTAGAAAACAGAAACCTCCCTTTATCTCCCCTGCACTGCTAACCCCACTTAATGACGTTTTACATTTGTATTCTCCCTCTGTGCGGGATGCAAAACTTATCGTTTGAATTTACTGAAATGCGTTGCATCTTATAAAGTAAGTGTAAAGTAATTTTACAAAAATGTGGAGATTTATCCTGGGTTACGACCCTGACTGAAGATGTCATTAACAAAGGGGGCCGGTTGTACTAACAAGGTCAAAAATTAGGTCACGTTTTACTAAACATTTTAAAACTAATAAACAATTTCCATATGGAACATTATCGAAGTATGTTGCTTAAAATATAATAATATAAAGTTGAGTTCTTATCTATAAACAGTAACACGTTTAAAGCTTGGGACTCCTTGTCTGGAGCTTGGTGTTGTTTACATTATCATCAGCATATTTTAATTGATTGGAAGCTGAAATTACTTTTTTTCAAAACACACTATTCTTATACTAATACAGTACTGGTGATCTATAATCAGTTCATTTGAAAGCCAGGCTTTAATCTCTGATGATAGGTGCACTTGATTCCTTGAGTGCTCTGGGGAACAAGCACCAATGGGTAAATAAGGTTCTGCACAGTGCAAATAAATCAACTGTTCTGTCAAATTATAGTATGGATGTTTCACAAGCAGAACTGTTATTGTAGAGTTTAAAAATATAAAATCCATTTATACAAAGTCCCAGCTTTCTTGAAAAGATCTGCATTTCCCTAATTTTTCTTTTGTATTGTCAGTATGTAAACCTAGTAGATACAGCATCCGTCAATTCTGGCAGATTCTACTGTATTTGCTAAAGCGGTTTTCTCCCACTGCTAAATTTAAAAAAAAGCCACCTAGCTAACAATTTCATCCCGAGGGCTTCAGTGAAACTTACTGTATTTAAATTGGGACTTTAGTGAAGTGTAGATAGTAATTCATACCCAGCCAGTATTTAACACCTCTAATGTACAATAAAATAAACATTTTGTTTGTGTCATCGGTGTCAGTTTCAGACGGAGCTTCGTGGTCAACAAGATAACACAGCTGAGAATTTTTTCCTCTCATCCCATCTGGTGCTGTCAGTGTCAGTTTCTCAGCGCACAGTACAGTAATCGCTCAGTAAGGTGCTTTGTTAAAAAAAACAACAACTATTTTTTAGCAAAATAAAATCTAAGCCTATTTTAGAGACCCCAACTACTGTTGTTGATTTCAACTTAGGCACTTCACATAAGGACTAGCAAGTTTCAAAGGGTACTACTAGTAGCACAATACTGTAAGTTGCTAACCCTGTATGTATGCATGTGTGTATGTGTGTGTTACACTCAGAGTCGGTCAATCGCCGACAAAAACCATTTTGCGACTTGAGCATTTACAAATTATCAAGAGGGAACTGAAAGGTTATTTCGGTCTTTGAGAATTATTTTGGTGAAACTGAAAATATCAAACAAGCAAAGAAAGAAACAGAAGAGAGACCGCTTCTTCAGTCTTTGAGTAAAGCGATGTAATCAAATTGCAAAATGTGCTTGAGCAAATGCAATTCCTGAACAGATTTTGAAGATGCTGTTCAATCTGCTATTGTACATTTGTCCCTGTCTGTGCTGTCTCTTCTTTACTGTTTTGTTCTTTGCCTGTTTGATTTGAGCAAAACAATTCATAATAAATGCTCTAATTTTCTACTAAGTATTACTTAATAGTACTGTACATGCCCCTACGCACCATACTCTATTCACAAGACAATTGCTTAGCCTTCAACATGACACCCAGCTTGAGGTGGCAAAGCCCTCACAATGTGCGCTAATACGCGGGAAAAGAAGGGTACGTATACATATTTCACGGCATAGCCTGTGAATGCCTACTTGTGCCACTCTGCAATTTACTTTATGTTGAAGTGAAATGCTTAAGTTTTAAAATGATACCCTACTCGAGGTGGCACATCCAGACTATCTATGTGATTTCCCCATTAGCATGTGAGCTAATATTCAGTAGGTAACTGCGAATAAGTAACTAACTTCAGCCCTCGAATCGGGAATAAGTAACTAACGTCAGCCCATTCCTTCTGTAAAGCTCGGAGCCCCCACCCAGAACTCGTCTGTTGAGTGTCAGCTTTGGGTTCCAATTAAAGTTAGCTGTGATTGGCTGAATGTGTCGGCAGAGGGGAAAGATTGACACTTTGTGCTTGTACAGTTCAAATAAATTGTATATATATTGTAAAATAAACTGTGGAGCAAAAGTACACAACTCAAAGATCTTGCGCACCCTAGCATAAATTGAATTTCAATTCAAGGGAAGCTGTTTTTTGTCCTTGAGTAAATTGAATTTAAATTTAAGGTATGCTGTTTTTTGTTAATAGACGTGTTTGCATTGTATTTGCTTTTTGTTACTTTCACCTCTCATAGATTTATGGTTACCTCACACAAGAGAACCTTACCTGCATGTGACTATGAAAATGTCGAACCTATGTTATTATTTTCTTCAAGCTAGATCTGTTAATGCTGGCGGCATTTATTTATTTCAATCATCAGTATATTTAAACTTTAAGTTTGACCTAATCAGTGACTGACTGATTAATGAAGGATACTTCCCACTCCATCCAACCTTCCAATACAAAAGTTCAACATTATCTGCTATAGTATGTAAATAACACTTTTTTTTTTTTTTTTTAAAAATTGCCTTTATTGCTGAGCAACATTTACTTTTCATTCCAATCCTGTCAATTCTAAATCAATGTATGGCTTTAGTAGTCGTTGTAGTAGTCGTAGTAGTAGTTCTTGCTACAGATACATTTTGCAACAGTAACAAAACACTTTTAATGTTGATATAGGATCATACCGTTTTTCACTTTTAATATTGATATTGGATCGTACAGTTCTTCACTTTATCTTTCACATGTTTTTCTGTTGGTTTTCTCAGGAAGCATCTTGAACACATCACAGCATTTGGTCCCAGACCTGTGGGAAGTCCAGAAAATGAAATTTTGACTGTTAACTACCTTCTGGAGGAAATTGAGAAAATTAAAGCAGGAAGCAACAAAGCTCACACCATTTCAGTAGATGTCCAAAAACCTACAGGATCTTTTACCATTGACTTTCTAGGGGGTTTCACCAGTTACTATGATAGAGTCTCCAATGTGGTTGTCAAGCTGGAGCCAAAGAGAGGGGCCAAACACGCGATGCTTGCCAACTGTCACTTTGACTCTGTGGCAAACAGCCCAGGTAGGTCTAATTGTTCAGCTTTGAATAATATTATTCAGTGCTTTTTGAATAACGACAGACAATTGAATGCTGTGTTAAATCACCTGTGAAAAAGCTGTAACTTGAAGTCTCTGCATTCAGTCTCATTTGGACTTTATATGGCCATAGACAACATTATCTCGGAGCCTAAAGAATGTAATTAACAGTAATTGTTATATGCAAGTTCTTAATCTTATTACACTATGTAACACAATTTTTGTTCCTGAGTAGTAAGTGTTATTTCCTAATTGCTTATGCCTCAAAAGTATAGAAAATGGCTGTTATTCCCCACAAACTTTGCTTTTGTGACCAGGACAGTGATATTTTGAAATTTACCTATTTCCAATGAGAGAATGGGCGAATTTGTGCCTTTTCGTTCACATAAAGTCAGAAAAAAACAACATATGAATCCAAATTAACATGTATTTATACTAAAGTAATACAAAAATGACTACAAAAGATTTAGAAGTGAGTAGTTTTTCGTGATTTACGATTATACTGTAAATCACTTTCACGAATCAGCCCTCAAATGTAGTCTCCCATCATGTTCTCGTTATACTGTCCTTGGTAGCGGCGTTCAAAGTCCAGTATATCCTGGTGGAAGCGCTCGCCTTGCTCCTCCGAGTACGTGCCCATGTTCTCCTTGAATTTATCAAGATGAGCATCAAGGATATGGACTTTGAGGGACATCCTACAGCCCATTGTGCCGTAGTTCTTCACCAGAGTCTCAACCAGCTCCACATAGTTTTCGGCCTTGTGATTGCCCAGGAAGCCCCGAACCACTGCGACAAAGCTGTTCCAAGCCGCTTTCTCCTTACTAGTGAGTTTCTTGGGGAATTCATTGCACTCCAGGATCTTCTTTATCTGTGGTCCGACGAAGACACCGGCTTTGACCTTTGCCTCAGACAGCTTAGGGAAGAAGTCTTGAAGGTACTTGAAGGCTGCCGACTCCTTATCTAGAGCTCTGACAAATTGTTTCATAAGGCCCAATTTGATGTGCAGTGGTGGCATCAGCACCTTCCGGGGGTCCACCAGTGGCTCCCACTTGACGTTGTTCCTCCCCACAGAGAACTCGGTCCGCTGTGGCCAGTCCCGCCTGTGGTAGTGCGCCTTGGTGTCCTTGCTGTCCCAAAGGCAAAGATAGCATGGAAACTTGGTAAAACCGCCTTGGAGACCCATCAGGAATGCCACCATTGCAGCCTCTTGATGCCATCTCAGAAAAATGCAGATATGTATCCACTTAGGCAGCTGGAACTAAACTGAACTGGTGGGCTTAAGGCCCCTGTATTTATACTACTATTTATATTACTGGAAAGTTCTAGAAAGTTCTAGAAGTTACTCCAAGTTTACTCAGCACTAAATCTATCTGGAATGTTCTGGAAAATAGGTAAATTTCAAAATATCACTGTCCTGGTCACAAAAGCAAAGTTTGTTTGGAATAATAGCCTTTTTCTATACTTCTGAGGCATAAGCAATTAGGAAATAACACTTACTACCCAGGAACCAAAAAAAAAAAAAATTTGTTACACAGTGTTATTTCAGGGTATTGACTCATGTGAAAGTGAGTTTCCATGGTTGCGTACAACCTTTACCTAGCCAAACAACCTGTAACCTGTACATGTCTAAATCAGGCTCAAGTCTCTAGTTTGTGGATATTTGAAATGTTGTGTTTTTTTTGTTGTTTTTTTTTTTTTTTTATAGAAATCTTTTTAGTGTAGAGCTTGGGATTGATGTTAGATGAATGTGTGATAAATAAATTTGTTTTAATTTCGCTGATGTTCTGTATAGGTGCCAGTGATGATGCTGTCAGCTGCTCTGTCTTGCTGGAAGCACTTCATTCGATGTCCAATTTATCAACTCCACTACGGCATGCTATTATTTTCCTTTTTAATGGAGCAGAAGAGAATGTCTTGCAGGTGAGAGCTTTACAGGCAACACTTGAAAGCTGTCCTCTTTTACTAGTTATAACATTGACAGAGATGTGGGTTCAAGCACTGGCTCAAATTAGCTGTGCTATTTCTTGACTGCAAAGAATTATACAACAAAGAGATTGTTTAGGGAATTACTAGACTAACTAACTGTCAACTCATGATTTAACAAAGCTGAGCTGAATTATTTTGGCATATAACACAATAATCCAGCAATAATTATCTGTCTCCCATGATATACCCTAAATCTATCCTAAATAATAGGGGTAACAAATTTGCCAATAATAGACTAATGGCTGGTTTCAAAGATCCTGAGTATCACTAATCTTGGACTAACTAATATTATTTTAAGTAAATTACACACATGTTTTAAAAAAGATGGCGGGTGATTTGAACAGATGGATGTTATTATCAGCATCAGTTCCTGCCCGTATTGCCTCGATTAAAATGAGTATTCTTCCACGTATTCATTTTATGAGTTCAATGCTACCATTGCCTCCACCAGTGAACTATTGGTCAGAACTCGATTCCTTGTTAAGAAAGTTTGTCTGGAATGGTATACGCCCTCGAATGAAGTGGTCTATTACAACACAAAGCACAAGGCGGTTGGGCTTGCCCAATTACTGTTCTCTGGTGTTACATATAAAAAGTGCTCCTTGAGCTATGGCCCCATAATCGCATATACACCACCCACTTGATATATCGCGGGTGTCGGGTCCAATATAAATCTGTGGTATAGCGAGAGACCCATAGAAAAACAAATAGGCTAGCAAATAAATACTGTACAACCACTCCGTTGTTTTATCGGTGCGTCAGGGTCCAGTATAAATCCTCTACGCCAACTGCTTTTTCTAATTTTTCGTAAAAAAGCAGCACACCATTTTAATTTGTACAGCGGAGGGTAATTGCTTCTCATCAACTTCAGTTTCCAATTAATTTCATCTTCCACTCCTTTCTCAAATGCACAAACCCGCTGCATTGAAATAATCCATTCCCAACAACATAGGAGGCTTGTTGCTAGGGAGCTGACATCACTGCCTTGTGGCTTTTGCTAGTGCATTGCTGCCACACGTGAACACCTTGTTGGCTAAAATATAAACCGCTTCAGCAGGTAGATATTTAATTTGCTTTGTGTTATTGTGCAATATGTGTGTATATAATAACAGTACGATAGTAATGCTTTGTTTTTAATTGTTTTGTATATTGTTGTTGGTGATGTGCAGTACAAAATAAAACAAACAGTAATTCTAAGCGCCTATGTATATTGCAGCTAAGGCATGCACAGTTAGACAGTTGTTTAATAACATGAAAAGAAGTTTGAATGCAATATAAGATACATGTGTGTACAAACCTGCAAACACTGTTAGTTTTAAAATGAGATTATCAGAGGAGGTATAGTAAATACTAACACATATTGTAATGACCATAGCATGATAGTTTAGACTTGGGCGTGTATGGAGTTTATACCCAGTGAAGAAGACAGCAGCAGCTAGGGGTACCTCGTGGGCGACCCTGTCGCTTTAGGACCCCCTCATCTTTATTTCTAAAAGTGGCATATGTTGGATAACATGGAAAGACGTTTGAACGCAATGTAAGATACACATGTTTGCAGGTTTGTACACTATGTTAGTTTTAAAAGGAGATTATCAGAGGAGGTATAGTAACTGGTAAATGCGAGATTACAAGATTGCATTTCATTGCACTGAAGACGACAGTCTGACTGCTGGAATAAACACAGTCGCACATTGCTGGAGAAACCGATGTGCTCAAGAGATAACATAGGTTAAGCATAAAGGAACAAAGGGCCAGACCAATATAACAACATCTTAGGCAGTGTGAGCCAGAACCAGTTTTCTTTATGACACGCACATGAAACTCTCCACAGGGGGTTGCCCCGGGTGATTGAACCCACAAATAGAAGAAAGGAGGGTGGTGCTGAGGTCAGTGGCTACTTAATCGAGGTGCAAACAGCTCGGCTCACTTCTCTCTTTCATGAAGACTAGTATTGGAGACTTGTCGATCAAGAAAGTCCTGGAGGATCAAACCTACAGCATTGCATTGTATTATTTTGTTCTGTTATGTTTTGTTTTGAACTTAAGTTTTGTACCGTGCAGTTTGCATATTTATTTATTTTTTTTTGCTTTCAGCATTCATTTTGTTTCCAGAATTAAACCTGTATATATTGAGTAAACCAAACTTATATCTGAAGAAAAGGACTATGCATTTATTTCATCAAGCAACAACTACTCTTGACTTTTAAAAAAACTACTTCAACAGAAAATTGGGAGCCAACTCCATGACTGCGATATATCCGAATCTGCTGTATAACGAGGGGCGATATAACGAGGGGTGGGTGTACTTTGCAAACTTTTATTGTAGTGGAAAGATTCTTGGGTATCAAAACTAAGTGACACAGGCATTCACCCATTTGGAATGATGCGAACATCTGAACTGGAGGTAGACCCTTTTCCTTTGACTCGTTGGCCAGGAGGGGCATACACGTGTTAAATGATGTAGCAGGTCATGAGTCTATCTTAGATTTCCAGGACCTAATTTCTCGCTATAGTATCCCTAATACTTCTTTGTTTTTTTATTTTAGACTGAGATCTGCTTTTAAAAACATATGGGGTTACCTGGGGTCTCAACTTAATCTCTCACTCGGTGGTGGATTGGGACGTCTCACTGAACATTCCCTGCTCCTCTCATGTTTTTAAAGTTATGGGAGAAGGATTAGGCAAAGTGGGGAGGGTCTGTTGATTGGGAAGTAGTGTGGGAGAATAGTTTTGGTGCATCTAAAAATCAAAACCACCAATTTATTCACTTTAAAATAAATTATATAAGAACTGATATGACCCCTTGCAAAAGGCATTATATGGGTCTAGCTCCTTCCTCCTCCCTGTTGTACTTTGTGCAACCTAGGGGTACCAGGTACTTTAATGCATATACTGTGGGACTGTCCAGATGTGCAGTTTTGGGGACAGGTAGCCGACACCCTAGGATCCTTCAAGAAGCTCCTTGATGAGATTCTGGGATCAATAAGCTACTAACAACCAAACGAGCAAGATGTGCCGAATGGCCTCCTCTCGTTTGTTAACTTTCTTATGTTCTTATTTCTGCTATTATCAGGAGGTGCTTCCCACAGGACCCTGCCCTCCTCCTTCTGGGTGAGATCTCTAAATTTCCTCTCTCTGAGAAGGAAAGTAGACTGTGGTTGGCTGGCACGACTGCTGCAAAGGAAATTATTGTTCAGTGTTGGCTCCCTCCTCCTCAGCTTTTCATGCGACACTGGCTACCAGTGTTTTTAGACATTATTTTTCAGGCATTGTCTTCAGCCAGAGTCAACAAAGCTAAGGCTGCTACCATACAGATGTGGAGGGACTCTGCAACTATAATTAAGAACTTACTATTGTCTTGACCTCTACATATAGCTCTTATTTCTTGACAACCCCTGTAAGGGGGGAGAGAGGGAAGCGGAGGGGGTCTTCTGACCAGTGTTCGTTCGTTCTGTTTGTTTTGTATAATATTTTTCAATACAAATTTAATTACAAAAAAAAATAAATAAATACTGTGCCATTTAAGAATTGTATTTGTTTACTATTTACATACAATAATAAAAATAACTAGATGGGGATATAGTGAACGATCCTGCAACTACATACATATACGTACTTGTGTGTTACAAATGTTTCTGTGTTCTTGTTTTAGTGTAAAGGGCATTCAGGTAGAATAATGAACAGATTGGAATCTTTTTTTTGTGTGTTTGCAGGCGAGTCACGGTTTTATCACACAGCACCCCTGGGCAAAGCTAGTTCGTGCGTTCATCAACCTGGAAGCCGCTGGAGTGGGAGGGAAGGAGATTGTTTTCCAAACAGGTGCCCAAGGAGTTAATATCAGGGGGATAAGGGGGCTGTTTATGCTGTGAACAAGGGGAAGTATCAGCTGTTGAGTAGTATTACCAGAATTGATTATTCTTATTGTGTAAAAAAGCTAATATACATTAAATACATGGACTAATGCCACTTGTTGCTACCCCTCATTGTGCATTCAGTGAAATTATTTAAAATTATCAACAACATAAATCACAAATACACCATCCACTCAAAATATTGCGGGTGTCGGCGTCCATTAAAAATCCACTATATATCGAGGGCCGCAATATAGCAAGAGACCCATAGAAAATCAAATAGGCTAACAAAGCGTACAACCACTCCCTCGTTTTTTATCGGGAGCGTCAGTGTCCAGTATAAATCCTCTACGCAACCAGCTTTTTCTCATGTTTTGTACAAAAAGCAGCACACCATTTTAATTCGTACTGCGAATGGTAATTGCTTCTCATCAACTTAAGTCTCCAATTAATTTCATGAGTCTTCCTCTCCTTTCTCAAAAGCACAAACCCACTGCATTGAAAGAATCCCATTCCAAACGTAGGAGGCTTGTTGGTAGGGAGCTGACGCTACTGCATTGCTGCCACACGTGAACACATGGTTGGCTAAAATAAAAACCTCTTCAGCAAGCAGACATTTAATTAGCTTTGTTTTATTGTGCAATGCGTGCGTATATGATAAGTGATATTAATGCTTTGTTTTTATTTGTTTTGTACATTTTAGTTTATGATGTGCAGTACGAAATAAAACGAACAGTAATTCTAAGTGAAATTGTCCATGTATTGTGCAGCTAAGGCATGCGCAGTTAGGCTGTAAAAGTGGGGAGCCAACTCCAGGACCGTGATATATCCGAATCCGCAGTATAGCAAGGGGCGATATCACGAGGGTGGGTGTAATTTCAAAATTGTTTGTCATCCCATGCAACAGAACTAAAAATACACAGTACAATGGAGCCTCCACTTTTGCGTCAAATCAGTGTTAACTGGCTGCAATTATTTCAATGAATAAAGTATGTTGAAGAACAAAAAAACAAACATTGCTTTCCCTGCTAAGGTACAAAAGCAATTCCTGAAAAAAATTAAATTTGTAGTTTAGTTAATATTTTGTGAAACTCGCAGTGTATAAATGTGCAACAGTATCAGAGATGTAGGCATTGTACTGTGATAAAACCGTTGGGAGACAAATAGCTTCTCACTTTGCAAAATAACTACTGCATAGTAACCGCTAGAAGATGATAATCCATGGAACAGCACTCGGATAAATGTATGGTTTGCTGGCTTTTAGAATAACCTTTGTATTTTTCCAGCAGATCTAGTTTACAGATCTGGTCAGGCCAATCAGCTCGCTCTGTTTTGTCTTTTCAGGTCCAGAAAACCCATGGCTAATGCAGGCGTATGTCCGCGCAGTGACGCATCCATTCGCGTCTGTGGTTGGCCAAGAAGTGTTTCAGAGCGGTGTCATCCCGTCAGACACTGACTTTCGCATTTACAGGGACTTTGGCCATATTCCAGGTATAATGTTTTTTTATGGGCTTGCATGTGGGCTCTAGTCACAAAACTTCTACAGCTCCGGTAAAGGGTCATGCAACTGGATGCCGATTCAAACTGCCTTCCAAGTAAATTTTATATAGCTGATACATTTTCTTAGATCCTTGAAGACTTTTCTGATCTCTGTGCAAGAGACAACAGCTAAGACTTTTTATGCCTGGCATAATGTTGGACAGCTGATAGAATGCATGCATGTTTGTTTTTGTTATTACAAGTGAAAGCTTTTTAAATCAACTACCATTTGCTTGTAGGTATAGACTTGGCTTTCATTGAAAATGGCTACCTTTACCACACCAAGTATGACACGGCGGACAGGATTTTAACAGACACCATACAAAGAGCAGGTTAGTGAGTATTACTGAGTAATAACACTTACCTAGGAAGTCACAGTTTGGAATTGAGTGAGTTGCCGTGGAGGGAAACATTTTGAGGAAATGCATTGGCCAGTGAAGTCATTGACACATGTTTACCCCTGAGGTGAACGGGATATGGAAAACCACTGTAAGGTACATTTTGTTTATGTATCTCTATTTGTTTTTAACTTTTACTAAAAAAAATGTCCACATTTCCTCACAAACAGTTACCGTATTGCAGTGTTATATGGTTCATGCTTGTAAGTGTTCTGTGGCTACATTTTGTCTGTCGCACCAAAAGTGCAAGAGAAACCACTAATGTGATAAGAGGCAGCTGCTTATATTGGAGGTTCAATGTGTTAAGCACAAAGAAATTCTGATGGTGAAACACTGATGGCGAAACACCATTCTCAGGGAAATTATGTGTTGTTGTTACTACTAGGTTCTAATTGGGAAGTGATTAATTTTATAGTTTTGTTTTTTCTGTTCAGGGTCAGTGATGTTGTTTACAGCAAGTCCGTTTTACTCACAGCGGTGGTGTAGAAGGATAATGTGTTTGTTTTTCAAAATTAAAGGTTAGTTCAGGGCCATTGGCTTCCTTCCTGGTTTTTATACTAAAAATAACCTACACAGTGTTAATCCGTGGAGCAGTGCTAGTGTTTAAATTAGTGTTGTTTGCTGGAATGTGCTGCTGAATACCGATGACAGTTTGACCATAGCACAATTCAGTTAAAGTAATACAATTAATACAAAGGTACAATTACAGTTTAAGCCAGCAGAACAGTTGCATGTGTTTGAAGGACAGGGACTAGCTCCTCTTTGCTTGGTTGATAGGATGAGACACTTGTTTAAACCAGGGCTGAGCAACCTGAGTTCCCTGGGATAGATATAAGCCCACCTTTAAAATTACGATAATTAGATAATGCAAGGAAGCAAAGGTTGTTCCAGTTTTGTTTTTGTGTAAAGAAAGTGTCGGGGTTCCTGAGTAGCAAAAGCATGGCTGTGTGGTGTGCAGGATGTGTCATGCAGTCAGGGGATTGCAGGTTTGCATCCTGGTAGTGTGAATCCAGCAGTCTTTGCTGGGGATTCCAGAGGGAGCATTGCATTAGCTCTGGCACTCTGAGTTAGGTAGGGAAAACCCGTCAGGGACTTTTTCTCCTCTGAAAACTCAGGCGAAAATAATTGGGAGCTGTGAATTAAAAATAAATACTAAAATAAAAGAAGAAAGCAGGTAGATAAGGTTTGGCCAACTGCTTATAAACAGAAAGATGATTTAAATATGTTTTTGTCTCAAAGTAATAATAAAAAAGGCAGTTATTATTATTATTATTATTATTATTATTATTATTATTATTATTATTATTATTATTATTTAAATTGCAAATATGTTATTAAATTCCACTTGGAACCTTGTCATGTCATGAGGGCTTTATGTAGACATCAAGGGTGTTTGAGAAATTACCATGTGGTCCCTTGGGTAAGCGCAAGTTCCTCATTCCTAGTTTGAGCTTTAAGCTACCAACAAGGAGTGTTCTGATAAGTACGGTTTCACTTGTTAATACAATTACTGAGTATCAATCAATAACGGTCTGACAGTGTTATTCAATATAGAACCTGTCGTGCTCAAACTACCTTATTTGATATGAAATAGTTTTTACTTCACTTAGAAATGTATCATCTCTGCAGTGAATTTTAGGATTGTAGTCCTGGGGATGAGGTAATCTCTGATTTAAAATCGACGAAGAAATACACTCGGTTTCCATAGCGGTAGCTCTTGAGTTTAAGGAAATGTTTAATTTATGTGATGAATCACTTGCTAGTTTTGCAACATATGTTATTGTCAGTTTTTATGGCCTCGGTAAGGCAGTATGACGGCTCTAGAATGAGTGCAAAGAAGAGCGACCAGAATTATTCCGGGCTTAAAAGGCATGTCATATGCAGACAGGCTAAAAGAATTGAATCTGTTCAGTCTTGAACAAAGAAGACTACGTGGCGACCTAATTCAAGCATTCAAAATTCTAAAAGGTATTGACAGTGTCGACCCAAGGGACTTTTTCAGCCTGAAAAAAGAAACAAGGACCAGGGGTCACAAATGGAGTTTAGAAAAAGGGGCATTCAGAACAGAAAATAGGAGACACTTTTTTACACAGAGAATTGTGAGGTTCTGGAATCAACTCCCCAGTAATGTTGTTGAAGCTGACACCCTGGGATCCTTCAAGAAGCTGCTTGATGAGATTTTGGGATCAATAAGCTACTAACAACCAAACGAGCAAGATGGGCCGAATGGCCTCCTCTCGTTTGTAAACTTTCTTATGTTCTTATGACGGTAAAAATGTCAGCGCCCTAGATGAATTCATTTATCTGTTACTGATTGGTACTCGGTTGTAAAGGTAATGAAATGGCAGCTTACCTTGTTTTGAAATCAACACATTTTAATTAATGGATTTTTTTTATTACCTGCCGACAAATACTTCTTAAAGTGATTGGCACACCCCTACTACCAACCTTGCTATTTAAACAAGCTTTTTCTTCTCAGGTGACAATATTCTAGCTGTTCTAAAGCTTCTTGCCTCGTCAGAGGAGCTGGCAAACTCATCAGAGTATCGGCATGGCAACATGGTGTTCTTTGATGTGCTGGGAGTGTTTATGGTGGCCTATCCAGCCCGGGTCGGTACCATTATCAATTATATGGTCACTGTTGCTACTCTCATCTATCTGGGAAAGAAATGTTCCCTTCCTAACAACGTTGGTAAGTTTAAAGATTTCAAAATTCCACTTGCATGCTTCTTCACTCTAGTGCCTAAAATATATATAAGTCAATGTAAGCCTGATAAGCGGAGGTTACTATGAACACATGATGAAAATCAATATTCTACTAGATGCACACTCAGTTAGGACAATTTTCACTGTGTCAGTTTCCTTTTACATACTGTAATTATGCTAAGATTTGCTGGACCCGGTGCCAGAAGGGTTTCTTTCTATCCAGAGCATTAGGGCATTAAAAAAAACTTAAAACCTCACTGTCTGCTGTGGCATATTTGAACAGTATTGGGTGGACCTTATTGATGTTGATTACCAACTTTCAATGGCACTTAATTTAAGCTCCACTGTGCAGTTTAAGGGATAGACGATATTAAGTTAAATGTGACTTAACTTATATGAAACAGGCCTTTAAAAATGGGTGTGATTTCTAATATTTTTTGCACCTTTTTTGTAAACCTTTTTGTCAAGTCACGAACATGTTAAAACATGGTTCTAACCCCCACGTGTTTTGGTCTGAACACAACACATGTGCAGGGTACTATTGCAACTGCACAATCAAATTAACGCCAGTATGTGAATTATAAATATCAAATATCTAAATATCTTGACAGTATAAACGAGAACAGACCTGCATCACATCCCTGTTATTGTTTTGTGAGCGGTACATTTCATGATGTACAGTGGTGGCAAAAATGTAATTGTGTGTGATGGCGAGACCTTTTCCGTTTCTGTTGCAGGTTTCATGTACATGAGAAGCCTGGCGTGTGCCATTGGTGTCACACTGATGAGCTGGTTCATCGCCTTTGTGTCTGTCCTCATTATAGCTGGGTTAATTTCTCTCACTGGACAGTCCATGTTCTGGTACACCCATTACTATGTGTCAGTCTGCCTCTATGGAACTGCAGGCATAGCCATGCTAATGCTCATTCATACATTAGCAAAGAATCACTATTGTGGAGTAAGTACATGTCTGTTTTACTGTTTTGCATTTCAGGGAATATTTATTGGTCTGATAAAATAAGTTACCATCATTGTGTTTCTTTGTGGATGCAGTTTGAACATTACAATGATAATGCTTCACCCTTCGTGAAGTAAACACATTTTCCACTTCAGAACCTTGGAAGACTGGGCGGGGTCAACACACGTTACCTCTGACGTTATCACCCCCACCATAGCCTTAAAAACAAAATAGTTGCAAGGTCATTTCAACATTACCTCAAGCAATTGTTATGGGATTCAAAACAAACATAAATCTGCACAGAAAAAAGAAACATGGATTTTATTAATTTCAATCCTGTGATTGGGGGGGTGGGGCAAATTAATCATGTTATTTAACATTAATACCAGTAAAGGAGTTTGAGCACTTGATTGCAATTACATACAGAATTCCAAATGTTTTCATGAAGCCTTTTCAGATGCATGGCCCTGTATTGTAAAAATGTTCTTTTATTCCCAGTAAACATGCAGATGGGGGGAAAAAGTGTCCACTCTTAAACATTCTTTTTATCAAGAAAACATTTTTTCACGACTGTACATATTATGCTTCCACAGTAAGCTGCATACACATACAGTATTACAGTTATTTGTATGTATTTGCCTGTGTTACAGTGAGAACAGTTATGCCTAAAAAACAGGTATGCCCAACAAGAGGAAGGGCAATTTTGGATTTTTTGGCTGAAACATACTTGTACTGACAGACGTTTCAAATTGGCTATAATCTGATGCATATATACAAATATTTAAACCAATACATTTGTAACCCACTGGTTACACATAAGGGGCCACAAGTAGCTTTATTCATTGAAGACAGGAGCTGGACATGTTAATTTACACTAGAGGAAAGAGCGGATGAAGGCTGGACCAGGAAGTGTTTCACACTTGCACTTCCTGTGTCTTCTGGGTAAATATTGTTGGTTAAACACAGGAAGGAAGCCGATGAAGGGGTGGAGACAATTTCAACTTCTAGGTAAAATGATCAAGCAAGTAAATGAGAGGTGGCAGGGTGTTAAATCCAATACTGGGGTGATTTGTCATGCAATGACCATACTTTACGTGAACATAAAAACCTCCACTGTCTGGTCAGAGGTATTTTAAACAAAAACTGGGAAGCTTGCTTTTCAGAAATAAGAATAAGAATAGATTAAACATAATGAGGATGTCAGAAGGCTTAAATATATGGTCCTGACACACTACAGTTTATACTGTACAAATTAGATATCTTTGATTTTGTTTTCAATGGAGAGGTGCAAAAAGTTTGAAAACTGCTGCTCTAGTACATTGGAGGCAGCTAAATTAAAGCAATGATCCTATTTAACTGTCACAAAAGCAGACATGTTAGGGAATAAAGAAACCTGCCATTTCACCGATAATTTGCCAACGCCCTTGCTGCTTGTTTACTATTAGTATAGCCTCTATGTAACGATCAGCAGATACTAGTATTTCCAGTGCATGTGACCCATTTGTTTTTCAGCGCTAGTGCCTGCCACAGATAGGAACGGTTTTTAAAGGTTACGTGTTCTTGCAAATTCTCATATCTATCTGTCTACACACCAAATTAGTAGGTTTGACTGTATAAAGAAAAACACAAGTATAAGGGACAGAAAGATAAATATAGGTAGATTATAGATTTAAACAAGGTAGCAAAGGATAAATATAGTATTACAGAATGAAATGTTGCAAAGCGGCAACAGCAGATCTATATTCTGTAGATTCTATATAACCAAAACAGTGCTGAAAAGGGAGCAATAATTGATATCACAACTAATGATGATTAGCCTGTTCAGAATAAAATCACAAAACATTGTACCACAAAATATTTCCCACATCTGCCACTTACCGATACTGATAATGATGCTGAAGTCTCATGTAAGACTTTTCTTAATGCCAAATGCAACATTTTCAAACCTCAACTTGACAAAGTTGGCCACCCCACGATGCGTCTGATGTTAGCCATCGGCAATGTACAGTGTTCTGATACAGATTTCACATTGATACTGGACATATACAGAAAGTAATGTACAGTTACCTACATTCAATTTGAAGCATTATTATTGATGACTGCAGATTCAGGCTGTCCGTCTGTTCTTGTTTTTTTGGACCTTAGAGTGGCCATTGACAATCATGATGTTGTTTTACGTTGTTTAGAGAACTATGTTGGTGTTTGTGGCACTGCTCATCAGTGGTTCAAGTCATATCTGTTAAACAGAAGACAATTTGTTACCATAGGTGGCTGTAGGTCTGATGTTGGCTTGGTTACTGCTGGTGTCCCTCAGGGCTCTGTTCTGGACCTTTTTTATTCAGTATCTATATGCTCCCTCTCTGCAAAATAATTTGTTGTCATGGCATTAGTTTTCGTTGCTATGTTGACGACACGCAAATCTACTTGCAGTCTAAACGTGATCCTGCTTTGACTGTTTCGGTACTTAACTGTCTGACTGAAAAAAAAAAAAAAAAAAACTTGGATTCAGCAGAATTTTCTGCAGTTAATGTCTATAATGCCGTGTTTGCAGGTGTTTCCACTAATGTTCTTAATAGGTTGCAATACATTCAAAATTTAACAAGAAAAAGAAAGCATGACCACATAACCCCAGTTTTATCATCTCTCCACTGTTTACCAGTTAAATATAGAATTGACTTTAAGATCTTGCTGCGATTACGAACTGTGGGAGAATGTGCCTTTTGCTCTGTGGCCCCTCATCTCTGGAATTCCCTTCTAAGGTCTATCAGAGACTTAGTGTGTGTGTTTAAATCACACCTCAAGACCCATTGTTATACACTGGCTCACTGTACTGTATAGTTTTTATTGTATTGTTTTATGTATATTTATGTATTTTATGTCTTATTTATTTTTAAATATCAAGCAATTTGGAATTTATTTTAATGAAAGGCACTATACAAAGTAAACATATTAAAATAAATTTATTATAATAACTATTTTGGAGAACCTGTTCAGGGCTCTTGTTTAAATAGTGATGCTCAGTCTGTCTGTGTGTGTATTCTACAGAACATGAACCAGCTCCAGGTGGGAGAGATATACTTTGACGTCACACTGACGCTTTGGTGCTGTGCACTGGTCTACCTCACCCAGCAAGGGCTCTGCTCGGCCTATGTCCCCATGATCACAGTGGTCTTCCCTCTGATCACAAAGCTGCTGCTCCGCCAGGAACTCAAGCAAAGAGGTGGCTTATATCATAAATTTGTAACAAGCGGCAGCGAATGTTGTAATACTGGTGGCTTTATCGGCTGCATACTATCTTTAAAAACAAATGTTTATTACTCCGTAATCATTCCTTGTATTTTCCCAAAACTAGACTCGGTAGTAGACCCGTCTGGATGATAAAGGCTGAAATTCACAGAATGAAAAGCCAATTCCGTTAGACCGCTGTTGCCTGGATGTTGGGTTGTATTCAGATATTTACTCAATATGCTTTTGCTGGGCACTTCTTGACAGCTGAGCATCAGTCCCCTGATTTTTACATGCCTTTCTTTCTGTAATCCCCCTGTAGATTCTGCAGGCAGCCATACAGTATTTCCAGTGCTGAAACTTCTGTGTTTCTGGACTATTGAAGGGCACCTGTTGAGTTAAACAAGTTTGGTGGGATCAGAGAAACGCAGATGAATGAACATTTTGTCATCTACATTTTTCCTAGGTTTATTTTGTACCTGTTTATTATCTTGCATGGTCTTCTATTGTTGTTTCTTAAGGTGATTATATACCTATATTTTATATACCTCATCTTGTGACTATTCCAGATTTATTTCTTCTAAAACCACTACTCAAGATTGATGGTGTGGAAGCAAGTCGGTATTGCACTGTGCACTGAAGCCTGTGCAACACTGGTATGCTTCCCCATAATTAGCCTTGCATTGTTGTTTCAGAAGCAATTTTTGCTGTAATAGCCATTTAACTAGAAAAGCAATAGTAAATCACACTGAGCACACATAATATGATATTAAACATGTAAGAAATAAAATATCAAGAAAAACAAAGTGTTTTCACTTTACCGAAATGTGTTGGAAAGACTGCTATAGAGCAAGATCACAAATTTTAGGACCGCGAGATTAGGATTCACTGGTGGTTAGATCATTAAAATAGACTGATACTTTGTTTATGTGCTGTGCAGAATATGTTGGTTCAGGGTGTAATTGAGGGATGTTCTGATAAGAGTCTATGTTTGTTCACACAGGAGCCACATTCAAGTACACCTCTCTGTACCTGCTGGGGCTGTCTCTGCCCTACGTACACTTCATGTTTCTCATGTGGGTGGTGTTTGAGATCTTCACTCCAATTCTGGGGCGCAGTGGCACAGAGATTCCTCCAGATGTGGTTCTGGCTTCCATTACTACAGTATGCGTCATTATTCTGTCCTCCTACTTTGTAAGTATGTTTGCATTGAATCCCTACATGCTCTATGTTCGAACTGACTAACCTCTGCACGAAAGGAAGATGATATGCAAGGCCTGTTTTAGGCCCACTATATGTATAAAAAAATTAAAGTCTTGGGAAAGTCTAAATTCACTGCCCAAAACAACAGGGATACTTTTTGTAGAACAGCTTTTCCTATTGTGATGAAGCTTGCTTGTATATTTCTAGGCATGAGAGATGTTGTTGATGTGCCTGTTTTGTTTGTGCTTATATATGCAGCAAGCTACATTTTCGCATACTGTACAATGTGTCTACAACCACTTCTCAAATTGTGATGAAAACTTAGTTAGGACACGTGGATATTTCCACTGGGCTGAGTAAATAATGGAGGTGCTCGATACTCAAGGTTTTACTGTACATTTAAATTTGTAAACAAGTTATGCATGTTCCAAATATTTGAAAAGGTAAAATCGACCATGTAACTATTGACTGAAAAATAAGCTGACAAAATAATTATTACCAAAAAAATTACGGCTTCTGCATAGAGCACTTGGTGAAACTGTTAAATATTCATCATAACGCAATAAAATATTGAATGCTGATATGAATTTCCTTTTACAATTTTTAGATACACTTCATTTACCTTTCCAAAAGCATGAAGCGGACACTAGTGGTGCTGGCTTCCATTTTTGGTGTGGTGGCAGTGCTGGTCTCCTCCGGCGTGTTCTTCCCGTACAGCTGCAATTCAGCTAGACCACGGCCCAAACGCATCTTCCTGCAGGTGAGAAGCTTGGAGAGAATGCTGTGGTCATTCCTTATGGGTTAGGTCACACATGAGTTTGATCTCAACTTAGCTCCAAGTTTATACTGGTCCGTATCTCAAATCCACTACATAATTTGGCATTATTTTCAGTCTCTGCTTGAGATACAGGGCTGACTGTGTCCTGCCTAAGTGTAATCCATGCCATTGCCCATCACCTCATGAGCATTGGCACCAAAATAAAATAAAGCAAACAAACCAAGCCTTGCTCATTTCACCTCTTCACCATACGTCCTTGTTTACGGGTTCTCATTTTCAGTGGTGACCTGGACAACAGTGCTAGGTAACTGAGTTGTGTAGATGTGAAAATGTATCGGTTTAGGGGTAAATTTACTCATACCCAGATAACACTGCTTCTCTTTTTCAAATAATAGGCGTGTATTCTTTAATATCCACCTTGTAGCCAGGACCTTGGTTTAATGGCTCTTTCTAAGGAAAATTTGTCCTGTTATGAATACTACATATTGTTTTCTTCTTTTCACTATGTCCCTGCATTACAAGCATACAAGCGAGTAGATACAGTACTGTAGGTTCCATATTGCTATTTTTACCCTAATTGGACCCCTTGCTTGCTACATATGAATCACTGCATACTTAACTCTTCTTCAAATATATAAAAAATACACCAAATAGTAGCCATTTATAACAATTGCTAAGTGACTAGATGTAACATTTAGTTCCCTTTTTAACCCACTTAAAATACATTGAATGGTAACTGGCAAGAACACAGGAAAAGGTCTCCACCAATATACTGTAAAACAATTTGGTCACTGTGCCACCATATTGTTGTAGCACACCACCAGGACCTTCCATGGCCTCAATGGAGAAGTCATCAAGAAGGACTCTGGGATCTGGATCAATGGGTTTGACTACACCGGAATGAAATATGTGACTCCCCACATCCCTGAAATAAATGACACCATTCGAGCCCCATGTGACAAACAGGTTCCTTTCTGTGGCTTTCCCTGGTTCCTGCCTGTTGAGTTTCTTGTTAAGTGAGTAATACAGATGAGATACTATGGGAAAGTTGAAGTTTAATTTTACAGAGTACAGTATGTGACTTTTTTCATGAAGAGCCATCTCTGTAATCTACAAATCTTGTCCCGTGCCACTTTGATAATAAAAATATTACTCTGGATACAGTATTTATTTATTTAGTTAGTTAGTTAGTTTTTAACATTTAAATCTTACATGCTTGATTTTTTAAATGCTAATCTTCATGAGTTAATGTAGGTAGGTGTAGGTTAACAGTGTAGGCTAAGTGACAGCTAGCTTCACAGAATTGCCCTAATCATTTAAATATGTAGGTTAATTTATGCCCGTGCCTTGTTCACCAGGAAGAATTGGTACCTGCCTGCCCCAGAGGTGTTTCCAAAGACCCCTTTTGAGTTTGCACTGCTGTCAAAGCAACAAACAGACTGGAGGACCACCAAGCTATCATTTGAAGTTAAAGGTAGGAAAGACTTTACCCTCCGGGTCATTAGCTCACTGCTCCCTGATGGAGCATCATCACCAGCGAATGTATTTGTCTGCTTGACTTTGTTTCTCACAGCTTTAACTTAGTATTTATTCCTTAATGTTTGTATTGGCCCTTGTGTGGCTGAATGCAGTTTTCATCAAACTGAAAAATCTGTGATTCAAGTTCCAGCCAGTTATTCTGGCGCAATTCCTGTGGAACATGAATCCAAAATGTGGGCAAGCGTATCTGTTTCCTATATCAGAAACATAGAAAATAAAAATATTAACTGCACCAACAGCAAGGACAACAATGGCCATGGTTCCCATTACCTTGGGTATTGAGCATATAGTACTTGGCTCCCATCATTTTGTATAGCACAACTGTATTGCTCAACACATCTTTTAATCTGGAATGGCTTGCTTTCTCCTGCCTTGCTTCTTTGTTTATAGATAATATGTGTTTTACTGTCTTCTATTTAAGGTCCCAGCCACATGTCTCTGTATCTTCTGCCCCACCGTGGAGCAGCGCTCACCAGCTGGTCCTTCGGTGATGGCACTCCGCAGTTTGACATCGGTGGGGAGTATTTCATTTTCTACTCCCATGGGCTGGACGCCCCAGCCTGGCGCTTCTGGTTCGAAGTTCAGGTGAGTAAAACAAGACGATATATATGTTCCTTGTAAGTGTTATTAAGGATGTTGGTTTTAGAACTTAAAGTATCATGTTAATGTGTTTTAACATCACCAATTGTTATGGTTAAAGGGTACATCAGCACTACAAGAAAGATAAAACATAAACTTTCCTACCTTGCTGTTCTGAATGTATTTGGTCATTGTGTAATAATCATTGCCAAACATCTGCATAATAATGACACTCTGCTATGTCCAAAATCACTGTTCTCGATCACCTCTTCTGAGCCAAAAACCATGACATTCCGCATGTACCCTGAAACGTCCCAGCGCATGCCCAATGAACTGTTGTATAAGCTATATTACCTCCATGTGGAAACTCACTAGTCTGTTTGACAAACATGATCTGTCTAATTTTCCCATAAGGAATGAACTTGTACCTGCATTCATTTTGTGTAGTAGACAAAAGCCATAGCTTAAAATGAAGTCACATGTTCAAGTTGTGTGATTGAGGGACCTTTTTGTGTCATTTTTAAAAGCCAGCAGAAGTGCACATTTTTCATTTAAATGCTGGATATGTAGGCAGCATGTATGGTCTGGTTTATTTTTTGCATATTAATAAACCTATTTTTATGCAATTTGCATAATTGGAAAGTAAATGTCTAGGTGTTGCTAAATGCACCGTCTGCAAGGCATGACCTACTGGTACTACAGAAAATGAAGGACTTGTTTTGAAGCGTGTTTCAAGGGTGTTAACCTTGCTTCTGATTGGTCAGTTTAAAAAATAGAAACCGGTTCTATTTTAGCGATGTCGCTCACTGCTGGTGTGGATACTCCCACTTGACTGCAGTGACTTCTAAATGATACGCTTGCATCCAGTGTGGATGTAGCTTTACACCAGCTTGTATAATAAATGAATCAGTCATGTGAGGTTCAGCCCACTAAACATAATATATCAAGGTTACATTTTTGTCAAACCTTTTATCATCTTTTCAGTTAATGAAAATAGTTATTTTAACTATTAACTGTATTTCTTCTATATCTGATAAGGGTTATTCATTTAAGGGCTTTTCTGTCTTAAATATAAGAATAGTTTTATTAAAAATTGTCATTCTGCAAAGTATTCTTTTTTTTCCCCTTGTTTTGCAAAAAAAGTTAAGAACAAAATTAAGAAAAATGGTAGTGAACAGCAGTACAAACTTAAGGAAAATGTTGGATTTGGGAAGATATTTTACAAATGTTTCAAGAATACAGCCCCAACACATTAGTTAAGTGCTTTCTATGTTCCAGGCCCCTAAGTCCAACTCAGGGGAAGAGATGATCTCTGTTGGCATTGCGTCTCACTACTTCTTTGGCGAGGATCAGGAGACTCCTCCGCTGATGGAGCTACTCCACAGGTTTCCGGACTGGTCCTTCCCTTCCCACTGGGTCAGCACTTACAACCTCTACCAATACTAGGGTCAAGACCACACCTACCGACTCAGACAGACTGAAATGCAACAATTCTACATTTTTTGATTATTTTGTTTTTACTTCATTAACCCCCAAACGTAGTTGGCTATTTACTAAAGACTGTAAAATGTTGTACTAAAACAGTTATGTGTTAGTTTTAGGATTGTTTTTTCTCTCTGTCCCCACCTTAATTTTTCTTTTACAGCATGTTCTCTAATTAGTGGATTAGAAATGGATGTGATGCCATTCTTGCCTTTTTTGACAGCTGCTATGATATCAAATTGCAAAATATTTTTTGGGAGACTACATGTAATGAGATCTGGCAGTCTCAATCCAGTTCCAGATGAAAACGCTGCATACAGTAATCTAATTGAGTTGCTGGCAGCTGCAGGAAGGCTGTTTAATGAGCATAGCCTGTACTATTGTGAGACACATAGACAGTATCATACCTGTGGATGAAAAAGGACTTCAGTCGCTAGAGCTTTTCGTACATAAACTTTGCAAAGCACTAAATTCTGTTAGTTTAGATAGGTTGTGTTCATACAAGAAAGTACAGAATTTTTCCAGGGCTGATATATTTTACAAGATTGAAACAAGTAAAAGCCATAATTTTTTGCTCAGTCACCATTTAAGAGTTTTATAAAAACTGTTTTGTTTATGTTTGTGTCTTTGAGAAGTGTAGTTCAGGGGACTCTACGGTCTTATTAATTTAGACACGTGGCCATGGAAATGTCTCTAATAGTCAATACCTAAAGTTCTTGTTTTAAAAAAATAGAAATGCTTTTATTTTTTTATTTTGTAAATTTGTAAAAGTAATGGGCAAAGGAGCGTGGTACAGGAAACATTATAGTTTAATGGTTCCTGTTTTGGGAGGGTTGTGTTATGCTGTTGGACTGGAACAAACTGACATAACTAATAAAACAAATTTTTATTGTCAGATAGCAACCGTATCATACTGACTTTCAGTATGTCTGTTGGGGACTTGAGCCTGAAAACAGTTCCTGATGTTAAGATTTCTTCAGTGCAAAATTTTTGCTTATAGTGCAAGGTTAATAACTCTTAGCTGCCAAACTGTATGGAGTGAATTCACAAAACACTTTACTGCAAAGTGCCATTAGCACCAACAGAAACACTTAGAAAAAACTAATTTAAGAGTACCTCGAACTCCTTGGATTACATGTTTTTGGTTGTTTTTGTCAAATTTTATAACTTTTATGGGTGGTTTTCTGGTTTAAAAAGCTGCACAAATAATACTTTGGAGTATGGCTTTGTGAGTTTCCACCCCATAGTCTTGAATAATGACATTAGTTCAGATTCTGGTTCTTGTGAAAAACTACAAAAGACGGGAGCAAGTCTAGAGTAAAATCATGATATTTTTATTATTTTGACCCCAACACTTAAAATAATAAGACATATTGCCGATATTTTGGCTGGGAGGAAATTGTGGAATTGCTCTAAAGCCAAGTTTAGCCTGCTAGTTTGTGGTTAGAGAGCTGTTTCCATATCTATAGAAAATGGAATACTGCCCACAAATAAGTTTAACTTTCTAAATCCGTTTTTAGTCCAATGTACACTACCATATATGTAACACCATTGCTGGTGATAACAGAAAAGCTTTAAAGTGCATATCACATTAGTTTCCATCCAGTATTTGCATTCCAGGAATGAATGAACCCACATAGACTGTTTAAGTAGTAAGAGAGGCAAAGCTGAGTAATTCTAAATCCTAAAAACAAAACAAAAAGCTGTTTGATTTATTGTGTTTTTATTCATTTAAAAGTAGTCACTGTGGTTTTATTAAATCAAAGAATGAAGGAATTGTAGACTTATTGGTCCATGGCTAAAATGAATATTCTTAAACTCCTACATGGATACTTAAGATGATGATTAAACAAGACAAGCCGACAAAAAAAAAAAAAACTCCCTTCCCTGTAGAACTATTGTTAGTTAGGTTGCCTTACCAAGTATCAAACTTGGTGATTACAGACATAAATGCTATAAGAAGAGATCAATATAGGTAGCATGAATGTTTACCTGTTTAACATGTTGACTGAATTGAGTGATCAAAATGACAGCTCCTGTAGACCTGGATGATGTCATTAGGTTTATATGGAGCCCTTTTCACATTGGCATGCTGTACCCAGGTTGGAACCTACCCGAGTCAGAACCCAGTGTCATACAAGTCGGTTACGCAATTTCACACTGCTTTTGGTAAAGCAGGGTTGACTTGGGTGACAGAAAAAGGTAAACAGTGCGCATATCGATGCCCCGGAAACAATTTGTTACAGACACTTCCATCCGAAGTGGCCCAAATGTTGATTATAGAAAATGTTTGTTCATCCCTGCTGCAATCTGGCTCATGGTGCGTCTCATGCAACACAAATATGGCTAAACGAAAATGTTCATTGCAGAAGTTAGTTTCACACTGATATGGCTGTGTGTTATTTCGCCTGTATATGAATGGCTTATTTAACTGCAAATCTTATTTAAAAATTGGGTTTGACACTGTGAGCCATTTTATATTTCTCAGGATAACTTATTTTAACTGTCTTGTTTTAGATTTAGCTTTATTGCAAATCAATGTGTTTGTTGCTTGTTTTTATTATACAAATATTGATTTTTCTTCCCTTTTAAGATTTTGAATTTGTGTATCATAATTCATAGTAAACAATGTAAAAAATGTTTGTTGTAAATCTGCTGACAAAATTAATGAATATCGCTTCTGACTGATGGGTCTTGCAGCTATGAGAATCCATTGTTCTCTGCAGCAGAAATACACCTACAGCATCAAGGGGCAAATTAACGAAGCCATTGAAATTTTCTGACAATGGACCTGATTCACTAAGCAGGTTTATCCGGTTTTGTTTTACTAAATAGCAAAAAATAAAAGCTTTATGTAACAACATTTAAGTAATGTTATCGTTTAGCTTTGCATGTGAAAGGTGGAAGATAATTTCCTGGCTCGGTACAGGCACAGTGTTGGTTGCACAAGACTACACCTCAGTCCTAACCTGCACAATCTCACAGTTTTACCCACGATGACTTTTGTTTGTTTTTATTTTTCTTTTTCACACAAAAGCACTGTTGTCCTTCCAAACACAGTCATGTGGTCTCACGGCTTTGAAAAAAAAAAAATGAGTACCTCAAACTTACGATTGATATTGTGTGACTATTCAAACTTCATTTGTCATTAATTTCCCTATTAACATCCATTTTGGGGGTGTGGACTAATTTCAGCTGAGTTAGGCGCTAGTTTAATTTGTGAGATTCAAAACATGCTTCTCCACCAAGCACCACCTTAGGTATTTCTTGCTAGTTTTGTAACATCATTACAAACAAAACTTAGCATTAAGGGCAAAAATGCTTAGTGAATCTATCACTCCGTTCCTTCATATTCCAGATCCATTGAAGATTAAAATAGATCTATAAAGAGTTCTCTAGAGCAGGGTTTCCCAGTCCTGGTCCTTGGGGCCCACTCTCTGCTGGTTTGCATTCCAACTGAGCTCTCAGTTACTTAACTAGACCCTTAATTAAAATGATAATTTGCATAATTGTACCTTTTTAATTGTTTTCAGCTCTTAAACTGTTGCAGAGTTCAAGTTACTTATAAAATGTTATAGTTAACTTGAACTCTGCAGCTGAAAACAAGTAAAAAGCTGAAAACAAGTAAAAAGGTCTAATTAAGCACATTATCAGTTCAATTAATGGTTTAATTCTAATTCCAATTTAAGTAATTGAGGGCTCAGTTGGAATAAAAACCAGCAGACCCAGTGGGTCACCAGGACCAGGATAGGGAAGCACTGCTCTAGACAAAAAGAGAGCTCTCTACTATATAAAATGGTTTTGGGTTGCGGTGGAGAGGTTAACCATAAAAATAAATGCAGAAGAATTAAAGAAGCACATAATCAATATGTAAAGTGGATAAAGTAGCACATTTCTTTACTTTCCTTTCCTGTTACACTCTTTACATTGTTACATGGATTTTTCCTTAAATATTGCAGATGGCGTAAACATGTGGCCCAATGTAAACTTGCATCACAGGGGAGGTGGAAAATTAGGATAATAGCCGCTGTGCCTCCGCTGTTATGCAGAACCCTTTGCTCCCTCCTTTGCCTGTTGTATGTTGGCAGAATTAACTTTCCTTCTCCTACCTGTATTGGTGTCACCATTGGTGCTCACGGCCTTCTGTCCACTCTGGGGCTCTACCATTTAGCAAAGTACTGTGCAGAGGGGATCAATTAAAAAAAAAAAAAAAAAGATGGATAAAAGGTCTGCCTGGTCTGAAGTGGAGTGAATAATTGCAGGGTTGTTATAGCTCCAAATTGGGATTGCTTATTCGTGCCATAGGTAGTCTGTTACACTGTGTGTGTGTGTACACACACACACACGGGGCAACATTTCTAAAAGCACGGGCCAACACCTTTTATTTATACAACATCAGGAAAAGTCCTAAATTCTGACTTGCACGATTACAGTAAATCATTTTGGTTATTGAAAAAAAATAAAAAAACATGTAAAAATGGCTGTTCAAATAAAATTAGTTTTGTAAAAAGGTGGAAAAAGGTTATTCATTTTGTGTTATTGCTTGTCTTGTTTAATTTCATGTCATTATAAGAAATACAAATTATGTTAATCTTTTTTGTATAATTTCAACACAAGCTTTGGTTGGAACCATCTCCCTCTGAATAGAGTAGACACTTTATGAATAGTTTTTCCCACCATGCTCCAGTTCTCTGGAATGCTTCAGCAGGGATCATCAGAAATACTGATTACCTGGCAAAGTTTAAGGCCTGTTTAGTATCTCAACCCTTTGGAGTGTGAACACATTTTACATTTTTGTATTTTATTAAACTTTTTTCGGTTTTTGATTGTGAAGCGCTTTGAGGTGGCTTTGCCATGAAAGGAGCTATATAAAAATAATTGGATTGATATTGACAGTAATATCTTGGAAGTGAAGTGTGTTTAATATTATTGCACTACTGTTTCAATTTTCTGAGATAGCAAGAACGAGCCTGTCCTTTATGAAGGCCACCAGAGCCACAAGGAATGTCAAAAAGGACAAACTAAAACTGAATAAATTTCCCTTCAACTACAATGTCTGAAATCCTCTTTGTTCACAACGTGGGATCTTGTAATAGAAATACCTGCAAAGGCACATTGCAACCCAGAGGTCTGCCTTGCAGATGTCTGCTTGTATTCCCTGAAACATCTGTGTGGGCTTGAGCAGGCCAAGGGGTTTTGTTGATTAGTTTCAGTTGTGGAATTGATTTGCATGAAAGGGCTGGTATTGTCTATGAATGGATTAGTCTGTATTCATTTGCTACCTAGGCAACAATTTCATTAATCTACACAGCACTGGCTTTATCCATTGCTTACCCCAGAAGCAAAAATCATTTTTTTATAGCAGATCTGTCATTTTCCTTAGAACATCAGCCATGCAGTTTCAACTACCACCCTGTGCTTCTAGAGGAACAACTATTCTTTGTGGAATTAATGTCCTAAAAGTAGATAAAGCTATAACAGCCAAATAAACTGGTTTAACATGGCTATCTCGACCAGCATAGATTCTCACAGACCGCAATGCTGTACATTAGAATAGGAAAAAGAGTACACTCCAGCATCACAATTAACAAAAGGCTGAATCGGCCATACAGCAAATAACAACACTAGAGCCAGGTTTAGTTATAACTGGCTTGCTCACAAGTTGCCATGAAAGCATCTGATAAATGAACACTGTCAAAACGAGTTAGTACCACACGAATAGTTCCTTCTACTGATATAGGGGACTCTCGCATAGTACCAGAAGATACAGCATCGACAGGTTTGTGAAAAGCAATTGTCCACAGTATCTATGAGATACTTGCTTCTGGCTAGAGATCTGCCTAACACCACTGGAATGCGGGAACAGTGCTACCTTGGAATCTGGTTAATAGTTAAAGCAGGGGCAGTGTGAACTGAAGTGGGGGAATCTAACTCTCCTCAGACATCATCTGAAAGAAGTATTTCTGAGAAAGCGCACCATCATAGTCCTTGCGTTTCCAGTCATTTTTTGTGGGCCCTACACTACAGGATATGATCAAAAAGTAATTCGTGACTTAGGGCCTCAACCAAAGTATTGTCACAGTGCAAGCGTAGTCTAAATAACACAAAAACAGACTAGTGTTACTGTCTCAAGCAATGCCCATGTTAGTTCACTTTTCACATTGCGAAGTGGTTGACATAAACACAGTTTAAAAAGCATTAGATTTATGCAAATGACCTCTATGCTAAAACACAAACACAAAAAGATAAAGGTTTTAGTTTTTAATAATTTATTGTACTCGTTATTAACAGAAAACTGAAAAAACAGTACAGAGACAAAAACTATACTGCGTTGCATTCAGCATTTCTACTCTGTTAGACAGATTTGTGAGACCTGATTGCTTCCTAATTTCATGGAAAATGCAATTTGTTCAACAAGGAAAAAACTGTTTTGTCTTGGTTTGGTCTTTAGCTGAATATTTAACACAATTTAAACCATTATGTGCCATTTTCCTCATTTGAGGATAGGCTACTTTGTAATTTTTTACAAACCTGTTATTTTAATGTTTTCTTTGACTATATTGTTATGATAGCTTACTGTAATGTTCTTAACCACAAAAGTTGACGAAATGTAATGTATCAAATTACATAATGGTTTAACACACCTGCACATTGTAATCCAGGTAATTCAAAGACCTGCAGATGAAGTTTTTGATACTGAGTTTGAAAATCAATAACCTTTCCCTTCCCTGGAAACTGCTGAGAAGATTTTGAATAGTATCAGCCAAATATTGATCAAATACATTAGCTTTCAAGACACAGAGGTCTTGAAAAGGGCCGAGGTGAACATGGAAGGTAAAGAAAGTTCAGCTATTTTATTGTTATTTTGTTCATTCTACTGATGTTTCTGTCACCGCTGGACTCAATATTGATACATTATGCCGAATTTCAATTCATGTATAGATCATCCTTGCTTTCAGAAGTATTTACATGGTTTAATTAAAAAGCTAAATGTAGATATTTCTGACACAATTTGAATTCCATTATCATCATAACAGTATAATTAGTTTTAAACAAATTAATTTTCCATGTTATGAAATGTGTTTTGTTTTCTGAGGGTGAATTTAGAGGAACTTCCTTTATGTTCAGGAAGTTCACCTAGAGAACAGTGTGTTTTCCATATTGCTAAACCTTTTAATAGGTATTGCTAAAAAAAAAAAAAAAGCTCAAACTTGGTTGATCAGTTATGCCCAAACATTTTGCATCACTTAGACTTAGGATTGAGATTTTTTTATTTTTTTTTTTTTTTTTTTTTTTATAGATTATATGAACATAATTTAGTACAGTATTTCATGTTAGATTTCAAAATGTCACGTTTCTATTTTTTTGTCAGTTTTTCGTTAAATGGAAAATTACAATGCGATATGTAATTTAACATGTTAACATAACATTATTCAGCAGCTTTCATTCAACTTTATGAAGAGGGTAGCAAAACGTTAGGCCCTAGCTGTACACCAGCACAGCCTATACAATATACAGACAACTCTATTTTGTATATAGGTGCACCACTATACACATTATTAAAATACACCCCAGTAAACGTGAGATGCTGCTGTGGAAAACACTTGTAACTGATCAGAAGCGGCTTTAGAGTCATCCATTAAAAACTACAAATTAGTCAAAATCCATCAGGAATAACGTATTTTCTTTAGTTGGCACAACACAATAATGCACAGCCTAGGCAGTAAGAAAAACAACGGTTGACAGCTATGTTAATAGTGTCCCTCAGAGACACAACACACATTAGAGACAGTAGAGCAAGCCAAGGCAATGAACAGCATTGTTTCAATACAATGTGCAACAGATGAAACAATTTCCTTTCCAATGTGCACTGGCTACTGCAAAAAAAAAAAAAAAAAATCCTTTTACACAACATCAAAACACAAGTCTTCTTTCAAAGCTGGGTTCTTTTTTCCCCAGATTCACAAATGTGAAGATTTCAAGAATATAATCTCTTACAATCCAACCTAGTAGCTCTCATCACCATGTGATTACTACATAAACAACGTGGCACACAAGGGGTTAGGCATGAGGCTGGCTCAGATTCATATGCTTTATTTAAATTCAGTTATGTATAGTTTGACATTTGTTTTTCATATGATTCTAATTTCAAATATAATAAACTATTCCACAAAAATGTATCAGTGCATTTACTGAACACCTTGTCTTTATTCTGTTAAGTTAAAAACTTCATTTATACATTTTATTTTTATTTAACAATGTTTTTAGGCGAGATTATAATTCTGTGCAATCTGGGACTTTTGTTCTGATTAAATTGTTTAAAACGTAACTGTCAAGTTTTAAACAAGTTGCTTTCCCTAACCCTAACTCTATCCCTAAACATAACCATAACCGGATGTCTTTTAGATTAAGTGATATGAGGTAAACATCATATACGACTGACAGTTTCCCTCTTCTGTTCAGATTCATTTAGCCTTATACGAGATTCTCTGTTGTATAGTCATTACCATACATGTTATGTTGTTGTAGCAGTAAACCAGTATCTGTTAGCTCTATGTAGTAGCATTACCCCCAGCCCAAATATTAAACAGTTGAAAATATTAGCTGCTGCATTCAAGTAATGTCTCATTTCAGGCTTTTTGAGGTATTGTGCCCATTGAAATGAATGTTATAGACAGTTTTCAGAGGGATGGGGGGTGCCCTATTAAAAGTAAATTTATGTTACTGTTGATTTGTGCACTGCAGAAGTGTCAATTATTTTTTTTATACACATTGACCAGCATTGCTTGTGTGGTTGTGAAAAAATGAGGACAATAGCTCAGCACTGGTTTATAATCCTGTCATTTACCTTTCAGATGTAATGTTAACAAACGTAGCCTCCAATGATAAATGTACATAACTTAACCATTACTCAGCAACCACGCTTAAATTACTTGCCTAAATCTTACATGCATTAGTTTATCTTCAACTTATGTTGCACACAAACATTTATGCTCCTGCAATGAAAAAAAAACAAAACAATTGTGTCATCCTGAATTTCCAGTATTTCTGAATAGCATCCCATACATTAAGCAATACGGTTTATGGATCCTGATCAGATCTTTTGCAATTTTGAAACAATCAAGTGGAAATAGAAAAAGGGAAGCATATACAAAGTCAATAAAGGAAGAACACGCTTCCTACTACCAATAAAGCTACTTATAATATTACCATAGAACAAAATCCTGATTAGTAATTTAGGGAACTGATATGCAGTGCCTATAAAAAGTTCCATTATGAAATGATACAGTATGAGATTGTAAAAAGGTCCTGTTTAGAAGGCAACATAAAAACAATGAAGACCTTTCAATTGCATTGACTGGTAATGCGACTGGTGCGATAGATGTTTCAGCCGCTCTGGGTAGACACACACACCTTTCACAGAGAAGTTAAAGCAGCCTGAAGAAACTGTGAGTAAACTCAGCATCTGTACTGGCTGTTTTCGGTCTCATTGAAGGGAAATGCAACCAAGACATTACCATAGTAACCTATTCACTGTTTGTAGCGTTCTCAAGACGATACAGTAGGTTTAAAAAGTGTATATAAAATGTACACTAAATAATGTCACAAAAATAAAAAAAAACACAAAAAAATTCCCACGCTGACTGCATTTCATGGTTACTTGGTAACAATTCAAGCAACAGTCCACCCCTTCCCCCTCCGCTTTCTCCATAGGGACAGCTTATATAAAATATCCAGGTCAAGGGGCATGCACTTCTGGGATTGCATACTGTGGTTGTGCTAACCTTTGCCGTGAATATCTCATTCATCATTTGGAAGTTAAAATAAAGAGATATTTGGCAAACAAACACTCCTGAAGTACTTGGTAACAAGCTACTGCTATGTCAAGATGAGCGACTTAGCGAGCAACTGCTAAATGAAGGTGCTCCCACTATTCCTGCCTGTGTAATAAACTGTATTCAAATCTCACAAGTCATTTCTGTTGTAAGGGAACATAAATAGAAGTGTTAAGTAAATAGAAGTGTTAAATATCTGCACACAAGTGTCCTTACCACAGTTGCATATGTTTTTAATTCTGCCCTGACCTATTTTGCCATATTGTTTTATCCTAGCTGTACTTTGTGCCTCAACCATTTTGTGCCAAAAACATGCAATTGCAGCATATTCAACTGTGCTGACACCGAGGAAAAATATACACTTTATACATATGTATAGCATCAGGCTTACTTTTATTTATTTTTTTGGTGTTGAAGTGTCACACATAAAAAGTAGTGAAAACATTTTAGACTTGGTTTTAAACAGGATGTATTATACAAAAAACACTGTCATTCAGGAATTACTGAAGCACTTATATACAGACTTGTGAGAGTAAATAAGGTTACAAAAATCAAGCAAATATAAATCATTCAGGTGCTATAAAAATACATTGATCAACCAAGGACACAACCAGTTAAACAACATATATGTGATCTTTTAGAACTTTATAAAATCCTCAACGTACTTTGTTAATATATGGAATGAACTACTTTT
The DNA here is from genome assembly GCF_017654505.1 of Polyodon spathula. Classification (NCBI taxonomy): domain Eukaryota; kingdom Metazoa; phylum Chordata; class Actinopteri; order Acipenseriformes; family Polyodontidae; genus Polyodon; species Polyodon spathula. The sequence goes on from NC_054534.1 coordinate 16,760,274, forward strand.
ATTCTCCAGTGTGCACATAATGTGGATTGTCCAGAAAGAAAAAGGCACTTAAACAAAACTCTAGACCAGAGGAATAGTTTAGTCAGTTTATATTTAAAACAAGAAAAAAAATACAACATTAACTTGCTTTAAAACAACTTTTGGTCTACATAACACCAAGGAAGAACTGTCTTTACTTTTTTAAAGTAATCAAGTCATACAATATTTGCATAGACAAAAACAATATCAAGTGATTCCTGATTAAATGAGATCGGATAGATAATTTCACTTCTTTCAAGGAAAAGCAAACGATATTGTTTAAAAGCAAGAGGCCTCCGAGTCTATTTTTCTGCAGGAAGCATCTTTGGAATGGTGTCCAAGTGCACTTTCTGGAGTTAGACTGGGATAGCCCTTCTACAGCTCAGTGTCCCTATATTTTTGTGGATTTACAGAATAGCCTTGCTTCGCCTGGTGTGCCAGCTGTCTGCGGTACTCTTCCTCCTCCTCATCACTGTGGTAGTATGTTCCATCAGCAGCATGGGGCTTAGCAGGTTTCTGAGGCTCTGGTCTGGAGCTGGAACTGAAAGACATTTATTTCTTCAATTTTTTAATTGGCAAAGCGCTATCAAAGTGGTATTGACCCTCCTAAATTGACTGAATATCTGTAAATGTTTGTGTGTAAAAATATGCTTTTCTTCTTATTCAAAGTGGTAACTACTTCACTTTGGTAATGGGGAAAGATATATTCTGTAAGAGAACATGCAGGTATTGTATACAGACAGACAAACATCTTCTATCCCAAGATTCTGATGAGCTTAAAATTCCCTAACCAAGTTTTTCACAATTTGATAAAAAAAAAAAAAAATCGACTCTCTCTTACCCTATTGGCTGTGTTCGATTCTGCTCTGGATTTTGCAATTTGATCGGGACAGCGTAGATGTCAGGATGCTTCTGGGTTATTTCAAGCTACAAAATAAAAAAAAAAAAAAAAAAAAAAAAACACAATATTTCCCTTTTAACATTAGTAGCAATTAGGCTACATGCAAAAGTAACACACAGGTAGTTCTAACCTGCCTTTATTACAGTATGAAAAAAGGTCACTCTCCATGTGACATGGAATGCAAGAAATGTAGGCATTCAACAGAAACAAATACTTAACATCCTGCGCTTCAAACTAATTAAACTGTCCTGATTTCAGGTATAAGAGAATGAATGCAAAGCTCACACACCAGAACACTGAGCAGCATATATGTTACTGTTTGTTTAATAAGGATTTGTCCAACAAAAAGGGCACATTTTCAGCAGAGAAATACATAGAGATAAGCTTTTTTCTCAGTTAACTTTTAGATGTTTAATTGAATCTGGCATTTTCTCTCAATTTATTCTCAGCCTTACTGCATTGAAACATGCAACTAATGAACAGTTCACTGACCCTTGCATTCTGAGCTTCCTGCAGTTCCTGGATCCTTTGTGCCCTGGCTTTATGGTCCATTTTCTCAAAGGCTTTCACCTTTCCCAGCACAGATTTCACTGCCGGATCATGGGCACTGTCCTCTGGGGCATCCTCTTCTGGAGGCTGGCTGCTCGGAGGGGGTGGTTTGGCAGCTCTTGTGAACGAAGGTTTTAGTGCAACGGGCGGAGGCTGGGTCTTCCTTCCTTGAGAGTCCTGGCTTCTGGGGTGCTCACTGCTGGCAGGGCTCTGGCTGCTGGAGTGAGAATCATACTGCTGCCTGGGCACGTCTTCTCTGACTTTTGCCTGAGTAAGGAAAAACAGTAACACTGTAAATATTAATTCTGGGTTAAAAGTATCTCATGAAGGGACTATGTGGTCATGGAAAAGCTTGAGCTTTCTGTCCAATTACATGCCATTAATTTATACTTATGAAATGTTTATTTGCAAATTCAAAAATTTAACCCTATTCAATGGCATACCATTGACAATTCAGTCGTAACATGTAGTTTTATTTATTCCATTATCCACAGCAGTTTGGTTGCTTACACTGAACAAACCCAAGCTGTACATCTGCAACACACCATGAACATTATTTAGTACAAAGCAATTTACAGCTTTGAAATTCCTTTGAGAAAGTCCAAGCCCCCAGTGCCACATGCAGTTTGTGGAACTGTTTTCAGCAGTGCTTGCTTACCTTTGGTGGTTCTGGTCTGAATGAGGGAGGGGGGCTGGGTTCTCTCAGCATCTCCCTGCTGGCTGCTCTTCTCATATTAGATCTGGGCTCTGGACTGTGCCTCTTCAAGTTCTAAAAGGAAAGAGCTGTCTATTAGCAGTGCATGAGACAAGTACGGACTGCTTTTCATGTTTCCATATTTTGAAAAATATTCTATGTTTAACAAATTATTTTCTGTTTTTCTCAATTTCTGAGATTAGTGCTATTCACCTTGTGGAAGAATAACTTGAAAACAGGAGATAATATTCTGCTGGTCAGCTTTTCTATGATTTTTTTTTTGCATTTCCCCCAGTCACCATATATTGCATATTATATGCTGCTGTTTCCATATTACTTACGTTTATAAAAATACGACAAGACAAAGTAACAGCAAAAATAACTGGAAAGGGTCGTGTTAAGAGAATATACGCCAGGAGTACCACATGTAGACTGACATACTGTACAGTGTCACTAATGGAGGAGCAACACCAAGTTCATGTACATTGTGGAAGAAGTATATGCTAAACAAAGTTTACAAAATGCACAAAAACCAACTTTACAAATTGCTCCTGGGAGCAAGGTCAGGTATCCATGTTCCTAACAGATAATGTTCTGTAAGTTACAAAAGTGTGGGAAGTCACTGGAAGGCTTGTTTTCAAATACAGTTCACATCACTTGAATGCTCTTAATGAATTGTCTGAAGCGTTGAGAAATTAAAGCTTGAATCAATTTGAGTTTGTTGCTGTCTGCAATCAAAGGTATTGAAAGTTCTAAACCTTCAATCCACCAGACATACAAAAAATGTGTCAGATCTCATTTCCCGAGCTGAGAGTAAGGCACCGAACAACAACCTGAGCACTGAAATATGTTAACATTTTGTTTCAATCTGTTTTGATACTGAACAAAAGTTGAAAGGATACTACGACCCTAATCAGGTTACTGCAACTGGAAGATGCAGCCCACGCTTTTCTCGGAGTGGTCTCACTCAGATTTAATGAAGTATGTCTTGCAGCAAAAAACACTTTGCTTCGGCGATGAGGAATATCACACAATTGTGAATTACAGCTCAGCTGGTGCAGAAGCAAATCATGATGTAGATGCTGCAACGTACTGGTTTCTACAGAAAGATGGCCAGCTTTAACCAGACTTGCAATAAGATTTATATCCATTCTGCCCATTCAGTTGATGCCGAGAGATCTTTCTCGGATTTGGCCAAGTTGTTACAAACCTGACTAAGAGGCTCTAAAGGAGAGAACAGGCTGCAGCTTAATGCATTCTTACAACCACCGATGAAATGAACAACGAAATACCAAAAAGAGCAGCCGACTGATTAAGCAGAGACGCTTCAACTTCTACCTGTGAAATGGCAGTAAAAAAGTTTGCATCTAAAATGTTTAGTTTCAAATGATGTCTTGGCAAACAGTGATAAGAAGTGTCTCTCTAATTACACAAATGCTCTAGTAATCTGTTTATTTCTCTTTTTTGAACAAATGCTGTGAATTTTGAAAGCAAGTATATAAAAGGCAGCCTGTTTGTTTTTTTTTATGGTACTCGAATGGACTGAACCAAAACCGAAAGCAGCTGTGGTCGCAACTTTTGGACTAAAAAGAAGACTCTTAGGCCTTGCACACACAGCCTAAATGCGGTTGCGAGTTCACCTTTTGCTCTTCATATGGTTTAAGTACACGCACAGTTTGGTTGCAAAAGGCAGCGACAGCCACACTAGATAATCCTGTTCATAACAAGTAGCAAGTTCTGGTATTAATTCAGTTTGGTTACTTAATGCACAGTAACTGGTGTGTATGTGTGTGTGTGTGTGTGTGTGTGTGTGTGTGTGTGTGGGTGTACTAAAACAGCACTAAAACAACCGCAGTAGGTGCTTGTGTCTTTCTGCACATGTAATGATGTCATAGTTCATTAGACATTTCCATGTGATAAACATGGCTAAATTATATATATATATATATATATATATATGTGTGTGTATGTGTGTGTGTGTGTGTGTGTGTGTGTGCGCTGATGAGCCAAGTTATTTAATTAAATATAACATACTTTTTTGTATTGAATCAAAGTGCAGTTGTATAATATTCTGTACAATATTAAAAAACAGATTCCATGCTGCCGCCACACAAACCTAGTAAATGTCATGTAATGGTGGTCCGAGTTCAGTTGTTAGTTTAAACAGGGAGTGCACTCACTTCAGTAATGAAAGGCGTGTGTGTGCACACAACAAACAACCGCAGCGAGTGCAGTCTGTTTATAAGGTTGTCGCGCTAACCGCAGTGTTTGTGTACAAGGCCTAACAGACTTGCACATAAATAATAGAAGGATGAGCTGCACCTGTGAAGCGAATTTGTTTACTTGACACTACTGAATTTAAAACTATTGATATATAATCATAACCAGGACCCCCTTTAGTTTCCTATCTACTGTAAAATACAGAATATTAATCTTGATAAATTGTGGAATGACACAGTACCACAACGAGACAGCAGGAGCACAAGAGAAGTTTCAAGTTATTTTATAATATGAAGCAATATAACCTAAAAAGGTAAAAAAAAATAAATAAATAAATTTCAAGCAATGAACCACAGCACTATGTACTTTTCAAATGATTCAACAATTACTCTTGAGGCACTGCTCAAACCAATTACAGGCTAGAATTATGTTCTGTTGACAGGTCATGACCCTCACCTCCTCTGTAACAACAGGCTCTGAGGATCGGCCAATGGCTGAAACCGGAGGCTCATCTGGCAGCTCGTCCATCTCATTGTCAGTGTAGGCCCCTCCCTCATCAGCAGTGTCCTCATAGTCGCTGGTCAGGCGGCTGTCACAGCTCAGGTAATCGGCACCCATGGCAGACAGGTAGGACATGTGGTCATCGTGAAGGTCCAGATCTTCCTCTATCCCGTCAAGCTGCAAGAGACACATTATGGAGCTTTAGAAAAAAATATATAATAATAATAAATAATAATAACCAAAAAAAAGGTTTTGGTTCTATATTTCGATTTTCATACGCGACTGTTACAGACATGGTTTGTAACCTGTAGTTTAAAGAAAATTGGATCAATTCGACTTAACTATATATAAAATTTTTATAACCTCTTAGACATAAAATGACGTTCTGTATACACTATTGTGTATTGTGTGTGTGTGTATATATATATATATATATATATATATATATATATATATATATATATATATATATATATACACACACACACACACACACACACACACACACACACTGTTGACATCAAATTGCACAACAGAATTGCCAGTATTTGTTCATTTTGACATTCCTTTAATAAATAGCATTCAGCTTATTAATCTTTTACATGGACTTGCAGCACAGAGTAGTGGATCGTTTGTTTATAAGGACTGCAATTGACGTATTTGTTTGCTACTAGTCAAAAATCAACGATTTTGAATAATAATGTATTTACTCTGGAACAAAATGGTGGTAAAACACAGCATTTTACAGAACCCCCTTTGGGTACAGTAAGAAGTCAGAAGGGTGTATTTAAAACAAACTACCTTTCCTTCAGATACCCAGACTGCTTGAGCCTGCTGTTCTCTTATTGTATCCTTTACACTGCCATACCAGCCATCATTAGCCGAATTTAAATCAATAATTGCTGTAAAAATCAAAAGTACATAAACATATGTTAGTAGCACACATTTTTGTCAAGAAAATAAATAAATGTCAGTACCAAAACAGCAGCATTTATAAGGTAGCAAATGTCCAAGCACCAATCACCTCTTGCATTGGTAGGTCACCATGACCTAGATTATAATATCCTCAAGAATGTGGGCTGCAGCACACTCACTGGAACCCATAAAGGAGCTGTCTCACAGCACTCCAGGAAACAATTAGCTACAGTATTAGGAACTGGGTGTGCATTTGGAACTTTTATGTTCAAAGAGTTTTTAAATTAAAAAAAGCATTTGAAAATATTATATAGTACCATGCATATTTTACCTGTGAAAAGGTGAGAGCAGGTTTTCTTCAGTTTCACAGCTTGCTCATAAAGCTTGCGAGAGCTCTTGGAAGAGGCTGGACATACTCTCTGTCTCAGGGTTTTTACTCCCTGCTTGCTGTCAGGGTTGAATAAAATCACAATCGGATACCACTGTGTGTAATTGAGCAAATCTACAGCCTTGGGAGTCACGTCCAGCAAAGCGTGCTTTTCCTGGGAATTCAATGAGGTACAGTAGTTAGAGGAAGTTTAAAATTACATTTTGTAGCTTTCAAAGAAAAATAAAACCTGTACAGTATAGTGTTGCTCTGAATAGATATGCAAAACAAAAATTACAAATCTCAAAATGTTTTTTGAACACAAACAATACATATCTTCTCAAAATAAATAACATGCAAAATATATTGTGTGTTAATTTTTGAGATTATATTAATATATATATATATATATATATATATATATATATATATATATATATATATATATATATATATATATATATATATATATAGGAGCAACCTTATTGTATACTGGCCACACACTTGTACAAGCTGTATCCTCTCAGAAGTTGCATTAACTTCAGTTCACCTGTTCAATAATCTGTCTGATAGTGTTTAGACGGACCACTCCTGAGGATTTCTCTGAACCTGCATCCTTTGGTTCAGTTTCTGCAAGGAAGAAAAAACAAAACAAAAACATCATCACCAATATGAAGCAATACACAAAATACCATTTCATTCAAATCTGTACCTCTGAATCGAATACTTACTGGCAACTACAAACTCATCTGGTAAGTCTCCACCCAGCTTCTCTGCTGCTACATCTGCAACTGGACCAAACAAAACTACGGGTCTTCTAAAACCAGCTACAAAAAGAAAAGACGAGACAATGAATCTTAGAGGGTATGTACAAGACAAGGAAAGCAATCTACACACAACTGTATTTGTGTTTGCTCCTTTTTTATAAAAACGATCCACTTATTGTTATTAAAAATTCTACAGCTATGGGCAAAAGTTTCGCATCCCCCATATAACTGATTTTACTTCATACAGTGGAATGAAACCTGCTGAATTATATACCCGAGTTATTTTACATACACTGACAGCAACTGAAAAATGTGACATTTCGAAATCTACCATGAAATACTACTACTACTACTATTATGGCTTCTGGTAAAATTCTAGGGGGATGCAAAAATGTTGGCCATATCTGTATATAAAACAGGAGTAGACACTGTTCTGGAGCTCCAGGGCCTAAAGTACCTTCTCTTAAAACAACTCTCTCATAAGCTGGGAACTTGGTGGTGACGGGAATGGTTGTAAGATCATCACGGCTCTTCTTTAAGTTCTTCTTCATGCCTGCCCTCTGTCCACGCGATCTCCAGAAGTCCCCTCTGCCATTGCCAGCACCTTTCTGGGCATTTTGAACACTGGCCATCTGATCAGCTCTAAAACAAATGACAAATCATTGTCTGAATGCTGTAGCATTCTATCATGTGCTTGTCCCCTTATTATATGGTACTAGATGCTTGCATGACAAAAGCCTATAAGGTAGGTCACAGGGATGAAATCAATCATTTGAAGTGTCTACATAAATTTAAGCTTGATTTAAACCTTTTCTTGGGTATGTGTAATGATTTTTTGCACCCCTAAACTATTCACTAAGCAAACTCGCTTTTTTAATGGATGTGATATTCATTTCAGCAGAGAAATCACTTGCTGTATAAAACACCACAGGCTTCCTTAACAGCGACTGCTTATGTTCCCCCCTGTACACATGATCTCCTATTGACTCAATGCACCATACTATAAACTATACAGCAGCGCTGCCAAATGTCCCACCATGATAACCACTGCTCCAGCACCCTCACACATGTTAAGCTACCTGCTTTTGTTTGGAATAATGCCTTTGTCCAGCAGCTTGTTGTCATGTCCAGTTCTCACTGCCAGCCAGTTTCCCAATTTTCCATCGTACAGGGAGTCAAGGACTTTAAAGATCTCTCCTCGTGTGAACGACAGGCTCTGTGTGGACTCCTTTTCAAACTCAAAGTGGGTCCTAATAAAGAACGAATCACCCCGGCCAGAGGCAACTATGTCTTTGTAAACTGTAAAAAAAATAGAATAAAATAAAATCAAGCGAACACATCAAAAAAATGTCTATTAAATAAAATAAAGGGAACACATCAAAAAAATGTCTATTAAAACCTAGCATGCAATTCTTTTGATCAGTTTCTTCAACTGGGGAAACAAATACTAGTAATGAGCAGCTCTGAACTATTGAATCCAATGAATTAGTGCCCTTTATTATGAGATGCTGATGTAAAGTTGTTCAGCTACAATATGCTGTGTTGTTGTTTTTTTTTGTTAGTTTTTTTTTACTGGAGTACAATGGAAATTAGCAGGTGGAGGCACCAATGAATTGCTAAACAACAACAAAAAGAAAAGGCAATGCAGTCTTTACAGGGACATGCATCTCAAGAAAACATGACATCTTTCAAAATCTGCTGGTACCCCCCACAAAAACTGTCCTACAGACTTCACAACCACAAAAAATCAGTTTGGTTTACTTTTTATATAATGGGTACAGAATATATTTTCAACTACTTACTCAATGCATACTTTTGGTACAGTGCTCTCTGTTTATATGAATCGCATTAGTCCCGGGTGATTTGATTCTTATAAGTGGTTGATTCTCATAGGCGGACTGATATGACTACTGCGGTTCAGAATCACTATGTTAGTATAAGAATGATACGAGCTTGTTCGCTGCAGTGTAATGGGTTGACCACTAGATGTCAACAGTTCCCACATGTATGCATGTAAACGAAAAATCCACAGCTGCTTTTCCTTAATGAACTAAGGATAATGGTCAGTTGTCTGCTTGTTCAAGTTAATGGCACCTTAATAAAAAGGGCTTAGCCGACAGCTTTGTGACGGGGGTATAGAAGGAAGGAAGAAAGAAAGAACGAACCAAAAAGTAAAAGTAAGAGATCTAACTAGTGTTTGTTCCACACAAAGTATTTCATTGTTTACTTAGTGCTCCAACTGAGAGCTAAGTTTACTTTCTTTGTTTTATAATAAAAATAAAACCAACAGTGATTTAAAACTGTAAATCAAGACTCTAGCCTGATAATACACTGTCCTCGGCCACTCTGTCACATTGCAATTAGCAAAAACGTGTCATCAGCAGTTTAAATACAGATGTAAATGGAGCTCAACCACTGAGGACAATACATCAAAAAAAGTCCTCGTGGGTAAGCAGCTTGTTATATGATCGTTCACTCAAGGCTGCAGAATCCTATTTTACTACAATATACTTGAGAAGGAATAGACTCGTTAGGGTGCCTAGTTTAACTGCTGTGCCGTGTTACGTGTAATGGCTTTTGAATTAAAATGACATTACAGTACAGTATTTTACTGTCAGGACAACCACTGCATTTAATCATCTATCTTACTGATGTTCTGTTGCAATGGAAATTTCAGTTTTTCATTAAGTGGAGATGCAAAGGTATGTATTCAACGAATGTGTATTCACTTTATTGAAACACATTTTCACTAACAGGCAACACAAAACATACCTGCACAATGCTGTGCCGCAGTCACATTTGATTATGAACAGTGCAGTGTTTCCTGCATCACTGCACTATCCATGCTGCGTACATGCCTAATCACACGAGATGTGATCAAATTCAAATTTAAGAAAAAAAAAACAGCTTTATTGACTGTGCACGTCATTGAACTTGATCAAGTACTGTATTACATGTAGTTCGTTTGCAAAGAAATGATTCTTATAAGCAGATTGCTTGATTCTTACAAGCTGAGTATTTTACATTGGTTAGTATAGGAATGATTTGGTCCCAGTGGTTTTGATCACTATATGCAGTTGATTCTTATAAATGGAGTGCACTGTATTTCTAATACATAGATATATACATTGCTCATATTTCTAGGTTCTCTGGCCTTACAATATGTCTTCCTAGCAAGTAAATTTATATTAATGAATTTAAAGCATGTCATTTATTTACATGCATTTACTGAAGTCACATGGGCCAGCTAAGGTTTGGGTAGAAAGCCACTTCCATCAAAAGGCTGAGATTCATGCAGCACTGTTGTGCATGGTCCAGGGCTTGATTCAGTTTGATGGTTTCTGATTCGTTGAACGAGGGACAGGTGGGATATATTATGTCCTCCCGAAGGCTGTCTCTGCTGGATGGTTACAGGGAGCGACTGATAGCACAGGTGAAGAGAAGCCTATGGCACCTTATAATTCACATATGGGCTTGAAGATGGGAAGCTTCCAAATTCTATAGAAAATTACACAATTGACAAACATCTGCTAATTATACAGAATGCGACTAACCAAAGACATTAAATTAATTAGATTAAGTTGCTGATACCCTAAATTGAGTGTTATTTTCGCTGAATCAGTTGAGAGCACAAAACTGCACATTCAGCTCAGGACATTCTTGCTTCAAGATATTAGTGCTCAGTTTTCCAAACTGAATTTGCTCTGAGAAAAAAGCCATTAACACAGGGTATGAAGTGCTCAGTAGGGAGGCTTGTACAAAAAATAGAAAAGGATGATGAAATTATAGCTTTATAAATTTCAAATATAGGAAAGTAGGACTTTTACTGAACACCTAAAACAAATGTGTCACCACAGTTCAACTTACAATCATTTGCGGATATGATTATCCATTAATAGTACAGGAACCAACTGAAATCAATAACAGAATGAAATGATGTAATGTGGCAAATTACGTACCATCTGATTTGTTTTGAGCCAATATGGTCACGTCTTCACCTTTAGGTATCTCTAGCAGATAGAGCACAGCTTCTTCTCGAATCATACATCTGAAGTCAACATTATTTACCTTGTGGATTTATAAAAAATAAAAAAAAAAGTGTGAATTACATCTGATGAAAGATTCAATTACTTAAGTTTATACACAACATCTGCTATTCAAGCGCTGCTTGGACAACTGGTTCACATTATTTTTACCAAAGACAATTTACTGGTTTCACCAAAGACCAAGTATATGGGTGGTCGCTGCTTAACTCAAGCCTGAGGAACACCATCAAATAAAGGCAATTATGATGAATATGTACTCACTTATTCTCCTGGACTTTTGTATTGTAAATTCAAGGAATTTAAGCTGTTTTTTGGCATTGTGGAAGCACCATGGCATGTACAGTGGCTTGCAAAAGTATTGACCCCCCTTGGCATTTTTCCTATTTTGTTGCCTTACAACCTGGAATTAAAATGGATTTTTTGGGGGGTTTGTATCATTTGATTTACACAACATTGCTACCACTTTGAGGATGCAAAATATTTTTTATTGTGAAACAAACAAGAAATAAGACAAAAAAACAGAAAACTTGAGCGTGCATAAGTATTCACCCCCCCCCCAAAAGTCAATACTTTGTAGAGCCACCTTTTGCAGCAATTACAGCTGCAAGTCTCTTCGGGTATGTATCTATAAGCTTGGCACATCTAGCCACTGGGATTTTTGCCCATTCTCAAGGCAAAACTGCTCCAGCTCCTTCAAGTTGGATGGGTTCCGCTGGTGTACTGCAATCTTTAAGTCATACCACAGATTGAGGTCTGGGCTTTGACTAGGCCATTCCAAGACATTTAAATGTTTCCCCTTAAAACACTCGAGTGTTGCTTTAGCAGTATGCTTAGGGTCATTGTCCTTCTGGAAGGTGAACCTCCGTCCCAGTCTCAAATTTCTGGAAGACTGAAACAGGTTTCCCTCAAGAATTTCCCTGTATTTAGTGCCATCCATCATTCCTTCAATTCTGACCAGTTTCCCAGTCCCTGCTGATGTAAAACATCCCCACAGCATGATGCTGCCACCACCATGCTTCACTGTGGGGATGGTGTTCTCAGGGTGATGAGAGGTGTTGGGTTTGCGCCAGACATAACGTTTTTCTTGATGGCCAAAAAGCTCAATTTTAGTCTCATCTGACCAGAGTACCTTCTTCCATATGTTTGGGGAGTCTCCCACATGCCTTTTGGTGAACACCAAACGTGTTTGCTTATTTATTTCTTTTTAAGCAATGGCTTTTTTCTGGCCACTCTTCCGTAAAGCCCAGCTCTGTGGAGTGTACGGCTTACCTATGGACAGATACTCCAATCTCCGCTGTGGAGCTTTGCAGCTCCTTCAGGGTTATCTTTGTTCTCTTTGTTGCCTCTCTGATTAATTCCCTCCTTGCCTGGTCCGTGAGTTTTGGTGGGCGGCCCTCTCTTGCCAGGTTTGTTGTGGTGCCATATTCTTTCCATTTTTTAATAATGGCTTTAATGGTGCTCCGTGGGATGTTCAAAGTTTTGGATATTTTTTATAACCCAACCCTGATCTGTACTTCTCCACAACTTTGCCCCTGACCTGTTTGGAGAGCTCCTTGGTCTTCATGGTGCCGCTTACTTGGTGGTGCCCCTTGCTTAGTGGTGTTGCAGACTCTGGGGCCTTTCAGAACAGGTGTATATATACCGAGATCATGTGACAGATCATGTGACACTTAGATTGCACACAGGTGGACTTTATTTAACTAATTATGTGACTCCTGAAGGTAATTGGTTGTACCAGATCTTATTTAAAGGCTTAATAGCAAAGGGGGTGAATACATATGCACGCACCACTTTTCCGTTATTTATTTTTTAGAATTTTTTGAAACAAGTTATTTTTTTCATTTCACTTCACCAATTTGGACTATTTTGTGTATGTCCATTACATGAAATCCAAATAAAAATCAATTTTAATTCCAGGTTGTAAGGCAACAAAATAGGAAAAATGCCAAGGGGGGTCAATACTTTCGCAATCCACTGTATAAGTAGTTTACTCTTCAAGTCTTAATCACAAGTGTATTAAAGTTAACTGAAGAGCTTTCTTTAAATTCTGTGCGAATGCCATCCTTTAAAGTATTTCAGCTGTTTTTTACTGATGATTATCATGACATGTGACTGAAATAAAAATATAATTGGAGTGACACTGCAGCAGTGAGACTCCTCCTTGAACCCCACATTGCTCTGGAGAGGAATTCTTCTCCCTTTACCTTCAGAATCTGATCTCCTGTCTTTAGCCCCTCCTCTTCAGCAGGACTGCCTTCCTGAACTCCAGCAATGAAGATTCCCACATCATTCCCACCAGCCAGGCGTAAACCCACACTGTCACCTTTTCTGAACTGCACCATCACTGTGTTAGAACTACATGGTGATACAATACAATAGAGCCATTAACACTATCATTTAAAATCATCACTTCTTTGCATAAAAATTTCCCTTTAAGTTTAACAACTCTAAAACTAATTCATTAGAATTCTGAATCAGTGTTCACTGCACATGCAGCCTATAAAGCACAAGAGACATTTCACTCTGGGGTCGCTCATCGAGAACTTCTTACACATAATATTGGGTGGTGTTTTTTTTTTTTTTACGTTACACAGATAAAATATCTTCGTGTGACACAGCTGTTAATTTAGAGCCTGCTTGAATGCTAGCACTGGCTAGTGCTGTGACACATCCAGAGTGAATGTAAAACAATCTGCATGTAACTCCTGCTTCTCTGGATTGATAAAAAAAGTTTTCTTTGACTAGGAGCTGTGTTACTGTTTTACACTTCATGAAATTAGCTTTGAAATTAGCCTTTTCTATTTTGTTATGTTGCTGTGGCGGTATAATAAAGTTACATACTTCGGAGGTGATCATTTCAGCACAACTGAAACTTATCACGTGTGTGGGGAGGTAGTGACCCGTGTGTCTTCATTTTCTAGTGAAGTGCGAGTCAGCGGACAGAAGGAATGAAAACTTTTCTGTGAAGCTAACTTCTGCCGTCAAGCATGGTTGTGATGATTCCAAAATAATCTCTAAACCCTTACAATGCCTCGGTGCACTAACTACATTAACTAATTTTTGCCAGTCATGTAAATATGAAAATTAGATGACCTACTTAAATTATGGATACTAACCCCTAAACTGCCAATACTTACAGTATAAAGATTATAGCATGTGTACTCTAGGACGTTGACAAATGAGGCGCTGATACCTGCATCTCAAATCATGTTTAAAAAAAAAAAAAACAGCCTGAACAGCTAAGAAACTTACCCATATATCTCTTCATCTTCAAGGCTGGGACGGAGATATATTTTCGGAGCAACATTTACCGCAGCTGAAAAACAATTACATTTTTAATTAGAAATAGACAATTACTGATGCCATTGCTATAGAACTTTATCTTCTATCAAATTGACTTTCAAATGTAAGGATTCATTTGTATCACTTTCCAAAATAGTAATTTCTTTATATTCTTTACATTTCCAGTTAGTATTGTGCAGATGATTGCCTGAATATTTCTAAAAATCAGAGTAAGTACGTATACAGCACAGAGTGCTTGGTATAGTTCAGATTTATTTTATTTTAAGGGTGACCTGGTAAAAAAAAAAAAAAAAAAAAAGAAGAACTACCATCACGATGCTCCATTAGGGCACTACGGAAACAATAGAACCCTCATAAGAGGGTTTTACCACCTGGTAAGGCCCGTCTCATGCAGAAAAATGTCCCGCGCTGAAGGCTTGGGCATTTAACACAATGAGAAGGGCCTTACCAGAAAGCCCTCTTAAAGGGTTCTATTGCTATTAGAAAATGTATGAGTTTAAACTAAAACATTTAAAGTGTTTGTTTTTTTGTGATTTTATACAGCACTAGCTAATCTACACGGACACTAGCTAATCTACATGGACAATAGCTAATCTACATTGACAGACAACATTCAGAGGGCGTGTTCAAGAACAGAGATTTTCTTTCACCAAGCAGGAAAAAAGGTAAAATACACAAGATTGTGCAGATTAAAGCGCTCATGTTGACTAATCAAGTTAAAGAAAATCTCTGATCCATTTTCTAATACACATTAATTACAAAGGGGCATTCAAATAGATTATCTAGCTCTAACAAAGTCCGCAGTATTAGTACATTGTTGAAATAAAGCAGCCAATGATTCATGCAGCACTAAAGCAGTGTAAAAGGCGTACAATTAAAAGCGTTAAGACATCAGAAGATGTGGAGCCTTGGGGAAAGCTTCACTGCACTGGCTGTGAGGAAGTCCATCCAGATTTATTACATGGAAAGCAAGATTTAAAATTGGTCTAACCCAGGGGTTCCTGTTCTCTAGGCTTCTCTTCTCTAGGTTTCTCCACTCTGCTTAAATCATCCAAGGCAGCTGTAAGATCACCAGTTGACCTGAAAGGCGTGGGCATTGCTCCCATTCTAGCCAGTCTGCTGGGTGGATCATCCCTAAAAGAACATTGAAAACACTAAGAACTAAATTTCTTCAAAAGTCATTGGCTAAATTGAGAAATACTAAAATAAACACGTAAAAAAAACAACACATGTTAAATTAGGTACTCTTAACTGTAACATGAAGTGATCCTTTACACTTATACCATTTGGGGGTGGAGTCCAAATCACATATATAAACAAACACTGAAAAAAGACTTTTTGTCACTGAAGGTATTCAGTTTCTTTTAGTATGTAAAACAAACCAACAAAAAAACATTGGCTCTATTGTAGCGATCTTGGTTAACGCGGGCAAGCGCATTACACAGGGCGAGGCAATCCACACACAGGCGGAGGGCGGGCGGGAACCCGGGACCTATCGCACTGAAGCATAGCGCCAATTCCAGCTCCTTTGCAAGGAGCGTATATCAGGCGTATGTCTTTGTGTGTGATTACGTCACCTACCAGCCTTGCTGCCTTCCCCCGTGCACCCTACAGTATAATGCAAGGACAAATGTACAATGCTCAGTAACATTCTGTGATAGTATTTTTAACTACCTAGGCTTTTCTTTGAGTCTTTCATTGGAGGAATGTGAAGAGAGGTCAGAATGGTGTGATCTTCTGTCTTCTTGAGGAGAATAAGAGTGGTATGACTCAATTTCAGAGATATCTGTGAAAAAAAAAAAAGATATGGGAAAAAGAAAGGATTTGAAAACATTAAAAGAGGTAACCACACCCGTATTTAAATAAGTCTTTGAAGCAAAACAAGAATGGCAGTACTTTCACCACATTTAGAAATTCAAAGTGATGCCCATCTTGTCAGTTGCCATTTCAGAAACCCGTTTGAGAAAAAGTAGCAGAAATATCCCACCTTATTATTCGACGTTAGCAGTGAAGAGATATTTGGGGGCCACTACATTTGTGGAATGTCTTGCTAATTAAATATGTTTGCCTATTTTTTAAACAGTGCAGATTACCCATTCATGGATACCATGATATTTAGTTAACAATGGGATGTAGTGGAGTTAATGCATAATAACTGTTCCACCCCCAGTCGTTCATTGTTTTTAATAAATGAATAACATGTTGGGGTCCACTGCTTATGTGACATATAGCAAAAGAACACCATAAACAGACATCATAATTGCAAACTTTAATGTATGTATGAATGATTGATATATATATATATATATATATATATATATATATATATATATATATATATATATATATATATGGTGTAACAAATATAATTATTCTTCTTAGTCAATTAATTAAATCACCATAAAAAACACACACTTGCAATATGCTTTGTGAGACAGTTCAGCCACTGAACTTAGTTTGCAGCTGCTTTTAGTGGTCAGGCTTAGCAGCATATTGCTGCAGCAAGAGAGAATGGGAAACACTCATTAAACCCTACAAAATAAAAACAGATGTGTGAACATGGTTGTGACAGTGTAGATTAAAACAAAGAAATAAAACTATATGCTGCAAGTTTTGTGACCAAAATGTGCTGAAATATTTATTGAATCAAATAAATATTCTACTCTGACAACTGTATGATATAATGGATTTAACCCCCCCTCGTTAAAATGTGAATTTAACTGGTTTCTAATTTTGTTTGGCAGCAGTCAACAAGATATAAAACCATTAGATTTTTCGTTGTATTTTTTTCTGCTCAAAATTAGTATAGCAGCATTATTGAAAGCAATCAATGTGGAATGTCTTTCAGGTCAACACAATTCCCTTTGCTGGTCAAAAACACAGTATACGCTGTGCTTCCTGTTACTGTGCTCCCTCACTGCTACTGCCATACTGAACCTGTACTACACTCTACTGTAAAATGGGGCCTTTGCTTATTTAAGGTTTTCTATATTTAATGTGCAAAATAATGTCACATGAAAAGAACTGGGAGCTCTGAACACAACGCTGTTTGTTGTATCAGGTTAGTTTTCTAACCCTAACCCATTTTTGCAACAACAAAAAAGCACCTTGTCCATCACGAGGATGCATTAGGAGTCTTTCGCAACCAAACCTTAAGGAATCTGTCTCCTTTTCCAAACCCTTTACAAGTATTTCAAATGTATTTTCTCAATGCTGCATTGCATAATATTGTTCTCTAAGAAACAAAATCAAATAACAACAAGTATATGCTGATTAAAACAATTTTATTGATATATATATTTTTTTTTTGTATGAAAGGGAAAAATAGCAAAGTGTAAAACACAGCAGTTTGGCTGTTCTGGCTTGCACATTTTAGTTATTGCAACCAAACAATGTTGTGTCTTGGGATCCTTCACTTAAAAGAATTTCATATTATCTGTGAAAAAACAAACAAACAAAAACACAAAAATAGGATGTATTTTTTATTTATTTATTTATTTATCTATCTATCTATCTATCTTAAAGGAAACTGCAATAATGCAATTTTTTTCTAGAGAACAAAAAATCTTATTTAATACTTAAATGTTCTTATTTTGTTGGGACTGAAAAATACTGTTCTCTAAATATGTAAACTACTG